>NC_057804.1:247815065-248115065 GCF_018294505.1 Triticum aestivum | reverse complement strand
TCATACATGCACTTGTATCAAGAAGGTAATGTGGGGTTTAGTGGCAGCAAGCCAACTTTGACTTAGTGGCTATCCTGTTCTACGACTACGAGAACTTCTTTGAGGTGATATGGCGCACACGAGTCCACTAATCACCACACAATACACTATTATGGATTCATCCCCGTCTCCCTACGAGAAGGCCATGCATAGCACTCACACTTGTCTTGAGCATTTTAGAGTATCCACTTCAAGTTGTCTATGTACCATGTAGGCATCCAAGAAGTCCATAACCGCGGACCTGGCTATTCGAATAGATTGTGTTAACCCTGCAGGGGTGTACTTATTCACACACGCTCTTGCCACTTACCGCCATGTATACGTCATGTATCTCGGCAACCTTCAAGCGGAAGCCTGGCGAGGGTGTCGGCCACGACCTGACAAACCACACAAGACTCTAGTCCAGGTTCTATCGCCTATTCGGGTTCCATCCGCAAGGAGATCCGCCCGGGGTGTCGCTCACAGCCCCAAACGATGTGAGCAGGGTTCCCAAGCCCACCATCTGGGTGCCACTTGGTACACCGTGCCACCTGTGCCTAGTCTGTCCCAAGCCCACCCTGTCGGGTCCCACTCGGTAGAAAAATAGAACTACCTAAAAACACCAGAAACTAGTTGTGACTCCTGGACAGAGATCAAGTTGGTTAATAAGGATCCCAATGTGTGCTGGTATCGAGTCATTGGACAACATACATAAAACTTAGTGCTTAAGAACGATTCTAGTGAGACAACCCACCATGTACTCCTACATGGCCTCTCACCGCTACCATTACCAAATCGTGTTCACATACTTCACTCTCAGCATCAGAACATATCGTAACACTCTAATTCATTCCCAATGAATCAGACCTGACACAACTCTAAGCAATAGCAGGCATGGCATGGTAGGAACACAACATGTCTCAATCAACTCCTACACATGGTAGTGGGTTTAAACTATTTACTGTGGCAATGACAGGTCATGCAGAGGAATGGGTTCAAGTACCGCAGCACAAAGTAGGAGATGAAACGTTGTTGTCCTAATGCAATAACTGAAGCAGGAGCGAGAGAGTAGGATTGTATCGGAATGAACAAGGGGGTTTGCTTGCCTGGTAGATCAACAGAGGAGACACTGCTTCACAGACAGGTACTCTGGAACGGTCTCCGGAGCAAGACCTGTCGAGAAGGAACGGTGCCAACAATCAATACACAAGCATAGGCAAAAATATGATGCATGAACATGCATGAAGATGTGATGTTATTTGAGCTAATTCAACTAGCATTCATTAGGTTGAAGTCCATTTGAACCAAAGGTTCAAATGCAACTCCAAAATAAGCTCTTTATATAAGCCATTTTAGTGTTTCACTTATGCCGTAGGTATAAGTTGGTTTGTCATGCATGAAACTAGTACAAATGGATAGATTGCATTTTTCTGGTAATTTTTCATATATAAATTATTTCAATCTGAGCTACGGTTGAATTTCTATGATTTTTGAAGTTTGAATCATTTTCTGGAATTTCCTGATTAATTTTAAATCCAGAAAATGAATAACTGTGTCAGCACTGTGTCACTGTGATGTCAGCAAGTCAACAGCGCTGACTGGTCAAACCTGACGTGTGGGGTCCACACATCAGTGACACGGGTTAAACATGGTTTTTTTATTAATCTAATTAAAATATTAGGCACAGGGGCCCACTGGTCAGTGTCAGGGGGTTGATTAAGCGAAGATTAGCAGTAAGCTAATCACCTGATGGGGCGGACCCACCTGACAGGCCGGCGTGGTCAAGCGGTCAACCCCACCGGCGTTAAGCCGCCGGCGAGGTCCGAGACGGCGGAGCACCGCGGAAACGGGCTACGGTGCCCCGTTGGCAGCGTGGTCGGGCTCGTTCGAGAGCCAAGACCAGCGCGCGTCAGGCGGTGGTGCCAGCCGGGCCTGGGGTGGCCGGAGGCGACAGCGAGGAGCTCGGCAGCGGTGGCCGGAGCTCGGGTGAGGCGCAAGCGGCGCTGTGGTGCGCGTGCGAAGAGCTAGAGTGCTGGTGTGTGCGTGCGTGATGCAGCGAGGGTGTTGGACACGCCCGGTGGACCAAATGGTCACCGGAGGTGCCTCGGCGGCGAGCGCAGGTGGCGGCGGGTGTAGTCGAGCTAGGTGAAGTCGCTACGGCGTGCGAGGAGGAGAACGGAGAGGGGGAGAATGGCCAGTAGCTCACAGCGGTCATGAAGAACGGGACGGCGAGGTCGGGGAGGAACCGGAGCGGTCGTAGCGGCGAAGGGGATCTCTGGCGAACCGAGGAGGAAGAAGGGTCGGGGACGACGCTGCAGGGCGCTTCTGCTCACGTGGATTGGCTGGGAGGACGATGACATCATGACGGAGCTCGGGGACACATTGGTGAGGCGAGGGGAGCACGATGGCTGCGGTGGTGCTCGTCGACGCACTCCGGTGCGCTCGGGGAAGAGAGGGAGAGGGAGCTAGAGGAGGGGAGAGGCACGGAAGAGAGAGGAGAGCATCGAGGGGCCGCGTGGCGTCTCCAGGGGGTTGACAAAGCGAGCAGGGAGGCAGGAGGAGGTGGAAGCAGGAGGTAGTCATGGGTGCACGCGCAGGCGACACGCCGGCGTCCTTCTGGCGTAAGGAGGAGGGCAACTGGCAGCGGTGGTGGGCTGGGCCAGCTCCTGGGATGCAGAGTGCTCGGCCTGTGGGCTGAAGGTAGGCGCCAGGTAAGTTTCTCCCCTGTTTTGTTTTTCTTTTCTATTTTCTGACATTTTTTTTATTTAACAAAAATACTAAATCATTTTATTTTGTTATGCCAATTTTTGTAGGAGCTGGTTATATTATTCCAGAGCTCCTCAACAAATGGCATAATTTTTGGACATATATAATATATATAACATATATACATATCCAATGCAAATAATTATGCATTAATTCCTGATGCCCAAAATAAATACTTATGAGCTCCTAATAATATTGGTTTGATTTTTATCTCTGTCCAATATTTTCACAGAGAAACATGAGCATTTTCTTGGACCCTTTTGGAGCAATTTTTATTTGGGTCATTTCCAGAAATGATTCTGAGGGTTTCACAAATCCCCATTTCAAATTTAAATGGAATTTAAACATGATGCACAAATGACTAGCTAGCCTTGAGCATACCAGAACTTGGGATGTGACAACTCGCCCCCACTTGGAAGAATCTCGTCCTGAGATTCAGGGGTCGACGGAAAGAAAGCAGGGTACTCCATTCAAAGACGATCTTCTCGCTCCCAGGTAGCTTCCCTCTCGGAATGATGAGACCACTGAACCTTGAGAAACTTGATGTTCTGACAACAGGTGACACGCTCTGCTTGATCAAGAATGCGAACCGAGTACTCTCGGTAAGTGAGGTTATCTTGGAGATCAAGCGTTTCGTGGTCCACTCCGCGGATAGGATCCAAGAAGCAACGCCTGCGTTGAGAGGCGTGGAAGACATCATGCACTTTGGAAAGATGTGGGGGTAGTTCCAACTGGCAGGCAACCTCTCCTCGTCTAGCGAGAATGCGAAAAGGACCAATGTAACGAGGAGCCAACTTGCCCTTGATACCGAAACGATGGGTACCCTTTAAAGGAGTTACCCGAAGGTAAGCTTTGTCGCCAACTTCATATGTCATGTCCTTATGATGACGATCATACTGACTCTTTTGACGAGACTGGGCTGTTTTCAAGTTCTCACGAATGATGCGAACTTGCTCTTCTGCCTCCTGGATCATGTCCGGTCCAAAGAATTGTCTTTCGCCGGTTTCTGACCAGTTCAAAGGTGTTCGACATCTTCGTCCATAGAGAATCTCAAAAGGAGCTTTCTTGATACTGGATTGATAGCTATTGTTATAAGCAAACTCGTCGAAGGGAAGACATTTCTCCCAATCCATACCGAATGAGATAACGCAAGCTCTAAGCATGTCTTCGAGAATTTAATTGACCCTTTCCACCTGACCACTCGACTGAGGATGGAAAGGGTACTGAAGGAAAGATGGGTTCCCATGGTAGTTTGGAAACTCTCGCAGAAATGAGAAGTGAAAAGACTGCCGCGGTCTAAATTGATCTCTAGTGGAACACCATGAAGTGATACTATTCGAGAAATATATAAGTCAGCGAGCTGACTAGCAGTGATACTCTCTCGAACAGGTAGGAAGTGCGCCACTTTGGAGAGACGATCAATGACTACGAAGATAGCATTATTACCTTTTTTGGTCCTGGGAAAGGCGGTGATGAAGTCCATACCAACTTTATCCCATTTCCACTCAGGAATGGCTAAAGGCCGAAGGGTGCCAGCAGGCCTTTGATGCTCTGCCTTAACACGACGACAAACGTCACACTTAGCAACGAAGTCAGTGATTTCTCTCTTCATCCTAGTCCACCAGAACCTCTGGCGTAGGTCCTGATACATCTTAGTACTACCGGGATGAATCGTGAGAGGGGATTCATGCGCCTCTGTAAGAATCAATTGTTGCATCTGCTGACTCTTGGGAACCACTAAGCGGTTCCCAAAGCAAACAACACCTCGTTCATCCATAGAGAAACAACCAGCTACTCCCTTGGAGATATTTTTCTTGATTCGGGAGATTCTCGTATCATGCTTCTGGACTTCTATGATACGATCCACAATAGTAGGTTTCACCGCCAAGGTAGAAAGGAATCTGTGAGGAGCAATGTGAAGGTTAAGCTTACATAATTCCTCATGGAGAAGTGGTTGGCCCTGCTGCAACATGATATTGTTGCAATGGGGTTTACGACTTAGTGCATCAGCCATGACATTGCCCTTGCCTGGGGTGTAGGTAATCCCTAAGTCGTAATATGTGATCAACTCCAACCAACGTCTTTGCCTAAGGTTCAGATCTGGTTGTGTGAAGATATACTTGAGACTCTGGTGATCGGTGTAGATCTCGCAACGTTTACCAAGAATGTAGTGTCGCCAGGTCTTGAGTGCATAGACTACGGCTGCAAGCTCTAGATCATGTGTAGGATAATTCTCCTCATGTGGATGCAACTATCGAGATGCATAGGCAATCACATGATGATCCTGCATAAGAATGCAACCTAGTCCCTGTCGTGAGGCATCGCAGTAGATAACAAAGTCTTTAGTGAAATCCGGTGGCACAAGTATGCGAGCAGAGGTCAGGCGTCTTTTCAGCTCCTAAAAACTGTACTCACACTGCAGGGACCACTCGAACTTTTTATCTTTCTTGAGAAGTTCCGTGAGGGGTTTGGCCACTTTGGAGAAGTTTTCAACAAAGCGGCGACAATAGCTGGCTAGACCAAGGAAACTCCTAACTTGTTTAACTGTTTCAAGTGGAGTCCAATCAAGAACGGCCTTAACTCTCTCGGGGTTGACAGCAATGCCCTTACCAGAGATCACGTGGCCTAGATAGGTCAGTTCTGGCAACCAAAATTCACACTTGGAGAACTTGGCATAAAGGCGGTGCTCTCTGAGTTTTTCTAACACAAGTCTAAGATGCTCGGCATGCTCTTCCTCGTTCTTCAAGTAAATAAGAATATCATCGAGGTAAACCACGACGAATTTGTCTAAGTACTCCATGAAGATCGAGTTCATCAAACGAGAGAATGTAGCTGGAGCGTTGGTTAGACCAAAGGACATGACGGTTTACTCATACTGGCCATAACGAGTGACAAAAGTCGTCTTAGGAATGTCCCCATTTCTGATCTTGATTTGGTGGTAGCCTAACCTCAAATCCATCTTGGAAAAGACCGAGGATCCAGCGAGCTGATCATACAGGTCGTTGATCCTGGGAAGCGGATATTTGTTCTTTATCGTGACCAAATTAACGGGACGATAATCTACAACCATTCGGTCCGTACCATCCTTCTTCTTGACGAATAGGACGGGGCAAGCCCAAGGAGAAGCACTAGGACGGATGAAACCCTTTTGCAAGGACTCATCAAGTTGTTTCTTAAGATCGGCTAGTTCTAAAGGTGCCATTTTGTAAGGTCTCCTAGAGATTGGAGCGGTTCCTAGGATAAGATCTATGACGAACTCTACATCTCTGTCAGGTGGAACACCTGGCAGTTCCTCTGGAAAGACATCCGGAAAGTCATGGACTACCGGGATATGTTCAAGGTCTGGAAAAGGGCTGGCATTGAGAGAATAGAGCTGACACCTTGCAACTCTAGTGGAGACAGTGACTATATTGCCAGATGGGTGTGTAAGCTGAACAGACTTGGTGTAATAATCAATCTTGGCATAATGAGCTTTCAACCAGTCCATACCCAAGATGATGTTAATATCTATAGACTTGAGGGCTATAAGTGATGCAAGGAATACAAGTCTGTGAACAAATTACCATGGCTTACACTAGAGGTTTGCCATTTGGATCCAGGAGTTTAAATGACTAGCGGAGAGGGCATATCACAAAATTACATGTTGTGCAAGTTAGCGTAGCTTTCAGAAATGAAGGAGTGAGACGCTCCAGTATCGAACAGAACCGATGTTGGATGACAGTTGACAAGGAGTGTACCAAGAACGACATCCGGATCATCATGAGCATCTTTAGCTGAGACGTGATGCACATGTCCATGTTTAGTGCAAGCTGGCTTAGCACTGATCGTCTTGCTTGATGTGTTAACACAGCCAACAGACTTCTCGGGCTGGGGTGGAGCATAACTAGTCTGAGAGCAGTCACGTGCATAGTGTCCTGGCTTCCTGCATGTGAAGCAAGTCCCTGAAGTTGGACGTCGACCCGCACTGACAAGCGGTCTACCAGTAGGCCTGGGTGGAACATACGACTGAGCCGGGGAAGGCAACACATAGGATGGCCTCGGTGTATATCCAGTAGGAAGAGCGGAGTTTGGAACCCAAATCCGGCGCTTCTGAGAACCAGAACCGGAAGAAGATCCCAAATCACCGGTGTGCTTACGAGACTCCTCGTAAGTGAGCTGAGTTGTCTCTGCATTGATGGCCTTGTTCACAAGGCCTTGGAATGTATCACAATGATGCAGGTGGAGATCACGACGCAACTTGGGGTTGAGACCCTTCCGGAACCTAGCCTGCTTCTTAGCGTCCGTAGAAACCTCTTCTGTGGCATAGCGGGCGAGGTTCTCAAACTCTCTACTGTAAGCATCAACAGCCATCTTACTCTGGGTGAAACTACAGAACTCATCTCTCTTGCGATCAATGAGGGCCTGAGGAATGTGATGCTCGCGAAAAGCCTCAATGAAATCCCTCCAGGTAGGAGTCTGGCCAGCTGGAAGCATAGCCTCATGGTTCTACCACCAAAGACTAGCAGGACCTTCCAGGTGGTATGTGGCATAGGTGATCTTGTCATCTTCAGCTACGTTCGCGGAACGCAGCTTATGAGTGATGCTACGGAGCCAGTCATCTGCATCGAGTGGCTCGATGGAATGATGAAAGGTAGGTGGGTGCAAGTGAATGAAGTCATGAATGGTTACATACCCTTTGAACTGATGTGTGGTGTTCTCCTCGATACATGCCAACAAGCGGTTAGACTCACGCTTGTTCCTCTCCATCTCTAACATGAACTCCATCAACGAAGGCTGGTCGGGAGGATCCTCATCCCTACCATCTCCATGGTTCTGGCTACAAGCAACAGAACTTCTCTGAACTGATGACATCCTGAGAAACGAAACCAAGGACGAAATCAGCATCAACTATAGGCTATAGATTGTAGGACAAGGAAATTAGTATCTCTTGGACTCCTAGGGCAATTCCGGCAGCATAACGACAGTAGAATGCTCAGAATGAGACATCCTTCTAAAATGGGGTAGTAACATACTCAACATATTCACTCAAGGTTCTGAGATATTACTAAACAGGCTACACCAGAAGTACTCGAAACTGGAATATGACTCTGACCAGCCAATCCTATGGGACTACGGAGTAGTAACACATGATCCTAATAGACGGAAGAGAAAGCCTAGTTCCTTAACCCCATAGGAAAGATAGGATGACTCAGATCAGAAGGCCATGAGGTAAAAGGAGTAAAAAGAGCCTTACGTTCCTTCCCACAATCAATTCCCTTACATAACTAAAGAATTTCTAGACTCAACCTTGACCAGTTTGGCTTGGTAATCCTACAAACAGTCAGGCTCTGATACCAAAGCTGTCAGGACCCCGATTCTAAGTCACACCAATCTAGCATGTAACACCTCATATCACTTTGTGGCCTCACGCACGGTATTCCCACGGGTGTCGCCTTACCATGCCCGGGACCGTTTGGGCCTTTTGACACACGTATATGATAGTGTCGCTAGCATCCATATGACAGAGAACCCGGGCTGACATGGCTAGTCGTGAACCCAAAGTGGCACTAACTTACAGGGACAGGCATACATGACCCAGCAACGATCATGTCGGTCATCAGCGAGTGAATCCGGGCTGTAGCAACTGGGCTAGCAGGACTCCGGTAGACACCGCGTGACATTTCCCCGAAGGGACAGACACAGGAATGAAGAAGGACACATGCCGGCCAGCCTAAGTGTTCTGGAGCAGTAGCAAGCTACCAGGGCTCAGTGGAAGCACTAGGAGACATTTCCTGGTAAGAGAGGCTACTAAGGATAAACAACTAGATAGTCAGATCCCACACATAGCAATACACATTACACGTACGCATAACATGCAAGTATGTGTTGTACAACATGGCATCACAACATAACTCAACAACTCATATAGATAAAGGCTCAGAAGAGCCAACATTGCATTTATTACAAACAAGAGTCACATGACCCAACATTCAGAGCAATCAAGCAACAAGCGGAAGCATTACATGTCTGAGTACAGACATCTACAAATGAAAAGGGCTGAAGAGCCTGACTATCTACAACATTCGATCAAGATCGTAGCTGAGGTACAAGCTACCTGTCGAAGCCCACGAGAACACTAGTAAGACCGAAGTCTCCGCTGCAAAAACATAAATAAAGCAACATGAGTACAAAGGTACTCAGCAAGACTTACGTCAGATCCTATCATACATGCACTTGTATCAAGAAGGTAATGTGGGGTTTAGTTGGAGCAAGCCAGCTTTGACTCAGAGGCTATCCTGTTCTACGACTACGAGAACTTCTTTGAGGTAATATGGCGCACACGAGTCCACTAATCACCACACAATACACTATTATGGATTCATCCCCATCTCCCTGCGAGAAGGCCATCCATAGCACTCACACTTGTCTTGAGCATTTTAGAGTATCCACTTCAAGTTGTCTATGTACCATGTAGGCATCCAAGAAGTCCATAACCGCGGACCCG
Source organism: Triticum aestivum (assembly GCF_018294505.1). Taxonomy (NCBI): domain Eukaryota; kingdom Viridiplantae; phylum Streptophyta; class Magnoliopsida; order Poales; family Poaceae; genus Triticum; species Triticum aestivum. The sequence goes on along the minus strand of NC_057804.1, from coordinate 248,105,797 downwards.
GCTATTCGAATAGATCATGTTAACCCTGCAGGGGTGCACTTCTTCACACACGCTCTCGCCACTTACCGCCATGTACACGTCATGTATCTCGGAAACCTTCAAGCGGAAGCCTGGCGAGGGTGTCGGCCACGACCTGACTAACCACACAAGACTCTAGTCCAGGTTTATCGCCTATTCGGGTTCCATCCGCAAGGAGATCCGGCCGGGGTGTCGCTCACGGCCCCAAACGATGTGAGCAGGGTTCCCAAGACCACCATCTGGGTGCCACTTGGTACACCGTGCCACCTGTGCCTAGTTTGTCCCAAGCCCACCCTGTCGGGTGCCACTCGGTAGAAAAATAGCACTACCTACAAACACGAGAAACTAGTTGCGACTCCTGGACAGAGATGAAGTCGGTTAATAAGTCGAGAGAGTCAATTAAGGATCCCACTGTGTGGTAGTATCGAGTCATTGGACAACATACATAGAACTCAGTGCTTAAGAACGGTTCCAGTGAAACAACCCACCATGTACTCTTACATGGCCTCTCACCGCTACCTTTACCAAATCGTGTTCACACACTTAACTCTCAGCATCAGAACATATCGTAACACTCCAATTCATTCCCAATGAATCAGACCTGACACAACTCTAAGCAATAGCAGGCATGGCATGGTAGGAACACAACATGGCTCAATCAACTCCTACACATGGTAGTGGGTTTAAACTATTTACTGTGGCAATGACAGGTCATGCAGAGGAATGGGTTCAAGTACCGCAGCACAAAGTAGGAGATGAAACGTTGTTGTCCTAATGCAATAACTGAAGCAGGAGCGAGAGAGTAGGATTGTATCGGAATGAACAAGGGGGTTTGCTTGCCTGGTAGATCAACAGAGGAGACACTGCTTCACAGACAGGTACTCTGGAACGGTCTCCGGAGCAAGACCTGTCGAGAAGGAACGGTGCCAACAATCAATACACAAGCATATGCAACAATATGATACATGAACATGGCATGAAGATGTGATGTTGTTTGAGCTAATGCAACTAGCATTCATTAGGTTGAAGTCCACTTGAACCAAAGGTTCAAATGCAACTCCAAAATAAGCTCTTTATATAAGCCATTTTAGTTTTTCACTTATACCGTAGGTATAAGTTGGTTTGTCATGCAAGAAACTAGTACAAATGGATAGATTGCATTTTTCTGATAATTTTTCATATATAAATTATTTCAATTTGAGCTACGGTTGAATTTCTATGATTTTTTGAAGTTTGAATCATTTTCTGGAATTTCCTGATTAATTTTAAATCCAGAAAATGAATAACTGCGTTAGCACTACGTCACTGTGACGTCAACAAGTCAACAGCGCTGACTGGTCAAACTTGACGTGTTGGGTCCACACGTCAGTGACACGGGTTAAACAAGTTTTTTTATTAATCTAATTAGAAGATTAGGTGCAGGGGCCCACTGGTCAGTGTCAGGGGGTTGATTAAGCAGTGATTAGCACTAAGCTAATCACCTGACGGGCCGGACCCACCTGATAGGCCGGCGCGGTTAAGCGGTCAACCCCACCGGCATTAAGCCGCCAGCGAGGTCTGAGACGGCGGAGCGTCGCGCAAACGGGCTACGGTGCCCCGTTCGCAGCATGGCTGGGCTCGTTCGAGAGCCCAGACCAGCGCGCGTCAGGCGGTGGTGCCAGCCGGGACTGGGGTGGCCGGAGGTGACAGCGAGGAGCTCGGCCGCGGCTACCGGAGCTCGGGAGAGGCGCGAGCGGCACTGTGGTGCGCGTGCGGAAGAGCTGGAGTGCTGGTGTGTGCATGCGTGATGCAGCGAGGGCGTTGGACACGCCCGGTGGACCAAATGGTCGCCGGAGGCACATCGGTGGCGAGCGCAGGCGGCAGCGGGTACGGTCGAGCTAGCTGCAGTCCCTACGGCGTGCGAGGAAGAGAACGGAGAGTGGGAGAATGGCCAGTAGCTCACAGCGGTCACGAAGAACGGGTCGGCGAGGTCGGGGAGGAACCGGAGCGGTCGTAGCAGCGAAGGGGATCTCCGGCGAACCGAGGAGGAAGAAGGGTCGGGGACGACGCTGCAGGGCGCTTCCGCTCGCGTGGATTGGCGGGGAGGACGATGACGTCGTGACGGAGCTCGAGGACACGTTGGTGAGGCGAGGGGAGCACGGTGGCCGCGGTGGTGCTCGTCGACGCACTCTGGTGCACTCGGGAAGAGAGGGAGAGGGAGCCGGAGGAGGGGAGAGGCATGGAAGAGAGAGGATGGTGTCGAGGGGCCGCGTGGCATCTCCAAGGGGTCGACGAAGCGAGAAGGGAGGCAGGAGGAGGTGGAAGTAGGAGGTGGCCGCGGGTGCACGCGCAGGCGACACGCCGGCGTCCTTCTGGCGTAAGGAGGGCGACTGGCAGCGGTGGTGGGCTGGGCCAGCTCCTGGGATGCACAGTGCTGGGCCTGTAGGCTGAAGGTAGGCGCCAGGTAAGTTTCTCCCCTGTTTTGTTTTTCTTTTCTATTTTCTGACATTTTTTTATTTAACAAAAATACTAAATCATTTTATTTTCTTATGCCAATTTTTGTAGGAGCTAGTTATATTATTCCAGAGCTCCTCAACAAATGGCATAATTTTTGGACATATAATATATATAACATATATATATATATCCAATGCAAATAATTATGCATTAATTCCAAATGCCCAAAATAAATACTTACGAGCTCCTAATAATATTGGTTTGATTTTTATCTCTGTCCAATATTTTCAGAGAGAAAGATGAGCATTTTCTTGGACCCTTTTGGAGCAATTTTTATTTGGGTCATTTCCAGAAATTATTTTGAGGGTTTCACAAATCCCCATTTCAAATTTAAATGGAAGTTAAACATGATGCACAAATGACTAGCTAGTCTTGAGCATACCAGAACTAGGGATGTGACACCCTTAGTGTTGCTGTTCTTCTTTCCCTTCCCTGTCTTCTCATCGTCAGACTCGGGATCCTTGGTACTATCAGAGTCGGCATATCTGACAAGAGCCGCCACCAGCTGGCCCATGTCATTACAATCGCACTTGAGTCGGCCCAGCTTCTGTTTTAGAGGCTCAAAACGGCAATTTTTCTCCAACATTAAGACTGCAGAGCAGGCGATTCATGTTATCAGACGAATGTAAAATAGCTTTGACCCAGCGTACCCAATGGGTTGTGGATTCACCCTCTTCTTGCTTACAATTAGTCAAGTCCACGATTGACATGGGCTGCTTGCATGTGTCCTTGAAGTTCAGGATAAACCAGGCCTTTAACTCTGCCCTTGAACCGATGGAATTAGGCGGCAGTCCCTTTAACCAAGTACGAGTCGTCCCATCCAGCATCATGGTGAAGTACTTGGCACACGCGGCATCACTGACATCCAGTAGCTCCATGGCCATCTCATAACTTTCAATCCACGCCTCAAGGGGTAAGTCGGCTGTGTAATTAGGCACCTTTCAAGGTCCTTTGAAATCCTTGGGAACACGCTCATTACATAGAGTCGGTACTAAACAGGGCTCCCCTGCAGATCTTGAGGTCACACCTGCCTCAACTAAAGTCGTTGGATAAACCGGAAAGGGTTGGTAAGCCGCCCGCTGAGCCGCCAGCTCAGCTTCTTGACGCACTCTGTCCTGATCAACCAAATTAGGAACTCCATCACGTGTCGGGTCATACCTGCGCAGCTGATCACGACGCCGGTCATTACTTGAAACAGCTGGTGAGTCCATATGCCTGCTATAGCTCCGGCTCCGGCTTGGGCGAGGAGTCAAATGGATCATGTCTCGACTATAAGAATACGCCTCCTGCTGTGTCAATGTTGTCTGAAGAAGTTCTCTGACCCTTCGTGTTTCAACCGCTATTGGAGAGTCGCCATCCACTAGGAGAGCCCCAAATCATGCCGCTGCAGCGATCATATTCTCCAAAGGATTAGAATAATGACCCGGTGGTGTCGGTACATGCTGAGGTGGAGCAGTATTCAGACGAGGGGGTTCCGTCACACGTGGTTGAACCGGTGTTCCAGCCCCGGGCGCCGCAGTCCAGTTTACCTTTGGCGGGTTACTAGGTCCTGCACCAGACGTGCGAAAGAGGTTTCTAGGCTCATAATCCACATGTAGACGGGACTGGTGCCTTCTCCTCATGATCTCATTTGACGCGTTCTGATCAATCGTAAGCTGAAAGGCCCGCGACTGAGTCCGCTGAGCCTGAGCATCCAGAGCCGCCCGCTCCACGGCCATCCTGATGTCCTCTGCCACCAGGTCTTCCTTTGCTTGTGCTACCTCCTATTGTAACTGTGCCACTTCCGCAACATGTTGAGCTTGATTTGCAGGGATTGACCACAGCGGTTAACAAAGCCGTCAACTTATCCATTAAAGCCATCAGAATCTAAGCCGGCGGGCGCGCAGGGCCTCCCACCCCAGCTGCCATCACTGTTGCTGACCCAGAAGTCATTGCTTCTGCAGCCGTAGAGTTTTGCCCGGGCAGCGTGCCAGCCATGAAGATCCCGACACTGTTTGGCGGCTCAAAGGGGTCCAGAATACTATTGCCATCGGAATAGCCCCCTAGCCCGCCATCTTGTAGTTGATACAACGAATCCGTCTCACCCGTGGGCGATTCACCATCAGAGTAGATGGTTGTCTCACCGCCAAACACAGATCCTTCAGAAAATTCCCCTCCGTTGATGCATCCCATGAAGGCATGCTTCACGGCGAGCTGAGCTCGGGCGGGTCTCGCATGCTGAGCCGTCTCGATGATGTCGGTGCAGATGTACGGCTTAGGGCCCGGCTTGCCGACCTTGCCAACAAAGACATGGATTCCACCGAAGGGGACCCGGTACCCATACTCAATTGAGCTGGCGTCAGGGCCCCAGCCTGCGTCGTTGATGTAGATATTGCCGCGACGACTCTTGGTCATTCGGCCCACAGCGTATCACTTGAGCCCTTCGAAGTTGCCCTTCAAGAACTCAAATCCACTGTGCACTGGCCCCACAGTGGGCGCCAACTATCATGGAAAGGTCACGGTAGATGTCCTAGCAAAAGGACTTAGTCATGGAGCCATTGAAACTAGGAAGCTTAAAGGGATTAAAACGGGACAAAGGACACGGGAGTTTATACTGGTGCGGCCCCTTATGGTGAAGGTAAAGGCCTAATCCAGTTTGAGGTGGAATTTCTTATGTCTCGATTACCAGGGAGCGAATCCGCTTGACCTAGCTTTCGATCTGATCTTACTTGTCCTAAACCGCCGCCGGGTCGTCCCTTTATACACAGAGGTCGACGCCCAGCGGCTCACGGAGTCTCGGCCGGATCATAAATAGTGCCCAGCTCGGTGACTATCTATTCTTGCCTTACAATACAAGTCATACACATATGGCGGTTTATCTCTACGGGCCTTAAGCCGCCTTTGGGTCTTGGGCCCTTAACTCCACCGCCATCTTCAAGTATCATCTTGGGCTTCATATTATGAATCGCCATAGGTATAACCCGGCCCCTCCTGGGCGAGTCATACCTAGTAGTTATATCCCCAACAAGTAGAGATACTACTTGTGCATCCAAACATCCCTAAACCCAGTTTTGCCATGAGAGTCCACCATACCTACCTATGGATTGAGTAAGATCCTTCAAGTAAGTTATCATCGGTGCAAGCAATAAAAATTGCTTTCTAAAATATGTATGATCTATTAGTGTGAAGAAAATAAGCTTTATATGAACTTGTGATATGGAAGAAATAAAAGCGACGGACTACATAATAAAGTTCTTTATCACAAGCGGTAATATAAAGTGACGTTCTTTTGCATTAAGATTTTTTGCATCCAACCATAAAAGCGCATGACAACCTCTGCTTCCCTCTGCGAAGGGCCTGTCTTTTACTTTTATCTTCTACCCTTATACAAGAGTCATGGTGATCTTCACCTTTCCTTTTTACATTTTTTCTTTTGGCAAGCACTATGTGTTGGAGAGATCCATATATATATATATATATATATATATATATATATCCACTTGGATGTAGGTTATCATAAAGTATTATTATTGACATTACCCTTGAGGTAAAAGGATGGGAGGCGAAACTATAAGCCCCTATCTTTCTCTGTGTCCAATTGAAGCTTTGAACCCATAAGTATCGCGTGAGTGTTAGCAATTGTGGAAGACTAGATGATAGTTGAATATGTGGACTTGCTAAAAAGCTCTTAAATTGACTCTTTCTGATGTTATGATAAATTGCAATTGCTTCAATGACTGAGAATATTATGCCAATAAATTGATTTGTTAGCTGTCAATGAAGTTTTTGATTTATACTTCACGTTGTGAATGAATTGTTACTTTAGAATAACAAATTGTATGACAATATATGTTGTTGTTCCAAAGATGATCATGATGCCCTCATGTCCGTATTGTATTTTATCAACACCTCTATCTCTAAACATGTGGACATATTTTTTTGATTTCGGCTTTCTCTTGAGGACAAGCGAGGCCTAAGCTTGGGGGAGTTGATATGCCCATTTTGCATCATGCTTTTTTATTGATATTTATTACATTATGGGCTGTTATTACACATTCTAGCACAATGCTTATGCCTTTTATCTCTTATTTTATAGGGTTTACATGAAGAGAGATAAAGCCGACAGCTGGAATTCTGGGATGGAATAGGAGAAAATATTAGAGACCTATTCGGCACAACTCCAAAAGTCTTGAAACTTCACGGAGAGTCATTTTGGAATTAATAAAAAATAGTGGGCGAAGAAAGCACCAGAGGGGGACCACCTGCCATCCACAAGGGTTGAGAACGTACCCTACCCCCCTCGGAGCACCCCCTTCCTTGTGGGCCACCTGGCAGGCCCCCGAAGCCCATCTTCTACTATATTGTGTGTTTTGACCTGGAAAAAAATAGAAGGAAGCTTTCGGGGTGAAGCGCCGCTGTATCGAGGCGGAACCTGGGCAGAACCAATCTAGGGCTCTGGTGGAGCTATTCTACCGGGGAAACATCCCTCCGGGAGGGGGAAATCGAAGCCATCGCCATCACAATGATTCTATCATCGAGAGGGGGTCAATCTCCATTAACATATTCACCATCACCATCTCCTCTCCAAACCCTAGTTCATCTCTTGTATCTGATATGTGTCTCAAAACCTCGGATTGGTACATGTGGGTCGCTAGTAGTGTTGATTACTCCTTGTAGTTGATGCTAGTTGATTTACTTGGTGGAAGATCATATGGTCAGATCCTTAATGATAATTAATACTCCTCTGATTATGAACATGAATATGCTTTGTGAGTAGTTACGTTTGTGCCTGAGGACATGGGAGAAGTCTTGTTATAAGTAATCATGTGAATTTGGTACTCGTTCGATATTTTGATGAGATGTATGTTGTATTTCCTCTAGTGGTGTTATGTGAACATAGACTACATGACACTTCACCATGATTTGGGCCTAGGGGAAGGCATTGGGAAGTAATAAGTATATGATGGGTTGCTAGAGTGATAGAAGCTTAAACCCTAGTTTATGTGTTGCTTCGTAAAGGGCTAATTAGGATCCATATGTTTCATGCTATGGTTAGATTTATCTTACTTCTTCTTTCGTAGTTGCGGATGCTTGCATGAGGGGCTAATCATAAGTGGGAGGCTTGTCCAAGGAAGGATAGCACCCAAGCACCGGTCCACCCACATATCAAATTATGAAAGTATCGAACGCGAATCGTATGAGCGTGATGAAAACTAGCTTGATAGTAATTCCCATGTGTCCTGGGTTGCGCTTTGATTTATACAAGAGTTCATCCGGGCTTGTCCTTTGCTACAAAAAGGATTGGACCACCTTGCTGCACCTTGTTTCCTTTTGTTACTTGTTACCCCTTACGAATTATCTTATCACACAACTATCTGTTACAAATAATTTTAGTGCTTACAAAGAAAACTTGTTGAAAACCGCATGTCATTTCCTTCTGCTCCTCGTTGGGTTTGACACTCTTACTTATCAAAAGGACTACGATAGATCCCCTATACTTATGATGATGCTCCCTCACAAAAGAAGTTGAAGACAAAGTATTCACGCAAAGAATGTGCTGCTCCCCAAGAACCGTTGCTTGTTGAGCCAATTTCAGTTGCACTACCAGCTTCCAGCAATCGTGAGCGTCGTCTCATTGTGCATGAGCCTGCTTCCACAGAGCCTCATGAGTCTAAAGATATTCCAGCTGCTGACACCACCACAGCTGAAGAAATTGGTGATGAAGACAATGTTGAATATGGTGAATTCCTTCCTTAGATCCTGCCCAACCCGGTATCATCGCCTCCTCCTACGAGCAGTGAACTGATAAGAATTGGTGGTCCCACGACGCCAATCACACATGATGTATTCTGGGACGAGCAACACCCCAACTCCCCATTGCATGAAGTTATTCCTCACATTGTCATGGCTGAAGATAATGTGTAGCCCGAAGTCAATGATGCCACGGAAGACAATGCCTATCCATCCACCTCGGATGTGACTGCTCCTCCTGTGCCTCACACTATGGAATGTGCGTTCTATCATGGTGAGCTTGTAACTATCAAGTGGCAAATCATGACACCACCTGCTGCTCCCGGTCCCCAATATGACTATCATGTGCACCATAGGCCTCAGACGCAGAAGCCAAATCCAAGGATCCAAAGGCTTCCCTGTGTTGTAACTACCCAAGGATCATTTAGTGTGCTCAGCTTCAAAGAGCACAACACATTCTTTGACAAGGCCAATAATCCATACAAGAAGTCTAAGATCTCATCACACAGGTTTTAGAGCCACCAGCAATGCAGCTACTACTCATGCATTCTATACAACCAGGATAGGATCTTTCCCCACAAGCGCCTATGTTGTGATGCCATTGCTGGGATGCCATGTCTTGGAGAAGCTCTTGACTACTTTCGTGATGTTGGCCTTCTCCCATTTGTCGTCGACAAGGAGCACTGGAATGAAGAACTTCTTATGCAGTTCTATGCCACTTTACACATATCAGGCTACAACAGGGATCCGAAGACATGGGTCCTTGAGTGGATGACAGGGGATGTTCATCATGAAACCAAAGCTCAAGATATCATCGAGCTAACTTCCCTGCCCACTCCTAGTGATTAGTATGAGCCAGGTTGTCAGCTTCATGTCCAAGAATTGCATGGTGCATTCCAAAGGCTCGAGCCCAATATAAGCCAAATGCTTACTATGATGAAGCCATTGCCCATTGACGCTGACTATCTCAAGGAGTTCTATGTCATGGACCTTGAGTACCTGCCCCACACCATATATCACATTCTGACGCATGCTCTATGGCCTATCAAATGGCATTCTCCTGACGCCAAGCTTGAAGGCACCATGAAGAAATTGGTCTTCTATATCATCAATGGCATCAGGTTCAATGCCCAAGACTTCTTTATCCGTCAGTTAGCAGCTCCAGGAAATGATCTATTTGGCCTCCAGTTTTATGCTCCATGGGTCATGTGGCTAATAAAACTTCACTCAAGCATCAACTATCAAGCTTCTATGTGCAACCATGGTGTATTCTTGCCTGAAGTGGACATGTCTCATGAAGCTATTTATCATATGCCTGCGATGGAGCCAATACGCGAAGACAATGTCGCCTTTCAAAGCTTCACTCAACCTATTGAAGGTGTTCATGTGTCGAATACTCCTACTGGTCCTCTTGCTGCTCAGCTTTGTCTGCTTCATCGTGCAAACACGGATGCAACAACCAGCACGGTAGCTCAAAAGCCTCAAAAGCATGCTCGTGTCCTGAATGACAGAGAACTTCTTGTATCCCTTCACCAGAAGTAGGATAGGCATCATGAATGGCTGAGGTGCCAGATGCAGAGTCTTCTCATTGATGTCAATCGTATACGCAACCTTGAAATCAAGAATTCTTTTATTGCACATGACGCATATCGGTGGTCCTAGAAGAGCCTCACTATGCTCTGTTCTGAAGACGATTTTCAAGAAGATGGCTTAACTGCTACCTTATGATGCGATGATAAATCCTGCATGAAGTCACTCTGCAGACGCCAATTTTTAAATATACATTTGATTTTCTTCATTACATTTGTGTATGCATCATGAATTGTCTTCATGTGTTGAAGAGTATCTCCACAAAGCAAAACCTGCCATCTGCATTTGCGATCAAAAGAAAAACATTTATATGCACATCTTCAGGGGGAGCCTCTTCCAACCTATGAAGACAATGCCCATGTACTTTAACTTTCACATACTTTTATCCCCGTTAAAAACTTCAAGAAGTTTGTCATCAGTCACCAAAAAGGGGGAGATTGTAAGTGCATCTAGTGCCACCCCTAGTTGGTTTTGTAGTGTTGATGACAAACATGGTTGAGGGACTAATGTGTTTGTGAGAATTGCAGGATAACACAGGTAGTAGTCCCTCATTGATTCAGTTTACCTACCAGAGATGACCCCTAAAAATGTATGAAGACATGGAAGACAATGGTGGTTGCCGAAGACATTCACCTTGAAGATAATCACCTATTTATGTCTACTACGCAACCTTTTTCTCGTAGACTCGTGTTGGGCCTCCAAGTACAGAGTTTTGTAGGACAGTAGAAAATTCCCCTCAAGTGGATTACCTAAGGTTTATCAATCCATGGGAGCCGTAGGATGAAGATGGTCTCTCTCAAACAACCCTGCAACCAAATAACAAATTGTCTCTTTTGTCCCCAACACCCAATACAATGGTAAATTATATACGTGCACTAGTTCAGCGAAGAGATGGTGATAGAACCATAATATGGATAGTAGATATAGGTTTTTGTAATATGGAAATATAAAACAACAAGGTGACTAGTAACAAAAGTGAGCGAAAACGGTATTGCAATGCTTAGAAACAAGGCCAAGAGTTCATACTGTCACTAGCGCAAGCTCTCTCTACAATGATAACATAATTAGATCATATAACAAGACCTCAACATGCAACAAAGAGTCACTCCAAAGTCACTAATAGCAGAGAACAAACGAAGAGATTATTGTAGGGTACAAAACTACCTCAAAGTTATTCTTTCTGATCGATCTATTGGGCTATTCCTATAAGTGTCACAAACAACCCTAGAGTTCATGCTAAAATAACACCTTAAGACACACATCAACCAAAACCCTAATGTCACCTAGATACTCCAATTCCACAAAAGTATCCGCAGGTTTGATTATACAATATGCATCATGGAATATCAGATTCATCTATTGAAACACACAAAGAACTTCAAAGAGTGACCCAAAGTTTCTACCGGAGAGTCAAGATGAAAACGTGTGCCAACCCCTATGCATAAGTTCACAAGGTCACAGAACCCGCAAGTTGATCACCAAAACATACATCAAGTGGATCACGTGAATATCCCATTGTCACCACAGATAAGCACATGCAAGATATAGTGTTCTCAAATCCTTAAAGACTCAATCCGATAAAATAACTTCAAAGGGAAAACTCAATCCATTACAAGAAGATAGAGGGGAAGAAATATCATAAGATCGAACTATAGTAGCAAACCTCGTGGTACATCAAGATCATGGCAAATTAAGAACATGAGAGAGAGAGAGAGATCAAACACATAGCTACTGGTACATACCCTCAGCCCCGAGGGTGAACTACTCCTTCCTTGTCATGAGATCACCGGGATGATGAAGATGGACATCGGTGATGGTTTCCCCCTCCTGCAGGGTGCCAGAACGGGCTCCCGGTTGGTTTTTTGTGGCTACAGAGGCTTGCGGCGGTGGAACTCCCAATCTAGGTTTATTTCCGGGGGTTTCTATATTTATAGGAATTTTTGGCATCAAGAACAAGTCATGGGGGTCCACAAGGAGCCCCCAAGACCGGAGGGCATGCCCTCGGGGGATTCGTGGCTCTCCTGGCTCAACTCTTTTGCTTCGGGGGCTTCTTCTAGTCCATAAAAAATCACCATAAATTTTTAGGTCATTTGGACTCCGTTTGGTATTCATTTTATGTAAAACTCAAAGACAAGGAAAAACAGAAAGTGGCACTGGGCTCTAGATTAATAGGTTAGTCCCAAAACTCATATAAAATAGCATATAAATGCATATAGAACATCCAAGATAGACAATATAATAGCATGGAACAATAAGAAATTATGGATATGTTGGAAACGTATCAAGCATCCCCAAGCTTAATTCTTGCTCGTCCTCGAGTAGGTAAATGATAAAAACAGATTTTTTTATGCCGAATGCTACCTAACATATTTATCCATGTAATTTTATCTTTATTGTGGCAAGAATATTCAGATCCATAAGATTCAAAACAAAAGTTTAATATTGACATAAAAACAATAATACTTCAATCATACTAATAAAGCAATTATGTCTTCTCAAAATAACATGGCCAAAGAAAGTTGTCCCTACAAAATCATATAGTCTGGCAATGCTCCATCTTCATCACACAAAATAGTCAAATCATGCACAACCCCGATGACATGCCAAGAATTTTTTTTCATACTTTTAATGTTCTCAAACCTTTTCAACTTTCCCGCAATACATGAGTGTGAGCCATGGACATAGCACTATAGGTGGAATAGAATATGGTGGTTGTGGAGAAGACAAAAACAAGGAGATAGTCTCACATCAACTAGGCGTATCAACGGGCTATGGAGATGCCCATTAATAGATATCAATGTGAGTGAGTAGGGATTGCCATGCAAAGGATGCACTAGAGCTATAAGTTTATGAAAGCTCAAAAGGAAAAACTAAGTGGGTGTGCATCCAACTCGCTTGCTCACGAAGACCTAGGGCAATTTGAGGAAGCCCATCATTAGAATATACAAGCCAAGTTCTATAATGAAAATTCCCACTAGCATATGAAAGTGATATCATAGGAAACTCTCTATCATGAAGATCGTGGTGCTACTTTGAAGCACAAGTGTGGAAAAGGGATAGTAACATTTCCCCTTCTCTCTTTTTCTCTCTTTTTTTTATTTGGGCCTTTCTCATTTTTTTGGCCTCTTTTTTTCGTCTGGAGTCTCATCCCGACTTGTGGGGGAATCATAGTCTTCATCATCCTTTCCTCCCTGGGACAATGCTCTAATAATGAAGATCATCACATTTTTATTTACTTACAACTCAAGAATTACAACTCGATACTTAGAACAAAATATGACTCTATATGAATTCCTCTGGCGGTGTACCGGGATGTGCAATGAATCAAGAGTGAGAGGTGGCTTTGGCACAAATACAATGTCAAGTACATGATCATGCAAAGCAATATGACAATGATGATGCGTGTCATAATAATGGAACGGTGGAAAGTTGCATGGAAATATATCTCGGAATGGCTATGGAAAAGCCATAATAGGTAGGTATGGTGGCTGTTTTGAGGAAGGTATATGGTGGGTGTATTGTACCGGCAAAAATTGCGCGGCACAACATAAGCTAGAAATGGTGGAAGGGTGAGAGTGTGTATAATCCATGGACTCAACATTAGTCATAAATAACTCACATACTTATTGCAAAAAAAATATTCATCGAAACGAATTACTACATGCATGCTCCTAGGGGGATAGATTGGTAGGAAAATACTATCGCTTGTCCCCGGCCGTCACTCATAAGGAAGACAATCAAAAAATAAAGGTGCATGCTCCGACTTCATCACATAACGGTTCACCATATGTGCATGCTATGGGAATTACAAACCTCAACACAAGCATCTCTCAAATTCACAATTACTCACTAGAATGACTCTAATATCACCATCTTCATATCTCAAAACAATCATAAATAATCAAACTTCTCATAGTATTAAATGCACTTTATATGAAAGTTTTTATTATATCCCTCTTGGATGCCTATCATATTAGGACTAACTTCATAACCAAAAAAAATTACCATGCTGTTTAGAGACTCTCAAAATTATATAAGTGAGGCATGGGAGTTCATCAATTTCTTCAAAATAAAACCACCGCCGTGCTCTAAAAAGATATAAGTGACGCACTAGAGCAAATGACAAAGTACTCCAAAAGATATAAGTGGAGATCAATGAGTAGTCGAATAATTGTGTAACTATGTGAAGACTCTCTAACATTTAAGAATTTCAGATCTTGGGATATTATAGAAACAGCAAGAAAAACAAAATAAAATAAAATGACATTGCAAGGATAGCAGATATCATGTGAAGAAGCAAAAACTTAGGCTCAACCAAAACTGACCGATAGTTGTTGAAGAAGAAAGGTGGATGCCAACCGGGGCATCCCCAAGCTTAGATGCTTGAGACTTCTTGAAATATTAATTAGGGTTGCCTTTGGCATCCCCAAGCTTGAGCTTTTGTGTCTCCTTAATTCCTTTTATATCATAGTTTCCCTAAATCTTAAAAAGTTCATCCACACAAAACTCAACAAGAACTCGTGAGATAAGTTAGTATAAATCAACGCAATAACCTTATCATTCTCTACTGTAGAAAATCACTAAAACTATTATTTGATATTTCCTACTAAAAGCCTCTACATATTGAACACTCCTATCCACAAATAGAATCATTAAACAAGCAAACATATGCAAACATAACAGCAATCTGTCTAAACAAGACAGTCTGTAAAGAATGCAACAGGAATTATACTTCCCTAACTCCAAAAATTCTGAAAACTTACCACACTGTAGAAAATTTGTTGTTACTCATTGTGTCAACATTTCAAGATTTTATCATGATCTGACTATTCACCAGTATTCAAAACATAATAGCAAGCTTTCTGATTTCAAAACAGCAACATATAGACTTGTAAAATAAGCATGGTAAAGGCTATACTTGACTTTTTTATTAAACTAAAAGATAGAAAACATGTTTCTGAATAGCAGCAAGAAAATATAAACAAAATAAAATGACGTTCCTAGCAAAACACATATCATGTGGTGAATAAAAATATAGCCTCAAGTAAATTTACCGATTGACAAAGACGAAAGAGGGGATGCCATCCGTGGGCATCCCCAAGCTTAGGCTCTTTCCACTCCTTATTTCATAGTCTATCGAATCGTTACCCAAAACTTGAAAACTTCATAACGCAATACTCAACAGAAAATCTTATGAGATCTGTTAGTATAAGAAAGCAAATCACCACTTAGGTACTATTGTGAACTCATTCTAAATTCATATTGGTGTTATATCTACTATATTCCAACGTCTCCATGGTTCATACCCTCTGATACTACTTATAGATTCATCTAAATAATCAAACAACACATAGAAGACAAAATTTGTTTAAAACAGAACAGTCTATAGAAATCTGGAAAGTTTGTATACTACTGTAACTCGAAAAATTCTGAAAAATTAGGACAACATAGGCAATTTGTAGATCAATCATGTCTTAAAACTTTAGATCAAAAGCGTGTTCGAGTGAATTTTCGAAATTCTAGGACCGGGAGCAAAAGTTTCTGTTTTTGCACAGAATCAAGTCAACTATCATCGACACTATCCCAAAGGCTTTACACGGCACTTTATTGAAACAAAATCTATAAAACATGATTAATAACGTAGCCTAATCATGTGAAACCACAAAAACAGTAGGGGTAAATATTGGGTTGTCTCCCAACAAGCGCTTTTCTTCAATGCCTTTCTAGCTACGCATGATGATTTCAATGATGCTCACATGAAAGATAAGAATTGAAACATAACGGGAGCATCATGAAGCATATGATTAGCACATTTAAGTCTAACCCACTTCCTGTGCATAGAGATTTTGTGAGCAAACAATTTATGGGAGCAAGAATCAACTAGCATAGGAAGGCAAAACAAGCATAACTTCAAGATTTTCAACACATAGAGAGGAAACTTGATATTATGGCAACTCCTACAAGCATATGTTCCTCCCTCATAATAATTTTCAATAGCATCATGAATGAATTCAACAATATAACAACCACACAAATCATTCTTTTCATGATCTACAAGCATATAAATTTTATTACTCTCCCCATAAGCAAATTTCTTCTCAGGAATAGTAGTGGGAGCAAGCTCAACAAAATAACTATCATGTGAGGCATAATCCAATTGAAAATTAAAATCGAGATGACAAGTTTCATGGTTATCATTATTCTTTATAGCATACAGTTCATCACAATAATCATCATAGATAGCAACTTTGTTCTCATAATTAATTGGAACCTCTTCCGAAATAGTGGATTCATTACTAAATAAAGTCATGACCTCTCCAAATCCACTTTTATCAATATAATAATCATGAATAGGAGGCATGCCATCATCATAATAAATTTGCTCATCAAAATTTGGGGGACTAAAAATATCATCTTCATCAAACATAGCATCCCCAAGCTTGTAGCTTTGTATATCATTAGCACCATGGATATTCAAGGAATTCATACTAACAACATTGCAATCATGCTCATCATACAAAGATTTTATGCCAAACATTTTATAGACTTCTTCTTCTAGCACTTGAGCACAATTTTCCTTTCCATCATTTTCACGATAGACAATAAAAAGATGAAGCATATGAGGCAACCTCAATTCCATTTTTTTGTAGTTTTCTTTTATAGACTAAACTAGTGATAAGACAAGAAACTAAAAGAAACAATTGCAAGATCTAAGATTATTGTAGGGTACAAAACCATCTTAAATTTATTCTTTCTAATTGATCTATTGGGATATTCCTATAAGTGTCACAAACAGCCCGAGAGTTTGTACAAAAATAACACCTTAAGAGACACATCAACCAAAACCCTAATGTCACCTAGATACTCCAATGTCACCACAAGTATCTGCGGGTTTGATTATATGATATACATCACACAATCTCAGATTCATCTATTCAAACCAACACAAAGAATTTCAAAGAATTCCCCAAAGTTTCTATCGGAGAGTCAAGACGAAAACGTGTGTCAACCCCTATGCATATGTTCACAAGGTCACAAAACCCGCAAGTTGATCACAAAAACATACATCAAGTGGATCACATGTATATCCCATTGTCACCACAGATAAGCACATGCAAGACATACATCAAGTGTTCTCAAATCCAAAGACTCAATCTAATAAGATAACTTCAAAGGGAAAACTCAATCCATTACAAGAGGATAGAGGGGGCGAAACATCATAAGATCCAACTATAGTAGCAAACCTCGCGGTACATCAAGACCGTGCCAAATCAATAACACAAGAGAGAGGGGGAGAGAGAGAGGGAGAGGGAGAGAGAGATCAAACAGATAGCTACTGGTACATACCCTCAGCCCCGAGGGTGAACTACTCCCTCCTTGTCATGGAGAGTGCCAGGATGAAGATGATGACCATCGATGATGGTTTGCCCCTCCGGCAGGGTGCGGGAGCGGGCTCCTGATTGGTTTTTTGTGGCTACAGAGGCTTGCGGTGGTGGAACTCCTGATCTAGATTTATTTTTGGGGGTTTCTATATTTATAGGATTTTTTGGTGTCGAGAACAAGTCGGGGGTCCACGAGGAGCCCACAAGACTAGAGGGCGCACCCTAGGGGGGCATGCCCTCCACCCTTGTGGAGGCCTTGTGGATCTTCTGGCCCAACTCTTTTCCTTCGGGGGCTTCTTCTGGTCCATAAAAATCACCATAAATTTTCAGGTCATTTGGACTCCATTTGGTATTCCTTTTCTGTAAAACTCAAAAACAAAGAAAAAACAGAAACTGGCACTGGGCTCTAGGTTAATAGGTTAGTCCCAAAAATCATATAAAACAACATATAAATGCATATAAAACATCCAAGATAGATAGTATAACAGCCTGGAACAATAAAAAATTATAGATACATTGGAGACTTATCACCTGTGAAGACATTCATGTGAAGACTATGGAGCACAAAGACATAGTTTCTTTCGTAGTTTCCTTTTCTTCTTTATCGAGTCATAGGTACTACTGAACTATTAAGTGGTGTCCGAGTGAACAAAGTCAGATGATTGAAGTGATGCTCAACCCAAATCCTATGTCCTTGAGCGAAGACAATGAAAGCAAATCTTATCTAGAGTTAGATGAGTCAGTTTTGCTTGTAGCCCAAGCCAAGCTGCCACATGTGTTTGAAATCCGACCGTTGGACACATGTTAGTTCCTTAGTGACCCACGGTCATTTTTGACATATCATGTCGGGTTGCCTCCTGGCTATAAATAGCCCACCCCCTACACCATAAATTGGTGGCTGCTCAGAGTTAATGCATGACTTTTGTCATTTGAGAGCAACCCACCTCCGAAGCTTTTGAGAGAGAGATCCTTGCGAGGACAAAGCCCAAAACACCCAGAGACAAAGAGTGTTAGGAATCACTTAAATCTTTCTGTCCGTGTGACCTGAAGACTTGTTACACTTGAGGACTGTGCATCCTCCAACCAGTTAGGCGTCATGTTCTGAGGATCCAAGAATCATTGTGGATCGCCAATGAACAGAGTCGGTGAAGGTTTGGAAGTCTACCTTGAAGACTTACCAGAGTGATTAGGCGAGGACTAGGTGCCCTCAGATCAAGGGGAATAAGGTAAAGACACGGTCTTCTGAGTTCAATAACAGCCTCCCTAACCAGACATACAGTTGTCACAACAACTGGAACTGGTCTACCATATCCTTGTCTTCTTCAAGCTACTGGTTCTATCCCTTACCTTCTTTACATTTCAGTTTTTCTTCGAGAAGTCATTGCTTTCTTGCCTGATGTGTTTGACTTCACTTTGCGAAGACAATTACCTGTTTGGCTTCATATTGTCTTCCATTCCGATCCATACTACCTAGCTACTATTAGTCTTCGTGCTTTCACTATATTGCTTACTTGACTATGGCATGTCCAGTGTAGTTTATCTTCTGCTACATATCATATAGGTTCAATTGCTTGTTTGTTTTCAATTACTTGATTATGGCCTAATGCTAGATGGCAGGTTGTAGCCTATGCATCTAGGCAGCTACGATCCCACAAAGGGAACTACCCAACGCATGATTTGGAATTGGCCGTAGTTGTGCACGCTTTCAAGATTTGGAGGCACTACCTCATTGGTAAAAGATGTCAGATATTTACCAACCACAAGAGTCTCAAGTATATATTCACCCAACCGGACTTGAATCTTCGATAGTGTAGATGGCTCGAATTGGTCAAGGATTATGATCTTGGAATAAACTACCATCCTGTCAAGGCCAATGTGGTTGCCGATGCCCTCAGTCGCAAACCTGCCAACCTGAACGCCTTAATGGAGTCCTTGCCTCATGAGCTACAATAAGAAATCACTCAGCTTAACTTGGTTATTGTTGGGGCTGACCTCGGCAATATGTTGGAAGTCACCCTACCCTCAAAGAAGAAATCTGCATGGCCCTGTTAGATGACTCAGTCCTGCAACACCATATCAAGCATATGCAAGAAGGCAAGACCCATGATTTCACGAGGGATGAGCAAGGTACCCTAAGGTTTCGAGGTCAGATTTGCGTACTAGAACAAGCAGACTTGAGAAGGAAGATCCTGATAGAAGCACACAAATCTTCATACTCATTTCACCCAGGAGGTACCAAGATGTACGAAGACCTTCGACGGATATTTTGATGGGATGGAATGAAGAAGAACATCGCCTATTTTGTCGCCTGTTGCGACATATGTAACAAGGTGAAGGTGGAACATTAGAAACCCATCGGACTTCTCCAACCTTTACCCATTCCACAATGGAAGTGGGACGATGTCTGCATGGATTTCATAACAGGTCTGCCAAAGACTCACCGAGGCAATGGTGTAGTATGGGTTGTGGTGGACATGCTGACAAAGGTAGCTCACTTCATTCCCATCCGGACCACCTACCAAGCCAATCAACTCACACAACTGTATGTGTCCAGAATCGTCAGTTTACATGCAGTGCCAAGAACTATCACTTCTGACCGAGGTTCTCTCTTTACGTCAGCAATCTGTTCACGTCTCCATCATGCTTTGGTTTCCACATAAAGTGCAGCACCGCCTATCACCCTCAGACAGACGGGCAAACTAAGTGAGTAAATCAAATACTTGAAGATATGCTCCGAGCATCTGCTCTGGCCCAAGGGCCCAAGTGGGAAGATTGTCTACCTTATGCTGAGTTCTCCTACAACAACAGTTTCAAAACTAGCCTCAAGATGTCACCCTATGAAGCTCTGTATGGCCGTAAGTGCCGCACTCCACTAAACTGGTCTCAAATCAGAGATAGCCGCATTTTCAGAACCGACTTAATGATGGAGGCTGAAAAGCAAGTCAAAGAGATCCGACATAGACTACAAGTGGCAAAGTCCCGACAAAAGAGACAGTATGACTCCAAGCACCCATAGATCAGTTTTGAACCCGGAGAGTATGTTTACCTCCGAGTCACAGCCATGAAAGTAGTCAAGAGATTCCAGACCCGAGGAAAACTTGCACCCAGATATATTGGCCCATTCCCAGTTATGTCCAGAGTTGGTATAGTGGCTTACCAGTTGGACCTACCACCGGAATTATCAGAAGTGCATGATGTGTTCCATGTCTCACAGTTGATAAGGTGTATCACACTACCCGAGAAAAGGACTGATATGGCAGAGATAGAGCTTGCTAAGGATTTCACATATCAGGAGAAACTGTTCCGAATATTGGAAGAAATGGAAAGAGTCACCCGCAATAAGGCAATTAAATCCTATAAGGTACAGTGGGAGCATCATACCGAGGAAGAAGCAACCTGGGAAAGAAAAGACTTTTTGGGAGTGTCCTATGGAGAGTTGTTTTCCCAAGAAATCGAATCTCGAGGACGAGATTCATCCTAAGTGGGGGAGGTTTGTGACACCCTAGTTTTTGCCATCATGATTTTCATTTGCCATTTGCTTTAAAAATGAGTTTTGAGTTGATTCATTTGGACTTAGCACTTGGGGGCATTGTTTTGGTTTTCACCCAAGTGACTCCCATCACCTCTCAAAACCTCTCTTGACCTCTCATTCATCATCATATTGCTTTGGAATATTTTTCTTCTAATGAAAATATTCATTTTCACCCTGAAAATAGAATATTTTCACTTTCCCTCCAAAGCAACCCCTCTGTTTGTTGCCACTAAAATTCTGAGAAAATTGACACACACCGTTTGGACCTTTCCTCATCATATCAGGCAAAAATATCATGTGGTCACGTGGCCCAATTTTGCTAGAGAAAATCATTTCTATTCTGACCATTAAATGCACATTGTACATGAAGTGTACTATTCTTTGATCTTTTGGAGCTGAATTTTCTTGAGCATCATTACCTTAGTAACTTAACCCTAAACCCCAAAGCTCAGCTCCTAACTCTTCCTGGTTTGATCACAATTTTGGCCACAAGTTTCTGTGCAGAAACTTTCCTAGACTAAACACTGCAAGGTCGACAGCCCAGAGAAGGTTTGGCCTCACCTAGGAACCTTGTTGGCATAGTGCACATGGTGACCGCTTGTGGACACCACCACTAGCGTGAGTCCGGCGCGCTCTTTGTTGCGCCCGCCCTCTGTTTCACCCGTTCTCGTCTCAGTGCCCTCCCAGCCTGCCGCACCGCACCACCAGGTCCTCCTCATCACCCCAGACCTCCCGCTGCCGCTCGCCGATGCAGGAACCGCCGTAGCAATCACGAGCACCCCTCGCCAGAGAGCATCGTGCTCCCATTCTCAAGTCTGGCCCCCTCCCATGCGTCTGTGTTCGTCCTTGAGCTCGCATAGTGGTCGTGTGAGCCTTGGCACCTTCCCCCTGTCACTAACGCTCCTCATCGCTTCCCGGAAACTCTAGAGAGGTCACCGGAGCTCGCGACCCCGCCTCGGCTCCCCTGTATATAGAGCCCCTCCCTCACCCCTCCGAGCATCTCGCCGCACTCCTATTCATCCACAACTCCTCCTAGATAGCCATGGCCCGGCAGGGCAGGCCTTTGGCCGCCATTCCCCTCACGAGCTCGCTGGTGATACCCTCCCTCGGCCATCCACCTCTCCAGCGCCTCTCGAGCTCAATCCACTCTTCCAGCACCTCCCTAGCAGTCCACTGGTGCGAGAGAAACCCCGTGGACCCCTTGGAGTTGCTCATCCTCGCCGTCTTCTTCATCTCCGACGAGCCTCGTCCGCAGCCGCCGTTGGAGACAATCATTCTGGTCGACTCCGTCCACCTCCTGCCTTGCCACGGGTGTCGGTGTCAAAACCAGAGAATCTCGGGTAGGGGGTCCCGATCTGTGCATCTAGGATGATGGTAACAGGAAGCATGGGACACAATGTTTACCCAGGTTCGGGCCCTCTCGATGGAAGTAAAACCCTCCTTCCTACTTGATTAATATTGAAGATATTAGTAGTACAAGAGTAGATCTACCATGAGATCGTAGAGGCTAAACCCTAAGAGCTAGCCTATGATGATATGATTGTAATTGCGATCGGCCTTCTAAGGACCAACCTCTCCAGTTTAGAGACACCGGAGAGGGCTAGGGTTTACATGGAGTCGGTTACAAGGAAGGAAACACAATATCTGGATCACCAAGCTTGCCTTCCATGCAAAGGAGAGTCCCATCCGGACAAGGGCCGAAGTTTTGAGTCTTGTATCTTCACGCTTCAATAGTCCGGACGATGTATACAGTCCGGCTGTCCGGATACCCCCTAATCCAGGACTCCCTCAGAAGCCCCTGAACCAGGCTTCAATGACGATGAGTCCGGCGCGCAGTCTTGTTTTCGGCATTGCAAGGCGGGTTCCATCTCCGAATACTCCAAAGTAATTATCGAACACTTGAATCGTGTTTGGATCTGCAAAAGGATCTTCACATGCCACCCTAGAGAGAATGATATTTCACAAATGCAATCTGCTGACAACTTTTTAGACAATGCGGCATGTCATTACGGTCGGGTCATTATTCGAACCGTTTTCCTACAACCAGCCACAACGCATATTGCGAGGCGGTTTCTTTGACACGTCTTGTCAAAGTAGAGATTGTTTCTCCTTATTGTGGGATTCTCATCAATACAGGCATGGGTAATCTAACCGCACCGCTAATCGCGGCGAGTGGGGAATGAGCGGGTTCCACCAGGCAAGTGGGGAGGTGCAAAAAAGCTTTCACCGTCTCTATAAAGACATAAGGTCTCTTCCTCTTTACCCACGCCTCCTCCTTTCGCTAGTCCATTCCCCACTGTTCAAGCTCTAACGCCCACGCCTTCCTCCTCTCCATCGAAGAGAGGGTTTTTCGAAGATGTCCGGATCCGGAGCAGGAGGCAAGTGGATGGCCTCTACCGTCCAAGAGAAGGACATCAAGAGGCTCCGAGAGGCCGGGTACCTAGCCAAGAAGACCGACAATCGCCTTCCACCGGCGGGACAGATCATCCCTACTCCAGAGCCCCACGAGAGAGTCGTGTTTCTTCCTCATTTGGTTCCTGGGCTCGGGTTTCCCCTTCATCCATTTGTTCGCGGAGCAATGTATTACTATGGGATTGATTTTCATGATCTTTCCCCCAACTCCTTCCTCAATATCTCGACGTTCATCGTCGTGTGAGAGGCTTTTCTCCGGATTTCGCCTCCCTTCGGCCTTTGGCTGAAGATATTCAATGTGAAGCCCAAGGTGGTGAATGGTGAGCACGCCGAGTGCGGCAGCGCCATGGTGAGCAAGATGCCCAAGGTCATTTGGCCGACGGGTGCCTTCAACGACTCCGTCAAGGAGTGGCAGCAACAGTGGTTCTATATCACCGAACCACGCGGCAAAAAGTGGGCCGTAGCTCCTAAGTTCAGATCCAGAGCCCCACTGCGACTCACGTCCTGGCCCAAGAAGGGCCCGAACTGGTGCTCGTTCGATGAGCTGTCACTGCTCCAAACGCGCGTTCAGAGTATAGTCGACAAGGACCTCAAGCTTGTCGACGTAGTCCAGGTGATGTTAGTTCGCCTGGTTCTCCCTTGCCAGCGCCGAGTCTGCCATTTGTGGGAGTACGACCCAACTGAGCACCAAACCCTCCGGGAGCTCTACGATTCCTCCCACGAGGATATCTGGAAGGTGCTCCTTAAGTCCGGCAAATCATGGCCGGGCTCCGCCGAGGACCGTGGGTACCAATTATCCCATTCTGCAAGCCCGGTAAGTTATAGCCATGCTCTGTCCATCCAGGCTTTAGTTGGCATGACCTGAGGGAGACATTTTTATCGTGCTCTATTATGAGCCCAGGGATGGATAAAAAAGGTGGAGCGGATACATTGTCCGGCCCTGCTGCCAGAGGAACCAACCGGACCTCTTCTGACGAAGATGTTGGTCCCAGCGCCTTACGAGGCGCCAAAGAAAGAGGCCTCCAAGAGGGTCAAAAAGACCCGGAGTGGCCTCCGTCACCGCGAGGCTTCGGATGCAAAATCCGAAGATTCCAGCGATGCTCCTTCTTCCGAAGATGAAGAGTACGAAGCAGAGGAGGGCGAGCCTCACTCTGGAGGTGGGAAGAAAAGGACGGCCTCCTCATTCCTAGAGACCGAATCACCCAAAAGGGGGAAAGGTTCCCTCCCAGAGGCATCCACCACGGCTGCCGATAGAAGCCTGGAGTGGGATCCCAGGGCCCAGCCCCTGGAAAAGTCGTAAGTATACGAAATCCGAACACGCACGTGCATTCGGGGTTGTTTGAGCATAGTAGTTTTAACTGCCGTCGTATCTCATACAGCCCGGCGAGGTCTCGCGCCGGACATTCCTCGTTGGAGGATTCGCTGAGCTCATACGCCTTGGCGAGCGAGACGCCTCCAAAGGCCCCTTCCCCAAAGTCCAGGCGCGACACTGAGGTGTCGTCTCAACAGGACCCAGACCGGGGGGTTCATATCTCCGGGGTCGGACACACGGGAGCAACGGCCCCCAAGCGTGTCGACAGGGGGGCGATCTCGGGTTCGGACCATGGCCGGACATAGTCCTGGAGAATTTTAAGGCTCCAGGATCAGGCGAGCAGCCACCTTCGACGGTGGGAGGCTTGCCTACTCCGCCGGCATCCTCTGTCCAAGCAGAGCTGCCAGGCGGTCTATCAATAGCGTTAAAAACGCGTCTATCGTCGATGAACATCGGACCCTTATGGGTGCGGTGGTTGAAAAGATTCAGTCTGCCGAAAGCGGGCTGAATGAGTCCTGCCTTGGCCTTATAAAGGCTTTTGAGGTATGTTTTCTAAGAAACCTTTGAGGAATCCTCATAATATGAGTAGTAGCCCCTGATACACTGTCCGGCGAAAGAGAGAGCCGGGCAGGGGATCAAATCCTTTGTTTTCGTGGGAACCTTTGTTAATTACGTATACTCCTTTGTGTGAAAACAGGCGTCTGCGGAGAAGACGGCCTCTCATAATGCGGAAGCGTCCGAACTGAAGCAGAGCCTGGAACGGGCCGAGGAGGAACTTGGCCGTGTGAAGAAGCAATTAGAGGACAAGCAAGGTATGTTGAAACATTGTCTTGCATTAGGCACGAATGAGTAATTGTGCCTATTGAAAAGTATTTTTGTTGTATGCCCTAGGAGCGAGTGCCGAATATGAGGCACTAAAGAAGGTTGTGGCTGATGCCAATGGGAAGGCCGCCGCCGAACAGGCGCTTCATGAAAAACACGAGGCTAGAGTCATCACAGCTGAGCGGGAGCTCCACAAGGCTGTGAAGAAAAGCGAGGGCTTGGAGCAGAGTCTAGCAGGGAAAGAATCCAAACTCGCCCAAGCTCTCCAAGCCGCGGAAGATGCTTGGGAAGAAGCCCGAGGTGCTGTTAGGGACATTCAGGAAGCCCAGAAATTTGCGGCCGGGAAGGCCCCTTGTATTCATGGCTATTTTTTCATGATAGTGGGGAGAACTCTAAGCGACAAGCTGAATTCTTGTTTTTACAGGGGCGTTCGTGGATCTGCCTCGCAGCATATCAGATGCCGCCCAATTTTACTGGACCGAGGAGAAGAAGTCTGCGGAGAGGAGCTTCTGGTCACAGTATTTGGTGCCAAACTATCCGGTGCCTTTTATCGATCAGCTGAAGCAGCTGGTCGAACTGCACCAGGCGGCCGAACTAGCCATGAAGGACTTGGTTATCCGGTTGTGGCCTGCAGAGCCAATTCCAAGCAGTTACTTCGGACTCGTGAAGCGGATTGTGGTCGCCTGTCCTCGGCTTGATGCTATCAAGCGATCAGCCTGTATAGAAGGTGCGCGCATGGCGTTCACCCGTGCGAAAGTGCATTGGGGGAAGCTTGACGTGGAGAAGCTGATGACTGAGGGGCCGCCGGAGGGTAAGGAGCACCGCGAGCCCGAGCTGTACTATGAAGGTGTTCTGAAGGGGGCCCGCCTTGTGGCGGATAAGTGTAGCAAAGACATTATATTTCCCTGAGGGCATTCATGCCGCTGTTTGTAATATGGGATAATGGCATTTTTATTATATATTGCCTGTTTTGTTTGAACATATGTTCTTCCTGTGCGACTGTTTATTGTATATAAATCCTGAGAGTTGGCCAGTCGTCGGCTTCTGCCCCCACGTAAGAAATACGGGGGTGTTCGGGACATATATGAACACTCTTTAACCCATGATTGGGTCCTTTTAAGGAGGTGTTTCTCAACACGAACCAGGCAATCGGACTATATGGCTTTATTACTCTCACTTAGCCATAGGAATTCGAGTATGGTCGGTGCAGCCCCTAGTGTTCGGAAGGCCGGACTAGGGGCTCTACTGGCGCCTGATCGGAAGACCGATGCATCGCACTCTGCATTTATAATGGCGTTATGCGGAATAAATCTTTAACGATTTTACAACCTCTCGAACAGCTGACCAGCTCTTACTGCATCATGAGAGTCGGTTTTCAGCTTTCTCTACTGAGGTGCTCGTCCGGCAGAACCGGGACACAATCGCAGTAGTTCTCCCAGGGCTACCTTAGCCAATAGAACAGAATGTAAGGTACCAAAACATGGGAGCCGGGCAAACCCAACCAATAACCCAAGATATGATTCGGAGCTGATGCATATAATGCTATAAGTTCGGGGTGCCGAGCGACCGAAAAGGTGGTCGGACTTTATTGCCGTACTGTGAAGCCCCTGGCATAATCGGGTGTAACACGAAGCGTGGCTGTCGTTTTTTAGCAAAGAGGCATCAGCGATAAACGATGGCCGGTAAGTGTTATTTGAGTCTACGCATTGTAGTAGGATGATATGTCTATGCATATGAGTACGATGTATGATTATGAAAAGAGGTGTTTTTTGGCGGAACCTGTGATGGCCGGACTGGAGGGGGTTGTGAGTGGATCAAGAGTGAATCCGAACTGCCTTCTACCTACACGTTCCTGCCATTGTGTGTCTGGGCTGATTCCACGCCGCCAATCCTCTTCTGTGTCAAAGTTAGTTTGTAAAGGCAAATGCTTGGAGGCAGCTGAACGTCCTCTTGTGGTTGGTCCAAGGGTTCCTGATCGGACCCCGGTGAACGCAGCGGTTATACCGTGAAGTAGCACGGAATCCTCAATGGGTGTCCGGATAGTTGGCTGTCGTATCAAAATTTTGATAGGCATGCACGACTCGCTGTTCCGGCAGCTGTATGATTTCCGCTCTAAGGGCGGGGTTCGTCCTTGCCTATAAGTGTGATTATCACATGGTGTTGCCCTAATGGTTTACCACATGGAATCTAGTCAACGTGGTTCATCCCATTAGCATACGGTAAATTACCGCATGTGGGGAAGGTGCCAAAGAATTATTCTTTGGCGTGGCATTTTTTGGTGATCCGAAAACAACCGTTAGAGTGGTGGGCCAATAAACTTGGCCTTTGCACCTGGCATCTTTTGAGAAGATGTTATTTGTGGTTTCATACCCGCGGGGGCTTTATGTGATATGGAGCCCTCGGACTACTAGGTCTAGGGGTATGTCAATTGAATTGTTGTGGTTGGTGTGATCGGGGGCGATCGGCCGTACTTTTATGCTCTGGGGGGGTCTCTTGACTAGACGCCTCCCCTCATTGTTCCCGGCACACGACCAGCCTCTTTGTTTTGAGGATGCGGCATTCTCTATTGGTATGCTTTGTTGTCCTTCTAGGAGTACCATGAATTTCACATGGTTGATCAAGTGTGTGGCTCGGGCCGAATAGGCTTGAGCTGCTCTTTGTCCGTTGACCGGACTGGGAGTTGCTGGACTTGGCACCGGTTTCCATGACTTGACGTTTATGACCATTGCGCCGAGGCTTGAGGGTGCCTCTTCGTGTATCCTTCTTACTGTCTTGGGCCATAATGATGTGTGGATGTCGGGGTGTGTGCCTTGGGATCTCCTTCTTAGGTTGAGGTAGCCAGTTGTGCCGTGTATGCCCTTTCTTGGGGCTGTCGAGTCCGTACTTTTCGGTGGCCAGGATCTTGGTCCACCTATCCACTAGCAAGTCTTGGTCAGCTTTAAGCTGCTCTTCTTTCCTTTGCAGGCTCCTTGCCGTGGCCATGAGCCGTCGCTTGAAGCGAACTTGTTCCGCTGGATCTTCAGGCACGCTGAATTCGTCATTGCCGAGGCTTAGCTCGTCTTCGGAGGGGGTGCATAGTTGTCCCTCTCCAAGTATCCCACCTTGGCCAGTCCGGACTGCTTGAAGGTAGGCTTATCAGGGTTGTATTCATCTTTAACGTCATTTGTATTGTTTTCGTCTCCTGGCCAGTATCGTTGTGGCGGGGCTTGAGGCGACGCCGACAACACCCATGCTTTGTTTTTCTCCCTGAGGGGTTATCCTTTGTTGCCTCATCGCCATTGGTTCCCTTCGGAGTGTTCGCCATGTATATATCGTGTGAGGAGGTGGCCATCCACCGCCCTGTGAGCGGTGGCTCCTGTACTTCTCCTGCATCGTCGTCCATGCCGTCGATGTCTTCGGAGTCAAAGTCAAGAACGTCGGTTAAATCATCGACCGTGGCAATGAAGTGGGTGGTGGGTGGGCAGCGAATTCCCTCGTCGCCTTCTTCCCACTCAAGCCGGACATAGTTCGGCCCAGAGCCCCTGACAAAGAGAGAGACTTTAATGAGTTTAGAATGTCGCCAAAGGGCGAGTGCTGGAAGATGTCCGCAACGGTAAACTCCATTACCGGAGCCCAACCTGGCTCGGCTGGCTCGAGGGTGTGCGGACCGGAACCAACAACCGGATACGATTCCGGGGGCCCGGGGTTACAGGCTTCCACAGAGGTGAGACATGTGTTCGACTCCACCGCCGATGAGTGTGCGGCCTACAGGGCGGGGTCCACTCCTCCGTCCTTAGGCAACGCAACTTGCTCCAGATTTAGATCCGAGGCTACTGCAGGGGTGATATTCCGAGCTTTGTCCGACAGCAGGTATAAGTCGTGCTCGTCGTGACTGTCCGGTGCTCCTGGCGCAGGCCCAAATCCGTCAAAGATCAAGTCTCCGCGAATATCCGTTGTGTAGTTCAAGTTTCCAAACCTGACCTGGTGGCCGGGGGCGTAGCTATGGATCTGCTCCAGATGGCCAAGCGAATTGGCCCGCAGCGCGAAGCCGCCGAACACGAAGATCTGTCCGGGGAGAAAAGTCTCCCCCTGGACCGTGTTGTTGATGATTGAAGGCGCCATCAAGCCCTACAGCGATGACACAGAAGAACTCTCAATGAAATCACCAATGTCGGTGTCAAAACCGGCGGATCTCGGGTAGGGGGTCCCGATCTGTGCGTCTAGGCTGATGGTAACAGGAAGCGAGGGACACAATGTTTACCCAGGTTCGGGCCCTCTCGATGGAGGTAAAACCCTACTTCCTGCTTGAATAATATTGATTATATGAGTAGTACAAGAGTAGATCGTAGAGGCTAAACCCTAAGAGCTAGCCTTTGATGGTACGATTGTAATTGTGATCGGCCTTCTAAGGACCAACCTCTCCGGTTTATATAGACACCGGAGAGGGCTAGGGTTTACATGGAGTCAGTTACAAGGAAGGAAACACAATATCCGGATCGCCAAGCTTGCCTTCCACGCAAAGGAGAGTCCCATCCGGACACGGGCCGAAGTCTTGAGCCTTGTATCTTCACGCTTCAATAGTCCGGACGATGTATACAGTCCGGCTGTCCGGATACCCCCTAATACAGGACTCCCTCAACGGGTACGAGCAGGTGTGCCAGGACCCCCTCATTCGATCCCTCCCTTCGCCGATGGCTGTCGTTCCCTCCTCGCCGGAGAGAGCCCCGGCGACGAGCCACCATCCCCTGTCTCTCTCCCCCTCACTTAAAACATGACGGGCGGGGCCCGCTGTCAGCCTCTCCACTCATGCCCGAAGCGGTACGAGTAGAGGCGTATTCGCTAGAATAAGCCTTCGATGTCACCCCCCTGAGATTAATTTAACTTTGATTTAAATCATGTTTGACCAGCAACTTTGACCAGCTCTAGCTCCTATTCTACATGTCCAAATGCATTGATTTTTTTTGCAATGGTTCTGTACTGAGACTTTTTATCAGCACACCAAGTTTGAGATTTTTCCTTGCTATCTAAAATTTTGGTGAATTTCAGAATGGTTCTTGATATTTTCTTTTATGGTTTTCAATTATTTTCAGGGGAAGAAACTTGCCTTGAGGAGAACGAGGAGGAGTGTGACCCTCCTCTGTGCTAAGGCAAGCCACCACAAATATTTGCATAGTGTCATTTCAATAACTATGATTTTTCCAACTTGAATATGGTTTATTTCATGCATTATATCATTTAAATAATATTTCTTATGTTATTTAAATTATCATGCTTGAAGTGCATAGCTTGCTATAGTACTTGAGTGCATGGACTAGTTTGATGCAGTAGTGTTATTTTGATAACATAACTATGGTTCAGTAATGATCGATATTATTCTCATATAATGGCTTATTACTTTCATCATTCTAATGTTATAACTAAAGATGATTGAGTTAAAACCAGTGTCTCTAAATGATTAGTAGTGCATGTATAAGGAATTTATGATGTTGATCTGTTTCATTCCAGTGATCCGTGGATATAGTTGCATGTTCATGGCATACTATGACTCGAGTTCTTTTATTTCAAGTTAAACTTGATGATAATTCAACTTGAACATAATGTTGATCGAGTCATGGTGCCACCGAATCAAACTTCCCAGTGCAACACATTTACCTTTATGGGAAGCCCTTATTGGGTCTGTTGCCATGCCTCTGGTCGGTGCCTCCAACGAGGAAAGGTTATGGGTGTGCGTTACCCTGGTGCAGTAAGCAGACATAACCTTGTGTGCCCGTTGTTGTTTATGGTACCATGTCCCCGTTTGGGACCGTGTATGTCTTTCCATGACGATGGTCGTTGGATGTCCGAAGTAGCATCTAGGCCACCACATGACTTAGCACAAAGGGGAGTTGGTCGGAGTGGCCGGGAGAGTGTCATGCCAATGGGTTGGTTCTGTCAGAATGCCGTTGGTCCACCCGAATGGGAGTTCAAGGCCATGGATTCCGTGGTGTGGGCAGTGTGCTATCCTCTGCAGAGTGTGTGTTTAATCTACCGATAGCCGCGTCCTCGGTCATGGAAACAGTTCATAGGAGGTCACACAATGGATCAACATAAATAAGTTAATCTTACACACTAAAGTTATATGGTTGGCACTGGTTATGTGATGAGATTGTTGAAACCATGAATATGGTTGTTGTTGGAACCAAAGAGTTGGTTTCCTTTGTGATCCCGTAGTGATCACCGCATTGATGATGTTGGTTACGAGGTAACCCGTATGGTAAGGGAGTCCGAGGGAATCGGTGCACAAGCATGTTCACTTCATGAGTAGTATGTTAAAGTCTTGCATTTAACCTGCTTAATTGTCATGTTATTGTTTGTCATTATGCTTTTACTTGATGTGAGCTTGCAAGTACATTCAATGTATTGACCTAGCATGTCATGCCGGCTTTCAGGAAATTCGTACCGGATTGGAGTGCTTCTCGTGCCTAGGCCGTGTCCACATCGGTGTCCCTGTGCTATGGAGTTCCACTTCGTTGTCGTTCTGCTGCCGCGTAGTTGTCGTGATCGAGGGCCCCTTCATGTTCATTAAATAATGTACATACCGTTCAACTACACCATGTGTGCCGCTTGGCCTCGCTACCTGATGTAATATCGAACCTATGTTTCCGCTAACATCAATAAAGCAGTTGTTTTCTATACCAAGTTGTTGTGCGTTGCCAGAAGACTAGATCTCTAGGCTGGCAATGCAAGGTAAACCTGTTGCTCTGAGCCAGGGCGCCACAAGTATGTACGTACACGTTCGCGACCAGATAGAAAATGCTACATACGCTTCGACCGGGTGGGTCCCAGCTGTTAGGGAGGATAAGGACACACTTCCTTGTGTGCGAAGATATAGCTGGTGTGCGAAGATGTAGCTACTTGGTCCATCTGTCAGCCTTACCGCGTATAGTCCTCTTTCGATGGCTTTTGTTCCTTGACAACATTGACCACGCCGCGCGGAAAGCACCCAGGCGGTGGACGACGACGAGACCTAGGAAGGGAACGACGCGGGGCCAAGGAAGACAAGGCAGGTCAATGCCCACGCGGAGGGGAGTATGAGGGTTCACTGGTTCGGCTGCGATGTGAGGCTGCCGTCGCGGGAGAATAACATGAGGTGTTGGTGAGTAGAGGAATGGCCTGGATGGCGATGGGAGTAGGGTGGGTCGATGAGTCATGTGCGGCAACATAGCCGGCCAAGGGAGGCGGTAGCAGGCGGTACCGCCGGCGATGGTTTCGGCAGTTGAAGCAAGAATATGTTGAAGAAGAAGCATGACATCCGTTGGATGGACATCCAACGGCCATTGCTGCTAGAACCATCTGTTGACTATAAGTTGACAAAGCCTTGCGTATCCATCAACTTAGTAGGCCCACAAGTGTGTGGAAGAGAACATATAACACATTTGCAATTTGTAAGAATGTACGACCCATTTTTGAATTCCAATGGAATTTACTACAGCCCATTTACAGTTTGTTAAAATTACAACCCATTTTCCAGCTAGGACAACGATTAATAATTTCAACCAACCGCTCATAACAGAATTCAATAAAATTTACCACATTTTGATCCTGAAATTTCGAGTCATATTAAATATAATTTGAAAATAAATTTGTATTACGTAAAAATCCAACGAAATATCACGCACGCAACAAGTAATGAAATTAAAAAATTCAAAATCCAAAAATAATATATTTTTAACTAATGATGTGTTTGGTGCATTTTTTAGTTATAGCCCAGTTTTTATAATTACAACCCATTTATTATTTCTTAAAGCCCATTTTCTTGTTAAGCCTAATGCATCCCTCCTAGGAAAGATTTGCAGCCGAGCGGGGCGGAGAATAACAAGTTGACCTGGATTGAGTATTCCTCAAAAAAAGTATAGCTAGGCTAGCCATTTTCACCTTGAAAAAATTTAATATTTGGGCTATATATATGGTCGACATAAAATAATAGCCTGGGCTAGACGGGACACAGCCTGCCCAGTTAATACCCTGCTCCTCTTAACAAGAACAAAAACATCGCTCAAGAAAAACTTTGCTCACACCTCAAAAACACAAATACTGCTCGAGCTGCTGGGTCCCAGCTATCGGCCGCTCCTTATGCAATTCTCTCATTTATTGACTATGTAGGTTGACAATGGTGTGGGATCGTGATGTTAGGAAACCAGGAGGAAGCAAAAAAATTATAGTTGTATATAATAAGGAGGCACTTGTGTATGTGCGGCTATGGCCTTGGTGGGTCCCCGCTATCATCCTCTCCAATTAAAGTCATCTCCTGATTCCTCATGTTTGTTGACCATGTTGACAACGCGAGACGGCGGCACCACAGTGAGTGCAACAACTCGAAGGACGACAGAGAGGGCCTCGCGGGCCCTATGGATGGTCTGATACAACGCCCGTTGCTCATTCAGAAAGCCAGGATCATAGGGACACATGTCCATGATGGCATTGTCGTTGGCTTGTTCGTCGGCTATTCATCCTTGCGCGAGCCAGTGCTCACTGAGGAGATGGAGGTTGCAGCACAGGTCCTCCGATGCTAGTAGCTCTTCCGCCATTAGGGCGTTGAAGTGCGGCCACACTTGCTCTATGGTCAACATGGTATGAACTGGCTTGGATGATGGTGCCGGCTCCTGGTCGGAAGACACGTCCATCATCTGGTTGTCGTTGCTGAGCTCGCGAGCTTGTAGGCGAGCCAGCATGTCTGGCTGCTGGACCAGACTGTTGCCAAGCACGAGACTGACTGCCCTGGCCCACCCAGACCTCCTCCCTCGCCCGCGTGCGCTTTTCGCGTGAAACAGTCAGTGCTGCCCGACCCGCTTCCCGGTGCAGGCGGTTGCTATGCGTTCAAACAACACAAGTGTCGTCCGTCCGTCTGCCTGTCGCCCACATTAATGATATGTGGTTGCCGAGGCGGCTTCTCCGGCACAACCCGTCTGTTCCTCTGTCGCCCACCATTGCTATATAAACTGTTGCGTCGGCCATAGCCACATTCATCCGCCTCCGTTCCCTTTCTCATGTCCATACCACTCCCACCATGGCTTCCTTGTGCTCCGGCGCTCCTAGGGGCAGGCGGACAACAGACCAGAAGGAGATGGCACCATTGCTACCGGCAGGCAGCCGGAGTACAATGACATCCCAATGGAGAATGTGGTAGTCGATGATCCAGAACCAACCGCCCTCCTCCGTGCAATCTTTGCCGGTGCATTGCACCATGACCATCGGCGAGGCCCGTTCCCAATACATGGACATGGTGAGGTAGAAGCATGAGGAGCAGTTTTGGGAGGCGGAGGAGCAGATCGCCATAGAGTGGGTGGAGTAGGAGGCATTGCTCTAGTCGTACCATTCTGCCCGCGAGAGCCGACTCGTGTGCTGGCGGTACCGCATGGGGGTGGCGGAGGTTGCGGCCGCCTACAAAGAGGGCGATGAAGTGGGCGAGGCACTGTTTGGCGACACCGACGATGAGGCGGAGGACAATACCGGCTCCACTAAGGCCTCGCTCCACTAGCATCGAGGCGGAGGACATCGCCAGCTTCGGTGAGGCCTTGCTCCGCCGAGGCGCCGCCCCACCAAC
The DNA here is from genome assembly GCF_018294505.1 of Triticum aestivum. Lineage (NCBI taxonomy): Eukaryota > Viridiplantae > Streptophyta > Magnoliopsida > Poales > Poaceae > Triticum > Triticum aestivum. The sequence goes on along the minus strand of NC_057804.1, from coordinate 248,070,941 downwards.
AATGAGGCAGAGGACGTCCCCAGCTCTGCCAAGGCCCTATCATACCGGCAACGAGGGGGAGGATTTCCCCCGCTTCGCCGAGGCGCCACCCTGCCAGCAACAAGAGAGAGGACATCGCCGGCTCCATCGATGCCCTGCCGCGCGGCCAATGAGGCCGCGCCACACATTAAACAAGGAAGAGTAGACCATGGTAGGTCGCTGCCACTCCGGTCCAAGTAACGCCACCGCTGCTACCCTCAGGTTGAATCCAAGCTTGGCGGGTTGCACATTGACGGCTCATTAGCTTCGTGACGGCGACGTGCAGTCGGAGAGCTGTGCTGGAGAATAAGCTTGTGTTCGGCTCAACCGGACACGAAAAATGGGCGCCAAAGATCATAGATTAGGTTAATTAATTATACCTCTAGCGTACCCCTTCTTAGTTGAAGAATGTATGAAATGTAATGAAATCTGGCATGTTTATATGAAATACGGCAGTGTATGAACGAATTTAGTTTGATTAGTTCGAATTCTTGTATCACTGGCATTGGATGAACATGCAAAACAATATGTCTAGCATTATTCCCAGGATGCACGGTGATCACCTTGTTTGCTGCAGTTTCACACGTACAAAATGTTTGAGAAACTTTTTAGCGTACCTGTACATTGCAATCAAACTCACAGGCCTGGCAATTCATAGAGAACATTCAAAACAATCGATGATTATGCATCTCAGTGATTCACATGTCAGAGCCAATATTTACTTCACAACTAAAGAATAAAGAAAAATCGATCGATGCTGCTGACTGCAAAGGGAGTCCCATTTGAAAATATCAAATGTATGTCTTCTTGCTAGCATCAATGAGCAAAATTTGACAAGGTTCTCCCATTCCAAAATATCAAATTTGTGTCTTTGCTTACATCAATGAGCAATCTTTGACCAGGTTTTCCCATTCCAAAATATCAAATGCCTACGATTGTGGAATGGGCGGGGTTTTCCATCAGTTTGCACATTGACATGTCACCTCATGCTAAATAAACCAATTGTTCTTTTTGTGCAGTTCCACTAAAATCAACAAACTTCGCATGTAGCTTGTAGGATTTCACCTTTATATGTTGCAATGCCTTGAACACATCGGCACCGCCTTTCTTGTAGCTAATTTTTTGGCTGGAAGTGGAAATGAATGATTCAAGAACATTCGATGTATTGTGCATGATGAAGTATAATGGAGGGAACAAACCATCTGAACATTTTGTGCAGTACCCATTGAAATCAAGCTCAACATCCCTATTCGCATAAATACAAAAAAGTGATTAGTATAAAACAAATGGTATTGTGAATTTATAGTTACGAATCTATAGTTTAAACAGGCACCTACATGATCCATGCAGAGCACACATTTAAAGAAATGGAACTCACCGGCAAGAATCTTAAAACAACATTGTATTGGCCATCACAGCAAGAAAGATGGAGATCTGTGAGCCCTTCTGAGCTGAAGTTAGTTTGTTCTTCTGGGCAGTAAGGTAACCATCCTTCAACTGCTCCTTCTGATTAGAAGATAGGCTTGGCTTCTTCATCCTGGCACAATCGAAACCAGGCACTTCACGTACTCCATATTCTTCTTTAGAGGGGGGGTGATCCAGTTGTGCAAAGACAAGAGAACAACTAAATGCTAGCATCCCTATTGCTCGAAAAAAAGGAAATGAAACATTTAAAACAACCATTACATTAACAATGGGAGTAACTGATGAAATGTATAGTCACAAAGAGATGCATCCTCATTATCCTCATAGGAAATGGCATGATACCAAACACAGCTGCTTAATATGAATTGTCTTATTACTTAATTTTATCTGTGGCTATAACGGTGGCAAGCCGATGCCTCAATTTATTAGCAGCCTTAGATTAACATGTGAAACAATACCACTTTCTCATGACAGTAGGTAAATAGTAGCACATCACCAATAGAGATGACAAAGCTCAATCATATGGAAGAAATCCATGGGCCGGTACCAACCTTTGTCAGGAGGCTTATTGTGTAGAGCATGCAGATGAAGCACTTCTCCGGAACCATCCGTTGTTATCTACTGTGGTTGCCATGCTTACTATAAACTCCTCGATTAGTTTAATGTTTGCAACATCTTCTTGTGCAGTTCCACTAAAATATATGTTAGCTTCGAACAAGATCCCTATCTGCACTAGTAGAGATCATTATGTATTACATTAACAGTGGCATCAGATCACAGTGGCAAAACAATTGCTCGTTCCAGCCATAGCAATAAATTAAGATGCAAAACTATATCTTTACTTGCGTCATCACAGTTCTAGTGCTTCATTACAGCACCGGGAGTTGATTTTTGTTCTTTTTCCGCTTGTTCTTCCCCTTCATTACTTGGTTCAATAACAGACAAGCTTGGACTTCTATGTAAGATTTGGCATGTCAATTAGGGAGCACAAGTATAGCACTAAACAGCAACATCACTTTTCTGATGACAATATAAAAATATAGGCCAAAAGTTGCGAAATATCATTATCTTACTTCATTTGGATATTACGGTGCACATACAGACTGGAATCTGGTCTCCTTTTGTGTGGTTCACTAAAATCACGCAACATTACCGTATAAGCGGAACAACATATGAAAGCATGATGCACAATCATGTGGAAGAAGGCTAGTACAGACCTCTCATTATGCAGAATTCAAACAACTCACAAGAAGAAGATGTGAAACAAATTTGCCAACACGGATAGGAAGTCGGATCTCCTCTTGTGCAGTTCCACTAAGATTAAGCAATCAAGAAACATTGTCGTCGTGACATTTTAGTTGAACTACACAAAACACTCTTAAAATAGAAGTGTTTTGTGCAGTGCAACAAAACGTCGCAATAGCAACGAGGTGAAGTAGATAACCCTGTTTATATAGAGGTGCAAAGGAAACAATTACTGGTCAATAACAGTGGATGACACACAAGCCCACAAAAAGAAGCATCTAACTAATCTAAATGCGAAAGAAAGCAAGATAGTAGCATTTCTTAAACAATGGCATTGATTCATATTAACAGACATATTATATTAACAATAAAGTTCGTTAAACATGTAATTTGCTTTTAACTATGGCATTGCATCAATTTTCCTATGACATTATTAGATTAACAACAACTAAAGAGTTGTACGGGACAATGGATGCACTAGCACCATGTGGATCTACCGATGTATAAAGGGGTGATGCACAGTCTATTGCAACAAAGAATAAACAACCAAGGAGCATATTTGTGTTGGTCCCAGTTTTGTTATCTTTATTACTTTTCCCTATGTGAGGGCACCAAATCTAGTCATGCTCAAACTCTACAACCTTGTCCCCCACCCACAGAAAGATCAGTTTGTTCCAGATGTGTGTACCGCATTTTTCATTGTATTCCCTTTTCGACCAACGTAGATGTTGGATAGCCAGTCTGTACTACATTCCCCCCTTCCTTTCAACTTTGAACCACGTCCTAGATTCATGTTATACAACTTTCCCCACTACTTTCCTGTTTGATCCAATACCTAGATTCGAGTGCAGAAGCGAAAAAAATCCACATGCAGCTAGAGGAATGCATGTGGATTAAGTAAATTATATCTTAAGGTTCTCGGGGGTGGCTCAATGGGTGGCCGGAGGCAAATCTGCCCACACTATGTACGATAGCGAGGAAGAAGGGCTCGGAGGCCCTCCCGCACCACCGCTGGGTGAAAGAGAATAATGGCGCCGGTAGTGGATTCCCTCCCTTGTCGATAGCGACATCGTTAAACCTCCTTCCCTTCCCCGGCAGATAGGATGCTGCCGGCTCTTTGACCAGCAGTGAGGGGAGAGAGGCCAACGCAATCTTGTTTATATCCAAAGAAGATGAGAGTGTGAAGAGAGCAACTGCTAACGTTGAGGCTCTAGCGTGTATATATATAGTGGAGAGAGTGTGAAGAGAGCAAACCCTAGAAAACAAGTATAGAGAGCAAATCCGAGAAATTCATCTTGATATTCCATGCAACTTACGGGCATCTTGCTAGTATATAGTTGGGGTGGTTATCTTTTTCTCTCCATAAAAATCATTTTAATTTGTGCACGAGATGGAACTCTTTATTTAATTTCTCCCTCCATCACAGTTTACAGGGCACGCATCAACAATCTGTCGGGCAGAGGTGATTAGCGATTGGACTGCAAAATAGCATCGGGAGTTATACGATGGCACCCAATTACTAGAGAAATTAATGCGTACACACATGCATGCAGTGCTTTCAGTCCATGAACACACATGCGTGCAATTATTCCACCCCGCATACACATCTGCATGGAGAGAACATTTTGGGTTTGATTGCCGTTATGATGCCCTAATTAATTGGCCATTAAACCAAGTGCACCTAATGAATTGAAGCTCTCCCTATAAACTGTGACAGAGAGCAATGCTAATACGCGAAGAAAATTTATCGCTTGAAAGAGTCAATTTGCAATTAACGCTCCACGCCTCCTGGTCGCGCTTACTATTGTTCACGTGTGGTACACGACCCTTCAAAGTGAACAACAACTAAAACTGCATGCGACGTGAAGTCATTGCCATTGTTGTGCGAACCGGTACTAGACAATCCATGGCAAAGCGCAGTCGTAGGCGGACGGAATGGTCCAAATCCGGCAGCCGCATGCTTCAAATCCCGCGACTGCTGATATAGCAGTTGACCATCGGCGCATGAACCTCTGTGTGTGTGTGTGTGGGTGGGTGGGTGGTTGGGTTTATTTTTAATAGCGTGTGTGTGTTAGAGGGAGCGACACATCGACCTACAGAGAGATTTTGTGTAGTACAACAATTTAGATGCGATAGTTGGTGCATCCTCTCGTTTTCGGGCGTCTGGTCGGGACAGCAGCCACTCCTGCTCCTGACCACCCTGGCCCACCCAAACCCCCTCAATCAGCCACGTGCATTCCTGCCCTAAATGTTCAGCGCCTCTTAAGAGAATTGGTGCCGCATTCATGCCCGGGATGAACGGACGCGACCTCTCACTAGCGCCTGCGTTGAAGGGAGAAGCGGATTCAAGAGTGATGGTTGCTTCGTCCGTCCAACTTACTACTAGGTCTATGTGATTTGACAGCTCATTGATCATTATTACAGAGGTGGTACGACCAAGGCCGGGCATGACCAAGGAAAGTGTGTCCGACCAAAGGGATCGAGCGTGTTGGGTTATGTGGTGCACCCCTGTAGGGAAGTTTATCTATTCGAATAGCCGCGTCCCTCGGTAAAAGGACGACCCAGAGTTGTACCTTGACCTTATGACAACTAGAACCGGATACTTAATAAGACACACCCAGACAAGTTCTAGAGACATCCCGGTGATCGCTATCCCACAGGGCGACGAGGGGAGGATCGCCGGGTAGGATTCTGCTATGCGATGATACTTGGTGAACTTACCATCTACTCTCTTCTACATGCTGCAAGAAGTGTAGTCTTCGATAGGACTAGCTATCCCCCTCTTATTCTGGCATTCTACGGTTCAGTCCATCGATATTGCCTCTTTACACATATACCCATGCATATGTAGTGTAGATCCTTGCTTGCGAGTACTTTGGATGAGTACTCCCAATTGCTTTGCTCCCTCTTTCCCCCCTTTATTCCTCTTTTTCTCGGACATCGCAACCAGATGTTGGAGCCTAGGATCCAGAAGCCACCGTCCGTGACGACCCCTACTACACCGAGGGTGCCTACTACTACGTTTAGGCCGCCGCCGACGAGGAGTAGTTTAGGAGGATCGCAGGCAGGAGGCCTGCGCCTCTTTCGATCTGTATCCCAGTTTGTGCTAGCCATCTTATGGCAACTTGTTTAACTTATGTCTCTACTCAGATATTGTTGCTTCCACTGACTCGTTTATGTTCGAGCACTTGTATTCGAGCCCTCGAGGCCCCTAGCTTGTAATATGATGCTTGTATGTTTTACTTTATTTTCAGAGTTGTGTTGTGATATCTTCCAGGAGTCCCTGATCTTGATCGTACACATTTGCGTGCATGATTAGTGTACGATTGAATAGGTGGTGTCACAAGTTGGTATCAGAGCCAGTTGCCTGTAGGAATCCCCTTCCAAACTCCTTGGCCGAAGTTGAGTCTAGTCATTGCGAAACTTTTACTAACATGGCAGTGTCGCTTATGGGCCCACGTCGCCATTGGGTGGTATTAGGATCTTTTATTCCTTTTCTATACTCTGGGACTTCGATCTCTCTTCTATTCGGGTTAAATGAATTTTACTAAATCTAACATTAGGATCTCGTGATCACTTTCACCCGGAGAGCACCTTATTACCGATGATCATCTTCTGCACCAGAAGACTTCAAGGATACTCTATGATGTTCTCTTGAGACTTTGTGCCATCGCTTTTGCAATTCCCATCCGTCGATAAACCTTTATGAATAACCACGTACACTTGCCATTCATACAATCATTCCCCGTGGATCTTGTTATTTTAAGATACCTCGAAATTCTCTCTATTGTTCCGAGAATACTTTGTGCCAACTGCCTTGCAGTTCTTTGCCACATGAATACCCCTACGGATAATTCCTCGCACCTACTGAGGATCCGCTATCCCTAGTTGTTCAGGTTTATCATAAAAGTCTTCAAAATACTATTCGATCCTTCAAAAATCCTTAGCAGCTTATTGCTCTGCAAATACTTGTATGCTTGCATTATGGATGCTTCCCATATGTCTTGCAATATTCATTAGTCTCCTTTGACACCGTCATTTTGATCCTATTGATTCAACATGAGTGCGAACGCACGCAATCATCGGTTGATCCTTTTAAATTATCTTTCTAGCTCATATGTCATTTTGAACATGAGCTGGTTGTCGACCAATCAAATTGTCCTCGATTGTACCCCTAAGTCTATTCAACTTATCCATTCTTAATCAGACCGTTGGCTTCTAATCCCCTTATTTGGAAATGATAATTCCTTTGCATTTGAGCTTTGTATTAGTTAGTTGTTTGTATAATCTGATGACCTTTCATTCCTTCTTCCTCTGGTAGAGTACCGATACCCGCATCAGCTCTGATATAGACCACAAGACCCCTTGTTGGATTATTATCTGACAGTGTCCTTCATATTCGATAACCTTGTGAGCCTTTCCATGTTTATATAATGCCTTTGGTAATTTGCATCCTCTTCTTTGATAAACATACTCTGCTTTCGAGCATGTATTATCTACTCTGAAGTTTGTGGTATATGTTCCTAAGGTGCCCCGATGGGTTGAACCAACGCCTTCCCTAACCTGTGTGAAGCCTAAAGATTTCATGGGTCACACTTATCTGGTATTGCACCAGGTAAAACTTTCAACAACTAATGTCATTTTCGAAATATGAGAGGTGAATGGAAGGTTATGCATTGAGGAAGTGGGAGTCAACCTTGAACCTTTGTGTTCATGCCCATGGACAGGATGTAGATCTTATCATGGAAGCTTCTTGTAATAATAACTATTTCCTTGATATAATATCCTTTGGTATCGGTGAATTGATCCTTTGCAATTGTGGTTCCGACCATATGTCCTTCTTTGATCCCATTTCTTGGGCAGTTTAAGCACTTGTCTTCTGTGGATCAATACACCAGTCCAACCTTTACTTTGATCTTTCGTCGAGTATTACACCCTGGTATCTCAAGATTATCACGGAACTGCAGAACTTCTTATGAGTTCTCCATCAAGTACTACATTCTCACTGATTCCAATTTCTTTTCACGGGCTCTGAGTCATTAAACACTCAAGGACACCGATAACTGAAGTGAGTCCGCATCGCAATTAAAAAACTATTAGTAATCTTCTTTACTTATGACTTTGTACTCGAACACGTCATTTCTAGCCTGATCGGCTATATCAGTATCATGATGATTTTAACTGTGCTACCTGGTCCTTATTCCTGGAGCACCACTTTCGGCGATGAGCTAAGATTACATCGATCTTCCTTGTCTTCTCGTTTCACCTTGAATAGCAACCTTGATTCCGAGTTGATGTCGTATCCGTGGTTCCAATAATCTTTCGCTGCATTAGTCCGGTTGCCTAATGTAGCCGCTGTTCAATTGCTTCTTCGTGGAGCCTCTCGACAAAATTTGTCATGATCATCATCAGCATTCTGAGCTCTTCCAGGATATCAATTGTATTCATGATGAGAAATACCATCCTTGCCCTTGATGATTTGTGTTATCATCGACCACTTTATTTCCTTCCATTCAACACAAACCTGATCGTGTTTTGTGTATACCTTGAGATCCTTGCTATCGAGCATTTGTTTGCCTTTATCTTGGAGTATTACCATCTTTTATGTCAAGAATGTCGTGAGAATTTCACCACCTCTTAAGAATTCTTTATACATGTGATACTTCTTGCCATATACATTCATTCCTTGGTCCCCATGTTGTTTCTAACCAGAAAACCGACAATTGAACTATGTTGTGCGACTTCAAAACCTCTACCAACCCTATTTCTTTGAAGTGAATGGTCAACAGTTTCATTCCAAGTCTTTTGATTTTTGAATCACCATTCTAACATTGATCGTGCTACTTGGTCCATATATCTAGGTGCACTTTTGTTTAGTGTTTAATTATGGATGTTCTCCTCAAACATAATTCATTATATACTTTGGGGTGTCCAATATAATCATCTTGTTCACTTAATTATGGAAATCCATGTTTTTGGAGATCTCGTTGAATTTTTGCTGAGCAAGGCGGCCACATCCCCACCTTTTCCATGAGGGGACCGTATGACCTATCCTAGTAGTTCTTCCTGATGGATCCTTCGTGAATCTGAAGTCCGGCCTTTACTCGATGACCATGCCAATGGTATCATGAAGCATGTCGGTGGTACTCTGATGATCAATAAGAACATTCGAAGCCCAATGCTAAATGTTTCCTACTCAATTATCCAAACAACGCACTATGGGTAATGTCATGAAATGTCTCTCCCCTTACCTATAGAGATTCCCAAATTATATCATGTCATGGATATCATGTTGTGCTTGTCCTTGGGAAGGATATACCCTTGAAATATGTGTTTAAACACATTTTCCTTTCCATTGTTCTGTTTAATCTGATAATCATATTTTCCTTTCCATTGTTTGGTTTAACCTTTCTTGTGATCTATATGATCTAAGCAGTAATATTCTCCTGCTTATGTAAACATCTCGGTGTAAATTCTGTCAGCAAGACCCTGTTACTATTGTTGATGACATTCCGGTAGCTACCGATGGACGAGAACTTTGCTTATTGGTCCGCCTTGTTCAACGAGCAGGAAAATGGTTCTCTTTGCCCCTCGCCCTTGGTAACGATGTTGACGCCGACATAACTGACAAGCTTTTCTGATCTGCCTTGCTATCATGATCGTGCAAGATGACAATGCCCTCCCTAATTTTTTAACCCACATGGTGGGCCCATAACCCATAGTTCCACAGGATTGAAACCTGACTCTCCTATACAACCTTGATTTTGAAGTATAATTTGCATTTGGCTTCGTATGTATTTTACGAGCCACCATCCCTCAGTTACTCTATTCCGGCGTCTGACGTGATACTTATTTCATTGCTTTGAACCCCTTTCATGCCCTGTTTCAGCCATCGATCGATTGCCTGCTCGCTCAAAACTTCCCATGATACCTCCTTACTTTGCTCTTGATATTTTCTTAAGTTTCAATTCAAGAGTTACTTTCCTCCACCTTCTCCGATGTTATCTACCAGATAGTCTACCTTGCAGATGTCCATTCTTCCGGTATACCCCCTTATTCTTTGGTAAGTACGACGGAGATCCCGAAGAAAGGATGCCTACTTCATCATGATGACCTGAAGTAGAGAAATCAAGACATCAACAAAATGGATTGACCTCTTCGAGAAGAGCAACCAAGACCGAGAAGAATCATTAGAATTTCGTAACCAGAACCTCCCCACCTTACGCCTCTTAAATCTCGGGACAAGATTTCTTGTAGTTGAGGAGAATTGTGATGCCCGGATACTTAAGTTACATTGAGCCTCTACTAATGATGCCACGTCACCTCGATTACTCTTGCTAATCTCGTGTTAGTTACAAACTGATTCGGATTCAAACTAAAAATCAAGCAAACAACAAAAGTTTGCAAACAATGAAACTAAAATATTTGGGTCATGCCAGATAATGCATAGGTGATTATGGTGGTGAAACCAAACTTTTATGAAATGCTTAACTGCACTAAAATTATTTAAGTAGTAGCAAACCTAATTATTAAATTTCCTTTACTAATTAATAAAAATCAAACTAAATTATTTGGGAACTAGACTTTTTGTGACAGTGGACTAAATTAGGTGCCAAGTATATATTTTACAAAAACCAAAACAACAGGAAACAAAGATAAAACAGAATAAAAGAAAAGAAAAGAAAATAGAACAAGAAATAAAAATAAAAGAAAGGAAACCCACCTGCTGGGCTGTGGCCCAGCTGGCCATTGGGCCAACCAGGCAGGCCCAGCCGCGCCCCACCCACTCCCCATAATCCCCCACTGGGAAAACCCTAGCCCGATCACACTACCCCACTCCTCCCCCCGATCTGGATCGAGATCGGGGGCTCGGCCCCGACGCCGCCCGGTGCTGCCCCGCCGTTGCTGCTCACCACTCTGCCGCCCTTATCACCGGCGCCCCGGTCACGACCGCGTCCTCGTCCTCCTCCTTGCCGGATTGCTCGCATCACCGATCTCCTCCCCGAAGGCCTCCGTCGAGGCCGCTCCCATACCCCTGCAATGAACGTGAGTAGGAAACCCCCCTCTCTCGTCTGTCTCCCACGCGCTCACACGCGCACGCCCTCGCCTCGCTCCCGCACCAGATGCTGCTACTCTGCATCACTGCGCCCGTGGCCACCCCCACTGGCCACCGCGACCCCTTACCTGCACACGCTCGCGCATGCGCTGTTGCGCCTAGACCACGGCGCAGCCCTGCCTGCTGCTGCCGCATGCCTCCCCCCGTGCACTACGGTCGTTGCTGTTGCCGTGATGTGCCGCTGGCCGCGGCTTTTTCTTGTTCCCGATGTTGTCCGCCGCTGGTTGCCTTGCTGCCGTAGCTGAGCGGCTACTGCTTCCCTGCAGCTCGCGCCAACCTCCTTCCGTGCTTGCCTATGTAGCTCCACTGCCTACTGCTCCCGCCCACTGCCATCGACCGCCTTGCTCGCTGCATCGTGGATGCGTCCGACCCCTTCGCGTGTGCGCCTCGCCCATAGGGGCCACTCTGTTTGCACACCAGCGTAGTTCGCGTGCGCCCTGCACTCATGCGCCCTGCTCTCGTTGACGTGCAGCTGCTCCGCGCCAACCATGCCTCTGCAAGCCGCGTGCCCGACGCCGTCTGCGCCTAGTCCGCGCCCGTGTCGACTGTCGTCCCACTCCCCCTTGTCCTCTACCCCTAGCCGGCACCGTCCACGCCCTGGCCGGCGCCCGGGACCAGCTGGGCTGCGCGCGCTGTCGTTTCATAGTGGCCTCGCCCCGCTGCCCCGCTAGCGGGGTCGACCCCATGCGGGTTGCACCCGTTGCCCGCCTGCCCGTCGCCCGCTATGGCCCCTAGCCCTATGACAAGGGGGGCCACCACAGAACATTAAAAAAAGAAATAAAAAATAATTAATATAATTAATAATTAATTAATTAATTAACTTAACCTAAGTAATCTTTTAATTAAACTAATTAACTTGGTTAGTTAGTTAGCAGTGAATGACATGTGGGATGTTGACTAGTCAAAGTCCACAGTTGACCGACGATGTCATGTTGACATCATGCTGGCATCATAATTGCGTTTTCTAATCTAATTAAGTCTGTTAATTCTAAAAATGATTAAAACTTTAGAAATCAATATATAATAAACCATAACTCGGATAAAAATAATTTATACATGGAAGTTGCTGAGAACAACGAGAAAAATCCGAATACGCGGTCGGTTCGACCGCCACACGTCTCTAGCATAGCAAACATGCAACTTTCCCCCTCCGATCCATCTGTCCAAAAAGGCGCAACACCGGGAATACTTTCCCGGATGCCCCCCCCCCTTCGCCGTATCACCCACTACCGCGTTAGGGCACACCTAGCACCGCTCGTTGTCATGTCATGCATCGTCATGCTTATGTTTGCATTATATTTATTGTTTCTTTCCCCCTCTTCTCTCCAGTAGACTACGAGACTAACATCGTTGCTGCCCCAGTCGACTACAGTGTTGACGACCCCTCCTTGCCAGAGCAACCAGGCAAGCCCCCCCTGATCACCAGATATCGCCTATTCCTTCCCTCTACTGCTTGAATTAGATTATTGTAGCATGTTACTATTTCGGTTAGTCCTATTCTATTGCATAGCCTGTCATTGTTGCTACAATTGTTGATACCTTACCTGCAATCCTAAATGCTTAGTATAGGATGCTAGTTTATCATATGTGGCCCTACATTCTTATCCGTCTGCCATGATATACTATTGGGTCGTGATCACTCGGGAGGTGATCACAGGTTTATACTATACATACATACATAATATTCAGGTGGAGACTAAAGTCAGGTCGGCTCGTAGAGTACTCGCAAGTGATTCGGAGAAGGGGGCTGAAGGGGAAGGTGGTTCCATCCAGGTAATGATGGGCCTGGGTTCCCAACAGCCCCCTGATGGTTACTTTGTGGAGGAGTGCCAGGGCAGGTTGAGACCACCTAGGCGGAAGGTGGGCTTGGCCCTGGTCAGCCTCTACGGTTACTTCAAAATAACACGCTTAATGAGATCTTGGTACTTGATCTGAGTCTGGCCACTGGCCTATATGCACTAACCAACTACGCGGGAACAGTTATGGGCCCTCGACGTCGTGGTATCAGCGTAAGCCTTCTTGACGTCAGCGACTGAGTGGCGCACGCCGGGTTGGACTGGAGTGCCTGCTCTTGTATAAGGGAGGCTAGGTCTTCTCACCGGCCATGTACGGAACGTGCAGGTGTGCAACGGGCGATGGGCCCAGACCCTTGCACGCATAGGATTTAGACTGGCGTGCTGACCTCTCTGTTGTGCCTAGGTAGGGCTGCGATGTGTTGATCTTCCAAGGCCGGGCATGACCCAGGGAAGTGTGTCCGGCCAGTGCGATCGAGCGTGTTGTGTTATGTAGTGCACCCCTGTAGGGAAGTTTATCTATTCGAATAGCCGTGTCCCTCGGTAAAAGGAAGACCCGGAGTTGCACCTTGACCTTATGACAACTAGAACCGGATACTTAATAAAACACACCCAGACAAGTTCCAGAGACATCCCGGTGATCACTATCCCATAGGGCGACGAGGGGAAGATCGCCGGGTAGGATTATGCTATGCGAAGATACTTGGTGAACTTTCCATCTACTCTCTTCTACATGCTGCAAGATGGAGGCTGCCAGAAGCATAGTCTTTGCTAGGACTAGCTATCCCCCTCTTATGCTGGCATTCTGTAGTTCAGTCCACCGATATTGCCTCTTTACACATATACCCATGCATATGTAGTGTAGTTCCTTGCTTGCGAGTACTTTGGATGAGTACTCACGGTTGCTTTGCTCCCTCTTTCCCCCTTTAGTCCTCTTCTTGTCGGACGTCGTAACCAGATGTTGGAGCCCAGGAGCCAGACGCCACCTTCGACGACGACCCCTACTACGCCGAGGGTGCCTACTACTATGTTCAGGCCGCCGACGACAAGGAGTAGTTTAGGAGGATCCCAGGTAGGAGGCCTGCGCCTCTTTCAATATGTATCCTAGTTTGTGCTAGCCATCTTATGGCAACTTGTTTAACTTATGTCTGTACTCAGATATTGTTGCTTCCACTAACTCGTTTATGTTCGATCACTTGTATTCTAGCCCTTGAGGCCCCTGGCTTGTAATATGATGCTTGTATGTTTTATTTTACTTTTTGAGTTGTGTTGTTATATCTTCCCGTGAGTCCCTGATCTTGATCGTACACATTTGCATGCATGATTAGTGTACGATTAAATCGGGGGCGTCACAGAAGACCACCAGCACGGTAGGACGGATGTCATCGCCGAGCCCATGGGTGCGTCCCGACGAGAAGCTTTGCAGGTGAAGACCACCTTTCATCAGGATAAGATGTACTACTTGTCCCCATTCAAATTGTCCATTGTGGGATTGCTTCCGACCTACGTTTTGGAGGAAGAGGACCGAGGCCACTATAAGTATAGGTTAGCCACCACCGTAGAAGGCGTCGACTCATTCTCTCCCCGAGCCGTTGCAAGGTTGTTCATCCTCTGTACTAGTTTATCCTTAGCCCCTCGTGAGGCCAATCCATCACAAATCAGGAGTAGGGTTTTACACCAAAAGGTGGCCCAAACCTGGGTAAACTTCCATGTTCATCTTCTTCCTTACTCATGTGAATCAAGCTAGGCTGTGGGGGGGACGAGTAGGTAGGCTTGAGAGGTTGAGTTCTTAACACATGCCCAGAGTTCAAACCTTCTTGGGTGTGCGGAGCCTTGAATCCTATATTTGGAACGCCGGGTAGGGGTGTATCGAAGCCCGGCCTCCTCATCAACCATGTTCATCCTCACTTGGCCTTGACAAGATCTAGCGGGACTCGCGCCAAGCAATGGGTTGTGCACTCCGATCGGGTGGTGCCCTCTCGCTGAGGCGCTCCTCGTCGCGCCCTGCCTTCCCTGGTGCACCGTCACCAGCGACCAGGTTCACTACCACCACCCTTTGCATGAAACAACGGGGGAGCCGCCGCACACTCGATTGGCACCGCCGCGGCTCCATCCCCCCGCACCCGCTTGGGGCTGACGAGCGCGCAGGCTGCGCTCCTTACGGCACATGAATTGCTGCGATACCACCCTGCAGAGGGCGGTCACGCTTCTTAGCTTGACCGGGTCACCAAACTGCTCGACGTCGCTTGCAGGGGTATAGACCCCGTCTGTCCCCCGCCTATGACTTGACCCTTGCCGCAGGCCCGGGCATGCCCTTTCTGCATCTGCGCAGGCTGATGACCCAAAGGTCCCGGCAAAGAGAAGGCGAATGAGATCTCCCCCTCCCCCAGGCTCAGGAAATGCCCCCACGAGCTTCAGGCAGGACAAGCAGCCACCAGCGGGAGACACCACAGCGGTCCGCCTCCTGGCCGTCGTGACATGATGGTGGGGTGGTTATCCGCAAGTTTGAAGGACCCGCTGGTTGGCGGAAGGAGGGCCTTCGGTGGTATCGCCCTCGATATCGACAAGCCCCTCGAGGATCGTGGGATGGAAGCAGGGCCTCGACCGCTAAGACAAGTACTTTCAGAACATATTTTTTTGCTAACTTTGGAGCTCAGGAGACCTACATCCCATGGCGTGCCCACGGGACAGCGGCCAGATTGTGCATGTCGACACGCACCCGGTGAGGTGGCACCCCGGACCAGGACAGGGCTCCGTGGCCTTGAGGGGCCCGCAAGGCCAGGGCGCCTCACGAGGGTCCGCGGCCCCCTTGAGAGGCTCAAGAGGAGCCCTGAGGTGGGCATCACGAGCTGACCAAGCGACCCGCGACTAATACGGTGGCGCGTGTCACCACCCGCCAGTGATCGCCTATCCGGAGCCTCGCCTAGGGCTGCTAGTGCTCGGGCTTGCCGGTGCGCGGCCCAAGGAAGGGGGTGGGGCCCCCGACCAGGAAGCAGGCAACCGCCTTACGCCTCCCCAAGTCTCCGCCCATAACACTCTCACGTAATAATGAGTGGGGCTATACATGCCCCGGAGTCTCCTGAGTGCTGCCCCTAAGCCTCATGGGTGCTCCCACCCACATCTCAGTGGAAGCCCCATGCTCCGTGCTGGCGGACAACACAATCTTACAATGACTCTGCCCATATCCAGTGGAAGCCCCATGCTCTGCGCTGGCGGACGACACGGTCCCCCAATGACTATGCCCACACACAGTGGAATCCCCATGCTTCGCGCTGGCGGGAAGACTAGAAAACTACCTTAGGTGCCGGATGCGGTTGCTCTTTGCCTTCTCTTGTAACTGAGTTTGCTACTTCTTGGAATGGACTTGCAGTTCTTGTGGTTTTGTTTGAAAAGGGGAGGTTTCTCGGCTTTTCTCCTTCTAGTGGTTTTCCTTCGCTTGGTTTCACCTTTATGAGAGATGGCGGGCCCCCATTGCTCCTTCCATTACACCCAGCGAGTGGGGCCTGGACACGGTGCGCATGCTTGGGTCAGCCCAGCAGAACTGACGATGCCCTAAGGGCCAAGAACATAGAAACCGCGACCTTGCTCGCGCACACACCTCTACGCGACCTCAGCGTTCAGATCCTCGTGTGGCGCTCTCAAAACAAGCTGATGGGTACGTATGGCCCAGGGCCTTCAACAGGCGCCCGCCTCCGCACCTTGGTCGAGCACTAGGACCCGACATGATGAAGACAGTTGTCTGCGCTCAGGGGCCCAAGGCACATGAAAAGTGAAGGAAAGGCGTCAGCAGGGAGTGCAATATTAATTAAGTACACCATAAAGAAAGTTCTTCCAAAAAATGCCTTCGCATCCCGGCAGGGTCACATCCAAAGTCTTAGCAGGAAAACAGGAGAAAACAAGCCAAGGGAGACGCCATGTCACTGTCACTGCTGCCATCACCATCATTGTCAGCCCCGCGTCCCTCGACCATAGGCACGCGCACACCCTCGGCAGGAACAAGCTCTGCGATCAGGTCGTCCACATGATCCACCACCTAGTCCACCAGGGCGCATTGGATTGCTCCAGGCACGGGGGCTATCACGGTCCCAAAGATGAAGTTGGGATCAGAGCGGAGAAGGTGGCTAAAGACGCGCAAGAACGCATGCGCGAGAAGGTCGCGGCACCTCTCCTCGACGAGTAGGCACGCCCTCACGGCCCCACCTTCGAGGCATCCATAACTTGGGTGATGAAGCTGAGATAGCCGGTATCGTCAGCAACAAGCAGGCTGGAGATGTTCTCGTCCCAAATGCAGCTCAGAGGCTAGTTGGCCCTGCGTCGAGGGCCTCGAACATCTGGGAGCGCTTGCACTATAGTACACGGGCTTGGCTCGCCACGTATGAAGCTTTGTCCATGAGGGAGGAAACACCTTCCACCTGTTTGAAAAGGAAGGGCAACTCGGCCTCAGCGTTGGCCCGAGCGTCCACCCTGGTTTTCTCGCGTCGCTCTGCTGCGGCTAACTTCTGCTAAAGGCTGTCGGCCTCTCCTATTGACTCATCGTGCCGCGTGTAGAAGCCAGCCTCTTGAAGGTCCAACTTCCGATGATCTTCTTGGGAGAGGGCCCTACTGACCCCCACTACCCTCACGTCAGCCTCCTCTCAGATCCTCGCCACCCGAGAGGCGAGAGCGTCCTCAGCGGTGGCCACCTAGCGCTCCATCACCTCCAGCCGCTCATGCTCCAGGCTCCATTCCAGTGCCTCGAGCATTAGTGTGTCCTCAAGCGTGCGGAGCCTCGCTTCCATCGTAGGCGGCCTGCCTGCCGAGGCGGCGAGCGCTACTTTGCGCGCCAGGACCTATCACTCGAGGGCGGCGTTCAAGGATTGGAGCTCCGTCTCGCGCTTCTCCATTGCCTCGTGCAAACAGTTTGCGGCCCGGGCCTCCTCCAAGGCATGATCGTGATCTTCCTTCACCGTGGCAAGGTAATCATCCACCTTTGCGCGAGCATGCTCATGCTGCAGGCGACCGGAGTTGACGGCGACCCCGAGCATGAGTCACTCGCGCGCCAGGTGCAAGCGTTCCTCCTCAGTCGGTGCCAGAGGCACGCGAAGACTCGCCTGTCTCCCGCAAGGGCCTGGGAGCTGGGGCTGCTCCTCCCGCCTCGGGCGGGACCTGACGCGGGCTCCCCCGCTGCTTGAGGATGGCACTACCCCACAAGCAGCCCTGGTTACCGATGAGCATCAGTGGTGGAGCCCTTGGCACGGACCCTACGACCGGGAGGCCTCCGTGAAGGAAGGACGCTAGAATTGCAGGTTTAGAGCTCCCTAGGGTCAGCCTTGATTCGGGTATGGGCACCACCTTGCGCACAACCGTGCGGCTCCTGAGGCTCGAGGTCACAACGGGACCAGTGCCCTTCGGAGGCGGTGCTCAGGGCGCATTCACCCTGTTGTCAGAAGGAATCGTGTAGGACAAGAGTGAGGAGGTGATGCGGGATGCAAGATCAAGAAGGAGGCAAGGCGCTTACTCGTCCATGAGAACCCACTTCCTCCTCTTCAGTGCCCTCTGAAGCAGGGCTACGACGGTTGCTGAACTCCTTCCTCCTCTGTGACGGGCAGGGTCTTAGGAGGCAGCACCCTAGAGCCTGGCCCCTGGCCTCTTGGTGTGATGTCGGCGGCAGCAGCCCCGGGATGAGCGTCCCCTCTACAGCTCGAGGGGATCGACGCAGATGCTTTGGGGCGAATGGCTCGGGAGGCCCCTACGTGGCCGCCATGGGAGCGCGCGCCTTAGGACCCGAGGGCACTGGAGCCACCAGCAGGGTGTTGTCGCGAGGCGCCGTCTAGCCCTCGGGAAGCAGCCCCACTCGTCGAAGCATGGCATCTTCTTGGTGAAGGTCCTCCCGTTTGGGTAGTTGTACAAGGGACGCCCTTCGGGAGGAAGCGCGGCGGGAGCCTTGTCGGTCAGGAGGTGGAGCACCCTGCACGGCGTGTTGGAAGGGAGCGAAGCCACCTGAAGCCTCATGGAATGAGCAGGGCCGGTGAAGGCCCACATTGGGCGAGAGTGGCGCAGGAGTGGAGCGATGCACCGTCGGACGAATTCCCTCACCACCATTGCCAGCCTCCTTCAGCTTGGCCAGCCTGGTCAAGACCTTCACGAGCCGCAGGTCAGGAAGCTCCGCATGCTCCCAGCCAAAGCTCGGTTCTGGCACCGCCGACGGGATCAGGAGCAGGGGTCTATACGTGGCGGCATGAACGTAGACCCATTGTTTCCGAAACCCCTCCGTGTCGGTGCGGAGCGTGGTCTTGATGCAGGAGCCTGCAGTTGCCCCCATCGAGCGGCACGCACACTAAGCGACCTTTTGATGGGATAAGAAGTGGCGGAGCAGAGCCACGGATGGGGCGACACTGACGAAGGCTTCGCACAAGAACGCGGCGCCGGAAAGAAGAACAATGGACCCGGGGTCAAGGTGCAGTGCATAGATCTGGTGATGCATAAGCACGACGTTGAAGAAATCTGATAATGGAGACGGTAGGCCGGAGAAGATGGCGTGAAGATGGAGTGGGATGTTGGAGGCCTCCATGTCAGCCAAAGGCCGGTAGGCGGGGAAGATCTTCGTCGCCTTCCATTCGTTGGATCCGGCGGCGATTGCATGCCGGACCTTATCCAGCCCCTCATGGTTGATCACCATGGACCGGCCCAGCGCTGGTTCCAGCCCTGGTGAGGGCTCCACCACCACAGGGGTCTTTCCCTTCTCCTTCCTGCGAGCCATGGCGGCAAGGTGGATTGGAGCTGTCGTGGAATCTGGCAATAGGGACGCGAGGCTACAAGGAGGAGAAGAAGCAAAGGGCAAGCATGCAACAGGGGAATGATGGCTGAGATGCGAGTACCAGGCAGTTGTCAACTCGGGCAGTTGCCGAGGCGGCATGGGGAAGCGGAGACGCCCACGTCCCGTCAAGCGCCATGCCTCGGCCTAGCCCATAGGCGAATGGGGCCTGTGGCGCTTCGCCCTTGCCCTTTGGATTCGCCTTGAAGCCAGGCCCGAGCGTACCATGGGCCCGGGGGCTACTATTGGCATTCTGGGAACCAGGCTACCCAGACTTGCCTGCCTGCGGCCCATGGCATGGCTCCTTCGACGGCCTGGTACGGTCCATGTGCATGGCCGTCAAGACAAAACCCTCGCAAGGGCCCCCTAGGCCCCATGAGGCGGACGACAGGAAGACCTCCGGATGGAGCAGCCACCCCAGTCTGCCTCCTAAGGAGCAGAGATTCCTATGAAGGTACCAGCCTCATGAGGCTGCCATGATGCAAGCCATGACGACCAAGGCAGGCGGGCGCTGGCGGGTGCAGAGGAGGCAGTTTCGTCTTTGGTGCTAAGGAGGCAAGGATAGGCGTAGGTTCCCGAGGAATCTACCAAAGGTTTCCATTCCAGTGCAGTGAGACCAAGACCAACAACACGGCAGGAAGGATGTCATCACTGAGCCCACCACTGCCTCACGACCAAAAGCTCTGCAGGTGAAGACCATGTTTCAGCAAGATAAGATGTACTACTTGTCCCCATTGAAATTGGCCATTGTGTGATCCCTTCCAGCCTACATTTTGGAGGAAGAGGACCGAGGCCACTATAAGTATAGGTTAGCCACCACCGTAGAAGGGGTCGACTCATTCTCTCCCCGAGCCATCGTGAGGTTGTTTATCCTCTATACTACTTTATCATCGGTTCCTCATTAGGCCAATCCACCACAAAGTAGGAGTAGTGTTTTACACCGCAAGGTGGCCCGAACCTGGGTAAACTGTCGTGTTCATCTTCTTCCTGGCTCACGCCAATTAGGCTAGGATGTGGGGTGATGAGTTGGTAGGCTTGAGAGGTTTAGTTCTTCGCACACGCCCTAGAGTTCAAACCTTTTTGGGTCTGCGGAGCCCTGAATCCGACAGCTAGATCGATGAAGTGAGCCATCAAAATTGTGTGTGTGCACGTGAAAGATATAGGGCGACTAACCTACTGGAATGTCAGATGGCAGGGGGCAAGTTTGTGTGTGGCGGGGAGACATGACTAGAGTGCTCGATGTATTGGTGTGGGGGGGAGGAGGGAGGCGGAGACCTAAATACAGATGTAGATTGACTCGTATATGTGTTGAGAAGGAGAGACCTAGCTATGTGTTGAGGGAGATCGATCGACATCCATACATAAGTGAAGGACGGGAAATAGGTTGGGACAGAGAGAGACGGAGAGAGAGAGAGAGAGATAGATAGATAGAGAGAGAGAGATGTGTGTAGTGCCGGAGGGGTGGTGGAGTTGCTTCTTGGAGATGGTGGGAGAGGCCTACTAGACAAACTGAGGGTACAACTGCAATATCAAGAAGAGTGGGGATTTGTTCCTGTGTGTGCATGTGCATGATAGATGTGTCGGGAGGCATGCATGGATGATGAAGGGGGACCATGTGTTTGGTAAGCAGACCTAACTAGATCGGTAGATCAATTGTTGTGTGTCAGAGCAGGGAGAGACATAATTAATGAGGTAGATCGATTGACAGGTGAGGAAAACAAGTTATAAACAACCTAGCTAGCTATATGTATAGTGGGAGATTGGTCAGTGTACATCCATTTGTTAGAGACAAATAAGGCCCAGAGAGACAGATAGAGAGAGAGAGGGATGGAGCTACGACGTGGTGCAAGAGGCCTACTAGATAGGGGGGAGGAGTGTGCAATTCTGAGATCGATGAAAAGAGGGGCGAGACTTTACACGTGTGTGGGACCGTATGAGAGACACGAGGCATGGACAGAAAAAGGAGGAGATGGATAGTGTGTCTGTGTGTGTATGTAGTAGGCAGACATTGCTAGAGAGGTTTATCAATCAGTGTGTGTCAGAAAGAAGGAGTTGTAGAGACCATGGGAGAACGGCCTAAAGAATAAAAATGAATGTGCGTGATGGATAGAATGCCGAGGGTGGGGGAGGGCGTGTGCATGCATGAGAGAAAATTAGTGCTAGCTACAAAGGTTAGAGGATTATGTGGGTGTAAGAGACTAACAAAGATCATAATTCGATATGAAAGTGGATTCATATATTTGAATAGGAGATCATAGTGTTATAAACATGTGCATGCATGAATATAGCGGTGATACGCATGGTGTGGTGTTGGACATGTTATACTATAATGTGATAATGCGTGGTGTTTGCAACACACAGCTAAATATCGAATAATCTAAACCATACTATATATCGAACACTCTCACATTTTTTTTGAATTTGTGATAATGTGTGGCGTATGCATCTCACAACTAAATATCGAACAATCTAAACCATACTATATATCAAACAATCTCACATTTAATTTGAATTTGTGATAATGTGTGGCATTTGCAACTCGTAGCTAAAAACTTGTAGGCGTAGGGGGAAGGGCACCATACATTATGTGATAAACACATTATACATATGAGACATGGTTTAGATTATGAAGATCTAGCTAGATCTTGAAATGTACTGTGATTTGAAATCAACATAAAGTGGATTCAAAAAATTGAGTTTGAGTTCATATAGTACACATAGTTCATATCTATCTCGACAGTAACCATGTGGTGTGCTGTGAAGATAATATACAAACAATGGTTTGATAATAATGATGATTGTAGATCTTATTAAAATAGAGAAATGAATTCAAATGGTTTAACTTGACAACAATCATGATTGTAGATATTATTCAAATAGAGAAACGAATTAAAATTTAGTTCATATTGAAGCGGTAGTACATACGTTTGGAATGCACTAAAATGTTCATTTGAGTAGCAGGTTACATGCATTATACATGTAGCTTAATATTTTCATTGAACATAACATGGATTCAAAGTTTTGAATGGCATATGAGGTAACTCATACGGTAAAACAGGACTAGACTCTCTTGTGTGGTGCAAATTGATTTGTTTTTGGTTTTTTCGTCGAGGGAAGTGCGAATTGATTTGGTACAATACACGTTAGGCTTGTCCAGAAATTCCAACCCGCGCCTTGTTATCCCGAAATTTTAAGATATAACTACTGCAGGATGCTGCTAACGCGACACGACGATCAGAGACCCTTCGACGAAACTGTGTGTGATGCATTAATCGCAAACAATGAGGTAAAAAAACGTCAAAAAAGATGCAAAACGTTTGCGATGGTAGATACATCAAACATGGTTCAGAATTTAGTTGTGTGTGCGATGTGGGTGATATAGTTCAGTTCAGTGAACATTTTGCGATGTGGCAAAAGAACAGAAATGGGAAGTCAGATGAAGGTGTGTGTGATATATGGCATACGGTTCACTCGGATGAACTGTTTGTGATTATGCGGAACAAAAGAAACGGTCAGCCAGATGAAGGTGTGTGCGATAGAGGGCGAACAGTTCACTCGAATGAACTGGTTGTGTTGAGACAAGATAACATAAATGGTTCAATTTAACAAGAGGTGTGTGATACGCGGCAAACAGGTCTATAATAAAAATGTGTGCGAAGACCAATAATAACACAGACGATTGCTGCTAATAAGACATGTGTGTTGTGCATTGGAATTGCATACAGAACAACAACATATACATATACACACTTATAAGGACATGGTTGCATAACCAAATTAAACATCCAATTACATAGGTGTCTACTACACACATGACATTTGCACACAGCAAAGTAAATACTTCTTGTGACGCTTTCCGCTACTACTCTGCTCTTGGCTCGATCCGGCCTCATCGATTTCGGTAATGAGGCACTTCCTCATGTCAATGACCTACCTGTGCATCTCGTAGCATGTGTAGACGCTCTTGGCCGCGAACTTGAGGTGAGGTTCATCCAGTTGCTGCATCCGGGCCCAATGCCAGGATATGGGACGTGTTCTATTGGCATCCTACTTCATATTTTTGTAGTATGGGTTGATGATGGCCGAGGCGAGTTCTACCAGGGAGTCCTTCTTCGTGCTTCCCCAGACCCTGTAGTGCTCACAAGTTTTGACAAGGTTCTTGCAGGGCAAGCCCGTAACCCTAAGCACTTTTACATCGTCGGTGGTTTCCACCGTAGAGAACTTGTAGTCAGCGTTGTTGACAAACCTGGTGAAATGGACGCAAGGCTTTGGGGCCATGCTGTAGTGCTAGATGAGGACATGATGGAGCATGCACAACTGGGTGGCAGCAACCTTCTTATCTTTGTTGGGAAGACCGGCGGTTTATTGGAGGTCGATGTTGACCACCTTGTACTTGTCTCCAGCAAGCAACTGCTCCACGGTGTTGATGTAGTCCTCCACCGCAGTCGGGTCTCAACTTTATGCTCGCCAAACTCCATTGGAGGGCCGCTAGATATCCTCTCTGTATGTGTTATCGTGGGTGTGCTTGTTGTGTTGTGGGGCAAGATTGATAGGTTGAAGAGACTAAGGTTATAATGGTCGTGGGAATTAATGGGGAAGCCAAATGGACAGGAATATCTGCACGCCCAGATGGCAGTTCTAATTTGCAGTGCATAACTCCATCGTGCCGCATGAAATTGCATCATGGCGATGCGTGCGGCGTAAGCGCATGCATATGGGCCCCCAACATGATTGTGCGCATGCCCAAACCACTGACAGAGCGCACGCAGGGACACGAGCAGAGCGCTCCACGGTGCCTCAATGGCAAGCAACCATATATATGCATATAGCAGTTGAACAAGCAAGGAAAAGCTATCCACAAATTGAGCGCATGGAGGCACGCGAGCAGAGCACACCGCGGTGCTTAACGATGAGCACAACATGATGCGGTGCATAACGGCAAGCACAACGCACCGAGGGACGTGAGCTATCATGGGAAACCATGGCCACCTATGGGGCCATGAGCCCCTTTTGGTTCGGCAGGGGGAATCAGCATGTTGCACAAAGAGCGGAGAACGTCGCACATCACGTCAGAGATTACACAGGCAGTTTTACCCAGGTTCGGGCCGCTGCAAGACGTAAAACCCTACTCCTGCTTTGGTGGATTGATGGGGGACTGTGGTGGCAAACACAGAGGTCTTGCCCGACAGGGTTGCCTCGGTTCGAGAGCAGCTTCACATGTATGGGTGTACAGGGGTCCGAATCCTTTCTATGGTTGCCATGGGCCTCCTTTTATAGATCAAGGGGTCACCACAGTGGACAATCAGTCATTATGCATTGATTAGATAGGAAACAATGCTATCATACCTAACTTTGCAGGCAGGGTACAACACATTAAATGCGTCGCTTAGTGTCACAACACAGCATGCCCAGCAACCCTTGCCGGGCAGTTTTACTAGCTTCGCGCCTGCTTGCTTGACATGTCTCTGGATGGGTGTCATTCAGATGATTTCCGTAGGAAGTGGCTGGCATGTGGCAAAAGATAGCCACTTAGTCACTTGGGGGCTCGCCACCACACTGATCGATGACTTGCGTTGCTGTGAGTTGGAGCGGTGGAACCCTGGCGGGGTGGTTTACCTTTGTAAGGCCCAGCAAGCCTGCCGGGACGATCTTGGTGTCTCGTCGCGTAAGCAACCTTCGCCGCGCCAGGCTCGCCTGCCCAGCAAAGGAGATTCTACCTTAGTGGTGCATTGCTTCTTTAGCTTGTCTTGGTCTTCTTAATCTCTTGTGCTTGGCCTTGTCTTGGTCATTGCAATCTTGCTCTTTCAGGCCTGTGCACGGTCTGGGCAACAGACCTGGGGTTTGTTGCACCAACAGGATCGCTCGGGCAAGTAACATACCAATGACAAAGGCAATAACGTATGATGACATAGCGGTTTGACCGATAAAGATTTTCATAGAATATGTGGGAACCAATATGAGCATCCATGTTCCGCTATTGGTTATTGACCGGAGAGGTGTCTCGGTCGTGTCTACATAGTTCTCGAACCCATACGGTCCGCACGCTTAACGTTCGATGACGATATGTATTATATGAGTTATGTGTTTTGGTGACTGAAGGTTGTTTGGAGTCCAGGATGAGATCACGGACATGACAAGAAGTCTCGAAATGGTCGAGGGGTAAAGATTTTTATATTGGAAGGTAGTATTCAGACACCGGAAGTGTTCCGGAATGTATCGGGTACATATCGGAGTACCGGGGGGGGTGTTACCTGAACTCCCCGGAGGAAGATATGGGCCATAGGAGGGAGGCACACCAGCCCACAAAGGGGTGGCGCGCCCCCCACTAGGGAGGAGTCTGCATTGGACACAGGGAGGGGCGGCGCCCCCCTTTCCTTCTCCCCCTCTATCTCCTTCCGCCTTTCCCCCGCCTGTAAAAGGAAGGGGGGGCGAATCCTACTAGGACCCCAAGTAGGACTCCTCCTACTTGGGGCGCGCCTAGGCCGGCCTCCTCTCCCTCCCTCCTTTATATAGGGTGGGGGCGCCGCTAGAACACACATCAATTGTTCCAAGCCGTGTGCGGCGCACCCCTCCACAGTTTATTCCTCCGGTCATATTCCCGCGGTGCTTAGGCAAAGTCCTGTGCGGATCACATCACCATCACTGTCACCATGCTGTCGTGTTGAACGTGTGCAGAACTCGGAGGTGCCGTACGTTCGGTACTCGATCGGTTGGAATGAGAAGACGTTCGACTACATCAACCGCATTAAGCAAACACTTCCGCTTTCGGTCTACGAGGGTACGTGGACACACTCTCCCCCTCTCGTTTCTATGCTTCTCCTAGTTAGATCTTGCGTGAGCGTATGATTTTTTTGAAATTATATGCTACATTTCCCAACAATGTGGTGACCACAAACGTGGATGTCTCTTCGCCCATGGTGTGGGAGGAGTTGCGCATCACCATGGCGGAGAAACACTCATCATCTCCATGCAGGCTGGTCATCAGGTAGGGGGTGCAGGGATCGGGATCATCGGTAGTCCCAACATGGCTCCTTACAACGGAATCGGGGTCGATGCCGAAGAAGGGGATGCCTTCCGGCCCGCTAAGGTGGGAAGCGGCTCTCCCTACACGCCCCAGCCATCTGGGTAGCCGGCCTCTCCTCCATGGAAGGTGATGGGCTAGGAGCCCAGCATCCCCATTGAGTGGTGGTGATGGAGAGAAAACGGGGGAAGATGGAGAAGGCGGGTGGTAGGGCGTCAGGTCGGAGATCGATGGCACCGATCCTTCGTCTCTTACTAGAGACCTGCCGCCTTGTCTTTCCGCTCTTCCCCTTCCTCCCCGGCACCATCATCACCAGTCTCCCGGCTGTCGGGGACGGGACCACTCTGTTGGTGCCTTCGTCTCCTCTAGCAGTCTTCCAGCTGAGCCCTGGTGGTTCCTTCCGCTGCTCCCGTGCTGGGGCTTTTTGCTGGTCCTAGAGGTGGTGACCAGGGCACAGTCGAGCCGATCCTCCCGCCCTTCTCCTTCACAGCATCGCCACTCCCGATCTTGTTAGGATGTGCACGGAAAGCCCCTATTGAGACGCGGTGGGGCGTCCTCTTCTCTTCCCACCGCAATACCTGGGGGAGGAGGAACAAGAAGGGGGGATTATAGGGCACTTATCTATTTTCATTCTAAAATTTGTAGGCATTTTCCAATCTTTAGTTCAAATTATGAGATCTCTTTTATCCATGTTTGTGTTGTGTAAGAACTTGTACTTGTTGATCAGCATATTAATGAAAAAGATAAACCTTGCCGGGTACTTGTGCATGTAACATGTCCATGCAGAGGTGAAATGCCTCTATACATTCGAGTAAACAAGTTTCCCCGACAGGCTATCCTCCCGGTGCCCTTAGTTCTTGTTGCCGAGCCAGGCCTGCCGGGCACAAACTTAAAGAGGAACTAGGCCCCTGCCAACCCTTTTCGCCAAAGCCCACTACGACCATCTCATCAAAGCAACATTTGAGTCGAAGGATGGGAGGACCTAAGTCTCAAAGGCAGTGAGGCTTTCTTATGCACAAGTACCTACTTACAGAACACGTATGGATAAGAGAAAGAACTTATCTATTTTGGCTTGCTGGGAATCGCAATGTAGGCTCTTCTTCTCTTCTCCTCTTCGTGACCAAATCCGCGGCTGGAGCCTATAATTTGATGTAGATGAAAATGATGCCCCATGATATACTTATGCATGCATGCAATTTGTTGGGGGGGCGAGCGCTTCATTTATTTCTCTGTTGCTCAGGGTCTGTGCCTGGCTTGCTACAAGGGGTTACATGCAACTGAGGCAAGGCATGTACAAAAGGGTGGCTGCTGGGCAGGGCCCGACAGCCGCGCCTTACGGCTGGAACTTGCGGAGATGCTCAATATTCCATGAGCTTTGCAATTGAATGCTATCTCCGATCTCCATACGGACTACGCCAGGTCTGGTGACTCGTACTATCCAGTAAGGGCCTTCCCACTTTGGCGACAACTTGTTTGTACCCTTGGTGGACTGAACACGCCTAAGGACAAGGTCGCCTTTCACAAAACACCAGGCACGAACCCATGCGGTTGTGATAGCGCTATGGGCTTGCTGGTAGCGCGCAGCTCGTGTAGCAGCCCAGAGACAGTTCTCGTCGAGTAGCACAACGTCGTCATGCCAGTGTTGTTCTTGCGCTACTTTATCATAGGCAAGCACTCAAGGTGACCCATAAATGAGTTCCGTGGGAATAACTGCTTCTGTCCCGTAAACCAGGGAGAAGGGAGTCTGCCCGGTAGCTCGATTTGGTGTCGCTCTGAGGGACCAAAGAACCACCGGCAGCTCGTCGATCCACCACCTGCCACACTTCTGCAGCTTATCAAATTTTCTCGTCTTGAGTCCCCGCAACACTTCAACGTTCGCCCTCTCAGCTTGCTCGTTGCTCTTTGGGTGAGCAACATAGACGAATGATCTTGCTTCTGAGGGCATGAATGTATTGCATTAAGGCGCGGCTCGTGAATTGGTATGGTTGTTGGTGATGATCCGAGCAGGGAGTACAAAGAGGCACACCAATCCTTTCAAGAACTTGATAGCTGACTGAGCAGTCACCTTTCTAACGGGCTCTACTTCCGGCCACGTTGTAAACTTGTTGATTGCATCGAACAAGAATTCGAAGCCCCCACAGCATGGGGAAAGGGCCCAAGATTTCGAGCCCCTAGACCGAAAACAACCATGAAAAAGGGATTCTTTGAAGAGCTTGGGCAGGCAGGTGGATATACTTGGAATGGAACTGGCAGACTTCACATTTGGTTACCAAATCAACTGCATCTTGGAGGGCCATGGGCCAGTAAAATCCTTGCTGGAAGGCCTTTCCAACCAGAGCCCTCGATCCTATGTGTCAGCCGCACATACCCTTATGTATTTCTGCCAACAGTTCCTTTCCTTCTTCTTGGTAAATGCACTTCAATTTCACACCGTTGGGCCTTCTTCTGTACAACATGTCATCCACGAACTGATACATTTTGGCCCTCCAGGTTACTCTTTCAGCTTCTTCTTGCTCTTCGGAAGTTCTCTAGTTTGGAGGAAATGGACTATGTGCTGTGCCCAAATTGGAGCCTGGGGCTCCGCAACGAGGACTAGCGGCACCTCCTCCTTCATGGGATTGCACTCCTCGACCGTGGGGACCGGTGGTCTGGTAGGAGGAGGCAACTCAGCAATCGAAGGGGAGTTGTTCCCGCCAACCTCTCTGACGGGATCCTCGAGAGGTTCTACCGGGAGAGGCCTGCCGGAGTCCAATTTCCTCCTATTTCTGGACATTGTTTCTGGGGATATAGAGGGCTAAGTCAGATGGAGAAGAAAAGTCCCTGGTTCCACAGGGAGTTTCTGCGCAGTGCACTTTGACAGATGATTAACAATGCTCTTTTCCGCACGGGGTATGTCCTCTGTTTGCAATCCGTCAAAGCGCTCCTCCAAATTTCTCACTTCCTCAATGTATGCCTCCATCAATGGACTTTGGTAATCCTTGTTCACTTTTCTCGCCAAGAGCTGTGAGTCTCCGCGGATGATCAAGTTCTTGATCCCCAGTTCTATGGCAATCCTGAGGCCGGCAAGGAGCCATTCATACTCTGTAGTATTGTTGGTAGCCTTCTCCTGGGAAAAATGCATCTGGACGCCGTACTTAAGGTGCTCCCAAGTGGGATCAATGAGAAGCACGCCAGCCACTACACCTTGTAGGGAGAAGGCACCATCTAAATACATAATCCATTCTTGGGGTGCTTACTTGCGGGGAATAACTATCTCCAAGAGTTTTTCATCAGGGGTTGGCGTCCACTCTGCAATAAACTCCGCCAATCCTCTGCTCTGGATAGTTGATATGCTCTCAAACTTCCAACCAAAGCTGGATAACTCCAAGGACCATTCCACTATGCTGCCGGTGGCTTCAAGGTTTCTGAGTATCTGTTGTAGAAGGAAGTGAGTGACAACCATGATCTCATGGGCTTGGAAGTAGGGGCGCAGTTTCCTTGAGGCCATGATAACACCAAAAGTCCACTTTTGCACACTAGAGAACCTCGACCTAGCCCCCTGCAATTGGGAGCTGACGAAGTACACTGGGCGCTGCACCACTTTCTTGCTTGTCGCGCTCTTCTCTGTCTTGATCTGCATTTGACCTTACCGGTGTGTGCTCACTTCCTTTTCCGGAGGGGACATTGGTTGTGGTTGCCGCTTCTTCCACTTCCCGCTGTGCCACTAGTGATGCGCTAACCACTTGATTAGTTGCCACCAAGTATAGCAGTAATGACTCTTGTGGGTTGGAAGTGACCAAACTGGGCACAGAGGACAAGTAGGCCATAAAATCTTGTAGTGCAGCGTCTACCTTTGGAATCCACTCCATGGGTACTACCTTCTTCAATATTTTGAAGAACGACAATGCACGCCCAGCAAACTTGGAAAAAGCCAAGTAGCTTGCCGAAGGGAACGCCAAACACACACTTCTCCGGGTTTAGTTTCAAGTTGATCTTGCGTAGATTAGTAAAGGTCTGTTCCAAATCTTGGATAAGGGTTGATCTGTCCTTGGTCTTGACCACGATATCATCCATATAAGCTTCAACGTTTTTGTGTATCTGTGACTCAAAACCAATCTGGACTGCCCTTGCTAAGGTGGATCCGGTGCTCTTCAATCCAAAGGGCATACGTACAAGCAGTATGTGCCAGATGGAGTGGTGAATGTTGTCTTCTCCTCGACTTCCTTGGACACAAAGATCTGATGGTGCCTAGAGTAGGCATCCAGAAAGGAAATCAGGTTGCACCCAGAGGTGGAATCCACAATCTGATTCATGCACGGCAAGGGAAATGGGTCCTTCGGGCAGGACTTGTTCAGATCAGTGAAATCTATGCATAGCCTCCATTTACCATTAGCTTTGCGCACTTCCACTGGGTTTGCTAACCAAGTTGGATGCATTACTCCTCTGACCAGACTAGCTGCCTCAAGTTTCTTAATTTCCTCGGCAATGAACTGCTGCCGCTCTAAAGCTTGCTTTCGGACCTTCTGCTTGATGGGTTGGGCATGTGGGAAGAGAGAAAGGTGGTGCTTTATTACCTCCTTGGGAACACCGGGGATGTCAGATGGTTGCCATGAAAACACATCGACATTCGCCCGCAGGAAGGCAACGAGCGCGCTTTCCTATTTGTCAAGGGTGACATTGATATTAAAGGTACCATCAGTGCCAGCTAGTCCTGCCGGGACCTTCTTCACAGCAGGTGCAACACCTTTGGATCTCATGCTATTGGAACTCTCCGGCAAGTCATCGACAGGCGCAACGCACTCCGAAGAGACTCACTTCCCGAATTCCTCACTGGAGCCCTTGTTAGCTTTCTTCTTTTTCTTGCTTTCCTTGGTGGGAACAGTGGCTTCCATGGCCTCTGCCGCAACTGCGTCCCGGCACATCTTGTCCATGCAAATGATTACGTCCTTGTCATTTGATGGAATGGAAACGACGCCAACTGGCCCCGGCATCTTCAAGGTGTTGTAAGCATAGTGGGATGCTGCCATGAATTTGGCCAGGGCTGGGCGACCAAGGATTCCATTGTATGCCTGGGGAGATTGACCATATCAAACACGACCTTCTCAGTCCGGTAATTCAACTCTCACCCGAATGTCACTCGCAACGTAATCTTCCCCTTAGGACGGCTCCTGCCAGGGTTGACACCTTGAAATGTGTCAGTAACCTCAAACTCTTCCTCAGCTACGTGGAGTTTGCTGATGACCTTAGGAAAAATCAGATTCAATCCAGCCCCATTGTCAACCAATATATTTGTGACTTTGAGGTTGCAGATTGTTGGTGAGACCAACAACGGCAAGCACCCTACCGTAGTCGTGCGGTCAGGGTGGTCCTCTTCGTCGAAGATGATGGGCATGCGGGACCACTTAAGCAGCCTCCGGAAATCGGCCGCTGGCTCCACGACATTGATTTACGCACCCATTGTTTAAGTTGGCGGTGAGAGGAGTGCAGAGATGCACCTCCGTCAATGCACAAGGCGTTAGTGGCTTTCTGGAACTCCATCTCCCTGGTTTCCTCTTCATATCCTCCATCACTCTCATAATTGCAATCCTCCTTCTCACGGCCCCTAGTGGGTTTCCCTCGATTCCGAGGAGCCTTGCTGGGGCAGCCTGCTTTGCCTCCTCGGGCCTTCTCGCCAGTGCCATTCTGACTTTTTTCCTTATGACGCTTCTCATATTGATCCCTCTGCTTCTTGACGAGCTGCTCGACTTGATGACACTCCTGGAGATCGTGTCCCTCCGTCCGATTGATATTGCAATATGGGCCATCACCTTTCCCAGCATTCTTGTCACCCGCGTCTTCCCGAAAATCAGTGCACGCAACAACTTCCTAGCCTGTTACCTCAGTCTATGCCTTCTTGCCGGTATTAGGCATACCCGATCCCTCAATGGTTATTACTGCCTTATGCTTGCACCTTTTATTGCGCTTCTTGTTCTTCTTCTTCCGTCTGGTGGCCTCGTCATCATCCTCTGAGTCGACGTCGACGCCATCCTCTTCTCCAGGGAGCCGCCTCCCTTCCTCACCCGAGCACACTTATCCACTAAAGTGTGAAGCTCCTTCACATTCTTGTGCAGTCGAACGTTTATCTTGACACGTATCCGTCGATTGCCATGTTGGACTGGAGCGCAGCTATCACAGCTGTCGGCCGGATACCTGGAATATTTTTTGGACTCGGCTGATGTCCGAGGGAAATGACACCTATGGGATCACAATAATGCCCACTATGGTTGCAGGGCGTGGGGTTCTGAGAGGAGCAGGATTAGTAACTGACATGAGGATCGTTTACACAGGTTCAGGCCGCGAGGATGCGTAAGACCCTAGTCCTGCTTGGTGGATGTATTGAGTGTTCTTGAGCTCTCGAACTAGCTACGAATGTGGTGTGGTTCGAAAGAGCCGAATCCTTTTCCTGTATGCCTTGGGCCTCCTTTTATAGGCGAAAGGGGCTGCTACAGTGGCACACAGGAGGTGGCAAGAGCCTACAGTCTTGCAAGCTTATCGCTTATACTACAGGACAAGATGCATTCAATGTGTGGCTTAGGTGTCCCTTCACTTTATCGGGAATGGGAGCGAGGTCCGTCCCGTCCGTCGCCGCTCCTCCTCGCTTCGACACGCGCCCTGGCCAGCGATGCATGCGGTGCCATGTAGGCAGGCAAGCAACTGAGGTGGCGCGGTGGTGGAGCCTCCACGAAGATCTGCATGCCGCCACGCAGGTGCGTGCTGAGTTGGCCTGGAAGCTGCATGTTGCCACGCAGGTGCCTGCCCAGCTAGTTGGGCTGGCAGTTGTAGGCGAACGGTGGCGGGGATATGATTGGTGCGAGCCTGGCAGTGGCCCTGCTGTCGCCTCTGGCAAGGGTCTTGCTGGGTAGCCCGGCAAGGGTCTCGTCATGGCGCGATGGCGTCCCTGGCAAGGATCTTGTCGGCGGTCTTGTGGGTTTCTTGGGTAAGGATCTTGGTGAGGACTGTTGCCTCTCAACCCCCATCTGATCTTGAGCATTCTATGTCTTCACAAAGATCTGCATGCCACCATGGAGGTGCCTCCCGAGCCCTGGTCCAACATGGTGTAACGCCCCGGATTCGATGCACCAGGTGTCTTCCAGTGATTCGCCGTCATTGCCATGTCATTTGCTTGCGTGTTGCATTTTGCCATGTCATCCTGTGCATCTCATGTTGCATACGTGTTCGTCTCATGCATCTGAGCATTTTCCCTGTTGTCCGTTTTGCAATCCGGCACTCCTATGTCCCCCGACGCCCCCTTTTGCCTCTTTTCGTGTGCGGGTGTTAAACGTTCTCGGAATGGACCGAGGTTTGCCAAGCAGCCTTGGTACACAACTAGTAGACCGCCTGTCAAGTTTCTTATCTCGTTCTTATCCCCTCCAAACCCCCTCCATGCTCTCGGTCGTTCGATCACGATCGTGTGGGCGAAAATCGCACCCCATTTGGAGTCTCCTAGCTCCCTCTACCTATAAATATGTGCCCCTCCCCGAAATTTCGGTGCAAACCCTAGATCAAACCTATCTCTCGCCCGCCGGACGTGTCCAATCCCGCCGGACACGTCCGTGCCGCCCCCCTCAGCGAATCCCGTGCCACCATGTCGCCTCCCGCGTTGTCCCTGCCACCGCGGCCCGTCAGGCCCGCACCAGGCCCGCCCGGGTCCCGATCTGGGCCCCGAGGCCCGCAGCCAACCGCCACCGGCCCGAGCGCCGCCACCGAAGTCCGGCGCCCCGCCGCCTCCTACTCGCACCTCCGCCGCCGTTCCCCGACCTCGCGCCAGTGCCCCGCCGCCCGGCCGCGCCACTCCTCCACCGCCGGCCCCGCCAACCCCGCGCGTCGTCGGTCCCGCGTCGCCTTCGCTCCGCCTTCCGCCGCCTCTCCGGCAGAGAGCTCGCCGGAGCCCGAGCTCCTCCCGGCCCGCACCTCCGGCCCCGTCTGGCCGCACCATGGCCAGATCCGGGCCGGCGCCGCCCGGATCCGCCGCCCCGACCCGCCGGCGACCCTCCCCCATTGTCCTCCGGCGCCGCCCTGTCCTCCGGCGACCCAGCTCCAGCCTTCCTCGATCCCCGTGCGAACTTGAGGTTGACCCTATTTTTTTCCCCAAGTCCCTCAGATTGTTACATTCTGGTGCCTTGTTTGCGATGCCATATCTCCATGACCATAGCTCCGTTTCATGCGCATGATATGTCAAAGTGTTCATCATGAGATGCTCTTCATTTCATTCCATTGCGCCATGTTTGTTTGAGTCCATGTTGATGCCCTAATCATAGTTGCAAGAGTGCTATATGATATTAATCTGCTGTCTATTAACAGAACTTGATGATTTGTCTTTTTCGTTGCATTTTGTGTGTGCATCTTATGAGCTTGAGCCCTACATGTGTTTTGAACTATGCCATGCCTTCTTTATAGTGGTTCAATCCATGTATTTTTGTGAGTCTTGAAGTGAGTGCTTCGAGCTCGTGAAGTAGGGTACATGATGTTGTTGTTTTGCTAGTCTGAATCTGTTATATCATGATGCTATGTAAACCTGCTGCTACAAGTCATTCTATGCATAATCTGGAGATGTTCACTAAGGATGATTTGTTATACATGTCATGCTCTATCCATTCATGCCCCTAGTTTCATTTATAGCCTGCTGTAACTTGTTGTAATCTTGCTCTCAAATTGCTAAATAATGTTGTTGTCAACCTCTTAACATTAAGTTCAGTTTTGCCATGAGCTTTGCTAGTGATCCATGCACCCTATGAACTTGCTCTTACCATGCTTAGCTCCATAAACATGCCTTCTTACTGTCGGTCACCTTGTCATGCCATTTATTGCTCTGTGGTGAGTGATACAAGCTCACCAACATGCCTACTTATTGTTGTTCCTGCCATGTATGAATCTGTCACATCATTGGCCATGTTTACATGGGTGCCATCATATTTTCTGTGCCCTTTTGGCTCATGGTCAGTAAAGGACTTCTGTTCTATGCATTTACTAGTATCATGCCATGCCTTTTTTGCCATGATAAGTTTTTGTAACATGTTGTTTGTTATCTCTAAACATTGCAACCTGATGTTATTTTGTGATAAGTCTGTAACTGTTATTATTTGCAAACTTGCCATGTCATTTTGAGCATGTTCTAGTGATTTCTGGAGATAGCTCAGTGTTCATGTTTTGTCATGCTTTACCTTTACATCATGTACATGCCTTTTGTTTTCCTGTTTAGGTGCTGTAGCATATAGTTTTGATGCTTACTAGATGCCTAGTTGCTGTTTTGGACAGCTTGTCCTTTAAACTTGTATAGAGTGTATGTGTTGAACCGTTGCTCCGTTTTGAGTGTGCTCTATATGAAACTTGCTTGATTTTGCATGTAGTTTCATATTATCATGTTGCATCCTTGATTTGAGGTGTTTGCTTGATGTTTGTATGCATTTTTCATCAATGCCATGTTTAACTTGTTTTGCTCATATCTTCTAAGCTGTAGCTCCGAACTAAATGAACTTTATATGTAACTTGACTAGAATCTCGTGTAGATCATCTTGGTGCATCTTAACTTGCTGTTTAACAACTTGACCATAAGGTTTATTCAGATCTGGACCAATTTCGAAATTTGCATATGAGGACTTACCGGAATTGTCATATGTTGTTTCCGACCTCATTTAAACTTGCTTTGATGTGTTGCTCTTGTATGCATCATCTCTTGCCATGAGTAGCTTCATGTAGCCTTGTCATGCATCATACTCGGTTGAGCATCATGCCTTGTTCATGTGTGGTGTGTTTACTACGTTGTGTGCTTCTTCTCGATAGTTCCCGTTTCGTTGCGATCGTGAGGATTCGTTCGTCTACGCTTGGTTCGTCTTCGTGGATTCATCTTCTTCATGGACTCGTTCTTCTTCCTAGCGTGATTTCAGGCAAGATGGCAGCTACCCTGGATCTCACTACTATCATTGCTATGCTAGTTGCTTCATTCTATCGCTATGTTGCGCTTCCTATCACTTTTCCTCAAGCCTTCCCAATTTGCCATGTCAGCCTCTAACCTTTTTCCCCTTCCTAGCAAACCGTTGCTTGGATATGTTACCGCTTTGCTCAGCCCCTCTTATAGTGTTGCTAGATGCAGGTGAAGTTTGAAGATTGCTCCATGGTGGACATGATTTTGTTGGGATATCACAATATCTCTTATATTATTAATGCATCTATATACATGGTAAAGGGTGGAAGACTCGGCCTTATGCCTGGTGTTTTGTTCCACTCTTGCCGCCCTAGTTTCTGTCATACCGGTGTTATGTTCCCGGATTTTGCGTTCCTTACGCGGTTGGGTGATTTATGGGACCCCCTTGACAGTTCGCTTTGAATAAAACTCCTCCAGCAAGGCCCAACCTTGGTTTTACCATTTGCCTCACCTAGCCCTTTTTCCCTTGGGTTTCCGCAGCCCGGGGGTCATCTTTATTTAACCCCCCCCCCCGGGCCAGTGCTCCTTCGAGTGTTGGTCCGAACTGAGCTGCCTGCGGGGCCACCTCGGGGCAACTTGAGGGTTGGTTTTACTCGTAGCTAGTCTCATCCGGTGTTGCCCTGAGAACGAGATATGTGCAGCTCCTATCGGGATTTGTCGGCACATCGGGCGGCTTTGTTGGTCTTGTTTTACCATTGTCGAAATGTCTTGTAAACCGGGATTCCGAGACTGATCGGGTCTTCCTGGGAGAAGGTATATCCTTCGTTGATCGCGAGAGCGTATCATGGGCTAAGTTGGGACACCCCTGCAGGGTATTATCTTTCGAAAGCCGTGCCCGTGGTTATGTGGCAGATGGGAATTTGTTAATGTCCGGTTGTAGATAACTTGACACCAGATCTGAATTAAAACGCATCAACCGCGTGTCTAGCCATTATGGTCTCTTTTCGGCGGAGTCCGGGAAGTGAACACG
The DNA here is from genome assembly GCF_018294505.1 of Triticum aestivum. NCBI lineage: Eukaryota > Viridiplantae > Streptophyta > Magnoliopsida > Poales > Poaceae > Triticum > Triticum aestivum. Next base: position 248,033,620 of record NC_057804.1, on the reverse strand, counting down.
GTTTTGGGTTATGTTTGACGTAAGTAGGAGTTCAGGATCACTTCTTGATCATTGCTAGCTTCTCGGCCGTTTTGTTGTCTTCTCTTCTCGCTCTTATTTGCATATGTTAGCCACCATATTTTGTTTAGCCGCTGCTGCAACCTCACCACTTTACCCTTTCCTTTCCCTTTAAGCTTTGCTAGTCTTGATACCCATGGTAATGGGATTGCTGAGTCCTCGTGGCTCACAGATTACTACAACAACAGTTGCAGGTACAGGTTTTGCGATGATCATGACGCGAGAGCGATGTTTGCTTGTTTTGGAGTTCTTCTTCTGCTTCTTCTTCGATCAGGGGATAGGTTCCAGGTCGGCAGCCTGGGCTAGCAGCGCGGATGTCGTTTAAGCTTCTGTTTGTGTTTCATCCATAGTCGGATGTTGCTCTTATGTATGATGTATTGTTGTATTCGTGTGGCATTGTATGCCTTATGTATGTATCCCCATCTATTATGTAATGTTGATGTAATGATATCCACCTTGCAAAAGCGTCTTCAAGATGCGCTTCTATCCTTGGTGGGACCTTCGAGTTCCTTTAGGATAGGGTCGCATCTTGGGCGTGACACGTGGTTGCTGACTTGGAGGCCGTGGGTTCAAGGGTGGCTCGCTCTACCGGTGTGGGCAAACTGCCTCGGCAAGGGGCTTGCTGAGGCTGCTGGGCTGCCCCGGCAAGGGCCTTGCCGGGGAAACCTGCTTCGCCCGTATGCACTTTGTGGCCTTGGTCCTTGATGTTGCCTTGTTTGTCTCGAGCCTTCGGCTTCCTTTCGGTTTCCCTCCTTTGCCCTGCCATGTGCGGCCATGGCGCGTGGTTCCGACTGCCTGTGCACAAGTAAAGGGGTCAAAAGGAGAGCCCCTACTTTTGTACACCGACAGGAGCCCCGGGCCTGGGCCATACATAAGCGCGACACGTTGTTGGGCCAGGCCCAGAAAGGTGCGCGGGCAGGCGGGGCGGATTTTACCGTAGTAACTGTTCCGTCTGTTGCGCTTGCGGGGGGTCACGCGCGCGTGCGTGATGGAAGCATACTGGCGTCATCTTGTGGTGGACAGTAAAGAGGCGGCTTGTGTGTCTCTTTGAGACCGCAGGGCCGCTGCTCATTTACAGCCCTCACTTGGGAACCGTCGCTCCACGCGTCCCACTGCGCCCATCCATTGCGCCACGTTCACTACATGTATGATGCAGAGCCAATGACAAGTGCGCGGGATGCGGGAAGTCACGCGCACGTGGGTCGATTCCCACGCGTCTTCAATGGAGCGGGGAGGGCGGTCGACGGCCCCGCTTGCTGTCACTTCAACAGGCCATATTGGCCGAGAGGGGGCGGCCGAGCCTCGCCCCCGCCCCTTTATAAAGAGGGGAGTGGGAGGAACGACGCTTCTCAATCCTTCATCATCTGCATCTCCCCATTCCCGCTTCCTTCTTTCTTCTGTTATGGTGAGGGGGCATGGTGATGCTTCATCAGTGGCGGCGAGGGTCTCGGCTAGACAACGCATCGCTCCTCCCCAAGAGCTCGTAGTGGCGGAGCCGGCTGTTAAAGGGAGGGGGAGGGGGCAAGGTCGAGGCTGTCGTGGCGCTCGAGGGAGAGGAGGATGGGGCGGCAGATCGGCCTGGCCTCCGCCAGTAGCCCCTCCTCCGGTGGAGGGCCACGTCGGGGACAACCCTTGCGAATTATTCATCAGGCTGCGCCAGCTGCCGCGCCGTCGTCTTCGCCTCCCGACTCCATTTGTGAGGGAGATGGAGCTGGATCTGCCGCAGGAGTTGCGGCTGCATATGAGGGGTTGTCGGAATGGCTGCACATGGGCCGATGTCAAGTTCCCCGCTCCTCACATCATGTATCTTCGCCGAGGGTGGAAAACTTTCACCCGCATCCACAGCTTGACGGAGGGGCTCACTCTCCATTTCAAACTAATGGAGAGTGGCCTCCTCTCCGTCAAGATCTTTTGGCACTTCGGGAATCGTGTAAGGTGCTGCGTGGAGAGCTCTTCCGACGATGAAGATTCCTCCTCGAGCGAGAGTGGCGAGGAAGATAATGGCAACGACGACGAGGGTAGCGGGCGGCAGGATGATGGGTCCGACTAGGCGTCGGGTGCCGCTCCGGGTGGCACCGGCGACCCCATCATCCGTGTTGCCAGCTCCTTGAACTTCTCGGGGTCGTCTCCTTGGGCGGCTGGCGTCGGGAGGCTGCAGAAGAGGAAGAGGGCGGGCGTCAAGGCCGTCAAGTCAGAGTACGTGGGCACCGACGCCTTCGTCGCGTATTGACGTCATGTCACCTCATCTTCGAGCTCTTCCTCCGGCGCCGCCATCACCATCCAGCATTTGGATGGCCACGAGATGTTATCTTGGTGCTTTCTGCCACTTGTAGCTTGCCTAGGCGCCCCTTTTGCCCTTCTGCTTTCCTGTTTCATTTCCTGAGGAGAGGGACAAGAAAGGGATTACGGGCACCTTATCTCTTTTTAATCTTGTAAGCCTTCAGGCCTTTGTTAACTTTAGAACTTGTAATCCCCTTGCTCATGTTTTTCATTTCGTATGAACTGTACCTGTACGGGATGTTTTTTAATGAAAAAGGGATGTTTGTCAGGGTTTTCGTTCGCCGGTGGAACCCACGACAAGGAGAGAATCCTCGTTATTTTTTAAGATAAACGTTTTCTTGCCCGGCAACAGGCCTTGCCGTCCCCCCCACTTCGCTCGACCTTTTTCACGCCCTTGGCGGAGGCAGGGATGAGGTGGGCTTAGGCTCCTCGTTTCATTTCCTTGCTGCCGCGGCTACGACCAGATTCGGCCCCAGGAGATAGTCCTAAGGTATGGAAAGAGGGGAGCACGGTAGCCTAGGGATAAAACGAGGTTTCACATATCCCAGTCCATAACGAAATGCATGATAGAGGATAGAAGACTTATCTGGATCTGCAGCCCCCCGGCAACCTTGGCTTGCCGCGGATGGATCCTTGTTCTTGCATTAGCTTTGGCTTGCCGGGGCCCAGACGCCGGTCCGTCCCCTTTCTTCCAAAATAGCTCGACAAGAATACTTATGTTCCCTGCGAACCAAAGAAGGCAGAGAAGAACAGAGAGATGTGCACTCGGCCTCCAAGCTAGGGGTTAGCCGCCTCCAAGCACTATCAACCCTAACCAAGGAAGAGACTCGACCTAGCATGCATGCTATGACTTAGGGCGCCAGCGCTTCGTTTATTTATGCTCAGGGTCTGCGCCTGGCTTTGTACAAAGGGTTACATGCCTTGCCAGCAAGGCTTCTACAAAAGGGTGGCTTGCTGGGAGGCCCGACAGCCGCGCCTTATGGGTAAAACTTGCAGAGATGCTCGATGTTCCAGGAGTTGCTCACTAGAATGGCATCTTCGGTCTCCAGCGGGACTGCGCCGGGCTTGGTGAGTCGTGTCACCCGATAAGGTCCTTCCCACTTCGGCGTCAACTGGTTGGAATTCTTGGCCGATTGAACGTGCCGAATAACAAGGTCGCCTTCCTTAAAGCTCCGGGCATGAACCTTGCGGCTATGGTAGCGGCGCAAGGCTTGCTGGTAGCGTGCTACTCTCATAGCCGCCCGGAGACGATCTTTTGAAAGGAGCATTGCATCATCTTGTCGCAATCGCTCTTGCTCAAGCTCATAATAAGCGAGCACTCGAGGTGACCCGTATATGAGTTCCGTGGGGAGAACTGCTTCTGCCCGTAGACCAGGGCAAAGGGTGTCTGGGCGGTGGCTCGATTTGGCGTCGTTCTGATCGACCAAAGAACCGCCGGCAACTCATCAATCCAGCGTATTCCACTCTTGCACAGCTTGTTAAAAGTCTTCATTCTGAAGCCTCGGAGAACTTCAGCATTTGCTCTCTCCACTTGGCCGTTGCTCCGTGGATGTTCCACGGAAGCAAAACAGGCCCTGCTGCCGAGATCCTCAATGTATTGCATGAAGGCATGGCTTGTGAACTATGTGTCGTTGTCGGTGATAATCCTGTTGGGTACCCCCAAACGGCACACTAGTCCCTTGAAAACTTGATGGTTGACTGCACCGTCACCTTCCTCATTGCTTCCACCTCTGGCCACTTTGTGAACTTGTCGATGCAATGTACAAGTACTCAAAGCCCCCGACAGCACAGGGGAAGGGGCCCAATATGTCGAGCCCCCAGACCGAGAAGGTCCAGGAGAGAGGGATAGTTTGAAGGGCTTGAGCTGGTTGATGAAGCTTCTTCGAATGGAACTGGCACGCTTCACACTTGGTTACTAGTGTCGTCGCATCCTGTAGGGCGGTGGGCCAGAAGAAACCTTGCCGGCAAGGGCCCTCGACCCTATGTGGGAGCCACATATGCCTCCATGTATCTCTTCCAGCAGCTTTAGTCCTTCCTCCTGGGGGATGCACTTCAATTTCACCCCATTCGGTCTTTATCTGTACAATACGTTATCAATGAATTGGTATAGAGCAGACCGGGGGGCTAATCTTTCTGCCTCTTCCTGCCCCTCAGGAAGCTCTCCTTTTTGAAGGAATCAGACAGTGTGTTGCGCCCATGCCGGAGCCTGTGGCTCGTAGACAAGGACCAAAGGCATCTCTTCTGCCACGAGAGTGGCTGTCTCTACGGCCATGACCTGAGGCCCTGCCGGAGTCGGTTGCCCCGCGGCAAGACCGGCATCCACGGCAACATCTTCGCCAGCGGCTTCGGGGAGCTCGATGGGGAAGTACTTGCCGGAGCCTAGCTTCCTTCGCTTGTTCTGCCTGGTTGACGGTTCGACGGATGGTTGGGTTAACTGAAGCACAAAAGTACCTGGTTCCACAGGTAGCTTGAGGGCAGTGCGCTTTGACACGTAGTCGGCGATGTCATTCTCCGTCCGAGGGACATGCTCCGCTTGTATACCATCAAAGCGCTCTTCCAGTTTCCTCACTTCATCCACGTAAGCTTCCATCAACGGGCTTTGATAGTCTTTCTTGATCTGCCTGACGATGAGCTGTGAGTCGCCCCTGACGATGAGCTTTTTGACTCCGAGGTCCACTGCGATCCTGAGACCGGCAAGCAAGCCCTCGTACTCGGCGGTGTTGTTAGTTGACATCTCCCGGGGGAAGTGCATCTGGATGACATACTTGAGGTGCTCTCCGGTGGGTGCGACAAGCAGCACACTAGCAACGGCGCCTTGCAGCGAAAAGCCCCCATCAAAGTACATGATCCAGTTGCGGCTCGTCTCCTTGCCGGGGAGAGTGGTCTCCTGCACCTCTTCGTCGGGCGTCGAGGTCCATTCTGCAACAAACTCTGCCAAGACACTACTCTAAATCGTCGAGGTACTTTTGAACTTTAGACCGAAACTTGACAACTCCAGGGCCCATTCCACGATCCTCCCCGTTACATCTGGGTTATGCAGTATCTGCTGCAATGGGAGGCAGGTGACCATCGTGATCTCGTGCGCTTGGAAGTAATGGCGCAGCTTCCTCGAGGCCATAAGGAGGCCAAAGAGCAGCTTTTGCACACCTGAGTACCTCGACCTAGCCCTCTGCAAGAGGGAGCTGACGAAGTAAACAGGGTGCTGTATCATTTTCTTCTTTTGTGCCACTTCACCCGGTTGCGTGGACCCTGTTGCACCGGCGTCATCCCTCGCCGGGGACTCAGTCTTGCCAGGACCAAGCCCTGCCAGGGAAGGTTCCGGCCTGCCATCCGTTGACTCTGCCGCTGCCGCTGCCTCTTTGTTGACCTCTCTCTGTGCCACTAGTGCGGCGCTAACCACCTGATTCGTTGCCGCTAGATACAGCAGCAACGGTTCTTGTGGTTTGGGCGCAACCAGCACCAGGGTAGAAGAGAGGTACTTCTTCAAATCTTGCAGCGCTGCCTTGGCCTCGGGGGTCCACTTCACTGGCCCTGTTTTCTTCGAGATCTTGAAAAAAGGAAGGGCATGCTCCGTGGACTTGGAGATGAATCGTCTCATGGTGGTAATGCAGCCAGTGAGCCGACGCACGTCCTTGATCCGCTTGGGTGCCTCAATCTGCTCGATGGCCTTGAGCTTATCTGGGTTTGCCTCGATCCCATGCTGCGACACAAAGAACCCGAGAAGTTTGCCGGACGGGACGCCGAAGACACACTTCTCAGGGTTCAACTTGAGGTTGATCTTGCGCAGGTTTGCAAATGTTTCCTCCAGATCTTGCACAAGTGTTGTTTTGTCCTTGGTTTTGACCACTATGTTATCCATATAAGCTTCCATATTTCTATGTAGCTGGGGCTCAAAACCAATTTGGACCGCTCTTGCAAAGGTTTAGCCAGCACTCTTCAACCCAAAAGGCATCCGTAAAAAGCAATACGTACCACATGGGGTGATGAATGTTGTCTTCTCCTCGTCCTCTTTCGTCATGAAGATCTGGTGGTATCCCGAGTAAGCGTCGAGGAATGATAACAGGTCACACCCAGCCGTGGAGTCAACAATCTGGTCAATGCGCGGTAACAGGAAGGGATCCTTTGGACAAGCCTTATTGACGCCTGTTTAATCAATACATAGTCTCCACTTCACGTTTGCCTTGCGCACCACTACCGGATTGGCCAACCACGTCGGATGGAGTACTCCTCTTACCAAGCCTGCCTCCTCTAGTTTTCTGATCTCCTCCGTGATGAACTCCTGCCTTTCCAGAGCTTGCTTCCTGACCTTCTGCTTGATGGGCCGCAGATGGTGCCCAATCACTTCCCTGGGAACGCCGGGGATGTCGGAGGATTGCCATGCAAACACATCGACATTTGCCCGCAGGAAAGTAATGAGCTCGCTTTCCTATTTGCTGTCGAGGGTGGAGCTTATTATAAAAGCTCCCCCATGCCGTCCTCCCTGACGGGCACCTTCTTGGTCTCTGGTGGTTCAACTCTGGACTTCTTTCTCTTGTCGGCGGAGCTCTCTGGCACATCCTCAACGGGAGCGCAACACCCTGAAGGGGTGCGCTTGCCGGAGTAGGTGCGAGGGGTCTCGCCGGTCTTCTTCCCTCCCGGGGCTCCGTCGGCAGGAGCAGGTGCCTTGGTGGTAGCTGCTGCAACTGCTTCCCGGTAGAGTTGGTCAGTGCAAATCAACGCATCTTTCTTGTCGGAGGGGACGGTGATGATGTTCATTGGCCCGGGCATCTTCAGCATGTTGTATGCATAATGTGAAGCCGCCATGAACTTGGCTAGTGCCGGGAGGCCGAGGATCCCGTTGTAGGGCAAGGGGATCTCGGCTACATCGAAGATAATCCTCTCCTTCCTGTGGTTCAGCTCACCTCCAAATGTCACGGGTAGCGTGATCTTTCGTTTCGGCTGGCTCCTCCCTGGGTTGAGTCCTTGAAATGTGCCCGTCTCCTCGAGGTCTCCATCGGGGATTTGCGGCCTCTTGATCACAACGAGCGAGATCAAGTTCAGACCGGCCCCGCCATCAACCAACATCTTTGTTACCTTGAGGTTGCGGATTGTTGGTGAGACCAACAACGGCAAGCACCCGACTGCAGTAGTGCGGTCAGGGTGGTCCTCGGCGTCGAAGATGATGGGCGTGCTGGACCACCTCAGCGGCTTCCGTGCGTCAACCCACGGCTCCATCACTGTGATCTCACGCGCCCACTGCTTGAGCTGGCGACGGGATGTATGCAGCGAGGCGCCACCATCGACGCACATGGATTCTGTGGCTTTCTGAAACTCGTGGTCGCCGGACTCATCGTCCTCGTCATGATCATCGTCTTCCTGCCTTTTGTTGCGGCCCCGGGCGGGCCTCTCTTGCTGACTGTCCTTGCCGCGGCGGCGCACTTGGCCGCGACTTTTCTTGCCGGATCCTTCGGCACCCTCCTGGCCTTTCTCCTTGTCCCGCCGTTCGTACTCGGCTTTCTGCTTCTCAGCGAGCAGCTCTACTTGCCGGCAGTTCTGGAGATCGTGGCCTTTGGTGCGGTGGATATTGCAATGCTGCTTGTCAGAGTCCCCTGGCTTATCAGCAGCCGCCAAGGCCCGGCAAGCAGCACACCTGGCAACCTCCTTGCCGGGGTCACTTACCTTGGGTTTCTTGGTGACGCTGGTATCGTCGGATCCCTCGACGGCAAGCACGGTTTTGCTCCTGCCCTTCCTGTTACGGTGCCGGCCCTTCTTCGCCGGGGTGGCGGTATCATCCATGGAGTCGGTTTCCGCGTCGGCGTCTTTGCTGGGGTACTTCCTTGCTTCTTCAACGCGAGCGCACCGATCGGCCAGAACATAAAGTTTGGCCACATCCCTGACCTTGTTCATTGCCAGCTCATCACGCATCTTATGATTGCGCACATTCTAATGGAATGCACTGATCATGGCGGTAGGATGAACGTCGGGGATGTTGTATTGCACTCGGCTGAACCTTTGGATGTACTTGCGCAAGTTTTCTCCTTCCTTCTAGGGGATGATATGGAGATCACTTTCCTAGCCATGAGCTTGGTGGCCTCCGGTAAAGGCGCCAACAAACTCATGACACAGATCTGCCCAAGAAGAAATGGAGTCTATCGGCAAGTGCATCAAGCATGACATAACATTGGGCTTAAGTGCCAACGGAAAGTAATTGGCAAGCACCTTGTCGTCGCGGGCCCCAGTAGCTTGCATCACGATGGTGTAGATGCTGAGGAACTCCGACGGGTGAGTCTTGTCGTTGTATTTTTCGCCTACGTCGGGCTTGACCGTGCGGTGGGATGGCCACTGGAACTACCGTAGCTCACGGGTGAAGGCCGGACAACCCACCTCGTAAGGTAGGCCACCATAGCCTCCCGGTGCTTGGTGGTCTATAGTGGGCCCTGCCCGCCTGTCCGACTGGTGGCGCGCGTCACGTTGGCACTCAATGGTGGTTCGAGCGTCTTCATGACCTCGCTCATGTCGCGGTGGGTTCGCGGGTCGGATGACGCTATGGAGATATCATCACGAGCATCGTCACGATGGACTGACGCCCGCGGTGGTCGGGATGGAGGAGGGGAGTGCACCATGGCCGCGTCGCCTCCGATCCGGCCTCCGCCGGCACGCGGTGGCCGGGCGGAGCGACGGCCTACGGGTCCCGCCGGCCGCAACTCATCATTGTTGGCGATGCCGATGAGGCTCCGGACGGTGGCCCTCCATTCATTTAGCTTCTCCGCGGCGGGAGGAAAATCGAGGAGTAGCTGCACGCGTGCTAGGGCTTCTGCTGGCGTGGGTGGCGGCGATGGCTATGTGGAGCGCGATGCGCCTCGACTTCTAACCGCGTTAGAAGGAGCTGCGTCATGGCTCCGCAGCCATTCGCCATCTCCGTCAGCACCTCGGCGTGCATGCTGGCCTTCCTCATCATGTGAAGGGCACATGGGACTTTTCCCAGGACGGCGCCCAGGGTCACCAACAGGGCGGCACTTCTCGTCACACACAACCTGAGAAGAGCACGCCGTGGGTGCCAGTGTTGGCGTCTTGGAGGCTGCCGTGCCGCCGTCTGGCGGGATGACGGCACCCCTGGAGGGCCCCACGCCGCATGCGCGGGGGCCCGACTTCGTATCTGGAGCCCGCGACTGGTGGCTCGTCGCCTGGCATGCGAACAACGCCGCTCGCCAGGCCTGGACTGCCAGGGTGATGTGGATGTTTGTGTGCCGCGCCACGGGTTCTTTCCGTGACTGGCCCGCTACTGGTCTGCACTGGTACTGGCAATCCGGTCCCGGACGAACCGGTCGTCGTGGTCATCTTCTTCTTAGGAGCCATGGCGATGGAGAACAGCTAGGCCAACTGCTAGACCAGATTCTCACAATTGCGCTCCCCTACCTGGCGTGCCAAGGATGTCGGTGGGAAACTACACCTATGGGATCACAAGAATCCCCACTACGGTTGCGGGGCGTGGGGTTGTGAGAAGAGCAGGATTAGTAATTGACACGAGGATTGTTTACCCAGGTTCGGGCCGCGAGGATGCGTAAACCCTAGTTCTTCTTGGTGGATGTATTGAGTGTTCTTGAGCTCTCTAACTAGCTACAGATGTGGTGTGGCTCGAAAGAGCCGAATCCTTTTCATGTACGCCTTGGGCCTCCTTTATAGGCGAAAGGGGCTGCTACAGTGGCACGCAGGAGGTGGAAAGAGCCTATAGTCTTGCGAGCTTATCGCTCGTATTACAGGACAAGATGCATTCGATGCGTGTCTTAGGTCTCCCTTCACTTTATTGGGGACGGGAGCGAGGCCCATCCCGTCCGTCGCAGCTCCTCCTCGCTTCGACACGCCCCCTGGCCAGCGTTGCATCCGGTGCCATGTAGGCAGGCAAGCAGCTAAGGTGGCGCGATGGTGGAGCCTCCACGAATATATGCATGTCGCCACGCAGGTGCGTGCTGAGTTGGCCTGGAAGCTGCATGATGCCATGCAGGTGCCTGCCCAGCTGGTTGGGCTGGCAGCTGCATGTGAACGGCGGCGGGGATATGGTTGGTGCGGGCCTGGCAGTGGCCCTGCTGTCGCCTCTGGCAAGGGTCTTGTCGGGTGGCCTGGCAAGGGTCTTGCCGGCATCGTGGCGCGCTGGTGTCCCCAGCAAGGATCTTGCCTGGGGTCTTGTGGGTTTCTTCAGTAAGGATCTTGGTGAGGATTGTTGCCTCTCAACCCCCATCTGATCTTGAGCATTCTATGTCTTCACAAAGATCTGCATGCCACCATGGAGGTGCCTCCCGAGCCCTGGTCCAACATGGTTGCTGACATTGGAGGCCATGGGTTCAAGGGTGGCTCGCTCTGCCGGTGTGGGCGAGCTGCCCCGGCAAGGGGCTTGCCGGGGCTGCAGAGGCTGCCCCGGCAAGGGCCCTGCCGGGGTAACCTGCTCTGCCCGTCTGTACTTTGTGGCCTTGGTCCTTGATGTTGCCTTGTTTGTCTCGAGCCTTGGGCTTCCTTTCAGTATCCCTCCTCTGCCCTGCCATGTGCGGCCATGGCGCGTGGTTCCGACTGCCCGTGCACAAGTAAACGGGTCAAAAGGAGAGCCCCTACTTTTGTACACTGACAGCTGAACCTCTGCATGTACTTCCATAGAGTCTCTCCTTGTTTTTGCGGGAGAAGTTGCAAGTCGTTGGGCCGCCCAAATTCCTTATGGCAACCCGTGAAATGAACCCTGGCACAGCTCAGCCTATGTTGAAATGGAGTTCTCCGGCAGGTGCATAAGCCAAGACCACACATTTGGCATGAGTGCCAAAGGGAAGTAATTGGCGAACACCTTCTCATCTCTTCCCCCGGTAGCTTGAATAAGGATTGTGTAGATGCTCAAGAACTCTGCCGGGTTTAACCTTCCACCGCACTTCTCTGGTATCTCTGGCTTGAACGTGCACGTAGATGGCCAACGGACTTGCCACGGCTCTTAGGTGAAGGCGGGGCACCCAACCTCAAAAGGAAGGTACCCACCTCCGCCGAGCACAAGCTCGTCGACGTTGGTGCCATTGCCCCCATCAGACTGGCGGAGGGTGTCATGGTGTTGCTTGACGATGACACGCGCGCCTTCCCTCTCCTTGTCCTCCAGGGCACACTGTTGGCCTTGACACGCTCGAGGGTCGGACCAGGCCATCGAGACGTCATCGGGTTCTTGGTTGTGTGGCCCCGGCGCTGGCTACTGCGAAGGGGACTGCACCATAGGGGTGGCCCCTTCCGTACGGATAGCAGCGCGGGCTGTTGTCGTCGCCCGGGGAGGCCATGGTGGGCTAGCTCACTGTGATCATCCTGCCTCAATGAAACCAATCAGGCTTTGGATGGTGGCTCGCCACTCATCGATCTGATCGTCTGCCGGCGGAAATCTCAATAGTAGCTGGGCCCGCACCATGGCCTCCGAGGTGGTGCTTGGCATTGGTGATAATGATGTACATCGCAATGTTGCCCGACTCCTGATGGTCCCAGCAGCAACTGCGTCATGCTCTCATCATTGCAAGCCAGCAGCTGGGATGGGTGGTGACGAGGTAGAGGTGCTTAAAGACCAGCAGCTCCATTGGGCACAAGGATGGGGAGCTTGCTCCGGGGGTGGTGGATGCCCTGCGGTTGCGCCCGCAATGGGAGCGGCCGTGGAGTTGCAATTTGCCCTAGAACGGGCGTTGTCGCCGCGGCTATGCCCTTCGGCTGGGTGGAGGGGAGCAGACGGAATAATCTCACCACCCGTACCTCATGGAGCATCACCACTGGCGTGTCGTTGACGTTGTCCTTCCCCGGTGCCTCCTGCTCCTGCTTCGGCCGTAGGGGAGGTGGTGATGACGTTGCCTGCACCGACCATGTTCCCCGCATGTCCACACCCCCGTGCGTCCTCGTAGCCCCCGCAGTGTCGGTGGCCACGCGTCACGGTCCCTTGAGATGGACGGGTGAGCCGCGACACCAGGCTTCTTCTTGGGCGCCATGATCGATGGAGCCATCGATGAAGAAAATGACGATGAAGATGACGTGCTATGTACGCTTCTTGGGTTTGTGCAAGCATTGTCCCCTACCTGGCGTGCCAAAGATGTTGTGGGAAACCACGGCCAAAGATGGGGCCATGAGCTCCTTTTGGTTCGGCAGGGGGAATGAGAACGTTGCACAAAGAGCAGACAATGTCGCACAACACGACAGAGATCAAACGGGTAGTTTAACCCAGGTTCAGGCCGCCGCGAAGCGTAAAACCCTACTCCTGCTTTGGTGGATTGATGGTGGACTGTGATGGAAAACGCAGTGCTCTTGCCTGGCAGTGGTGCCTCGGGGTGAGAGAAGCTACGCGTGTATGAGAGTATAGGGTTCCAAATCCTTTTTATGGTTGGCATGGCCCTCCTTCTATAGATCAAGAGGTCACCACAGTGGCAATCAGTCATTATGCACTGAATACATATCAAACATGCTATCATACCTAAGTCTACAGGCATGGTAGAGTGGATTAAATGTGCTACTTATTGTCACATGACTGCGTGCCTGGCAAGCCTTGACGGCTGTTTTGTCAGCTTCGCGCCTGCTTTCTTTACACATCTCTGGATGGGTGTCTGTCGGATTTCGGGTTCCGACAGACCCTTGAGGTTCGAACACTGGGGTGCACGCGGAGATCACACCTCCAGCCTACCCATTTCTCACCGCCTCGCCAGGATCTAAACTACACAAAGAACAACACAAGGGACACGAGATTTATACTGGCTCAGGCCACCATTGTGGTGTAATACCCTACTCCAGTTTGTGGTCTGGTGGATTGCCTATGGGGCTGATGTGGAACAGTACAAGGGAAGAACAGCCTCGCGAGGGTCTGTTCTTGGCTGGTGCGATGAACGGCTAGGGGGAGTTCAGTCGCCTCTCTCTCTCTCTCTCTTAGATGCGGATCTCCTCTCTACCCTGTGGGTGGCTAGTCCTATTTATAGGCGAAGGCCCCGGGCCTCTTCCCAAATATTGAGCGGGAAGGGCGCCAACAATTGGCCATTTTGAAGGGGAACATCTAGTACACTTATCCTAACTAAAGTTGGTCCTCGCCTGCCAAAGACCCTGACGATGACACTGGCTTGGGCTCCACGATGACCTCCACTCTGCCGTCCTGCTGGTCTTGGTCTTGTTGCACTGAAATGGTTGCCTTTGCTTGATACCCTTGCCTGCGCTTGCCCCCTTTGCACCAAAGGGGAAACAAGGACTCTGTGCAGGCCGGCACCTGCCTGGCGCCCGCCTGTCCTTGGTCGTCATGGCTTGCGTCACGGGCACCTCATGAGGTACCCCACCTTGATCTCTCTGCCTCCTCGCGAGCCAGCCTGACGAGGCCGTGCCCGAGGAAGCCTCCTGTCGTCCGCCCCGCGAGGCTTGGCCCCTCGCGAGGGTCTTAAGCACGTGTTGATGAAGATGGGACGTACTGGGCCACTCCTCGAGCCACGCCACAGGCTGCAGGCAGGCAAGTCTGGGTACCCCCGTTCCCAGAACACCGACAGTAGCCCCCAGGCCCAAGGCGCGCTTGGACTTGGCTTAGCAGAGAAGCGAAGAGGCAAGTGCGATGCGCCGCGGGCCCCAATAGCCTGCGGCCTTGGGCACCGCGTGGCGGTTGATTGGACGTGGGCGTCCTGGCTCCCCCACGACACCTCGGCACCCGCACGAATTGATAAGGGAGCGGTACCCGTCTAGGCTTACCTTCTTTGCCTTCTCCTTCACTGTCCAGATCCCCTTTCTTGCTCATGTCCTTCTTGCTTCCGAAATCCCCAGATCTACTCCAACCCTGCATCCTAGCCAGGCATGGCGCCTCGCCAGACCCCAGCCGGAGCATGGTACTCGCCCGGCTTGGATCCTCTGAATGTGTCAGAGAAGAACCGTGCTCGGAAGTGCCAGATGCTGGCAGCGCAAGGCAACGACGGGGCGGACGCACTCAAGGTTGGCTCTGCCCTTCCTGAGGGCAGAGGAGGCACCTTCTACCCGCTCTTCATGAGTGCCATTGCCGCCGGTCTGATGCCCCCTTTTTCCGAGTTCTTCCTTTTTGTTCTCCTCCATTACAATCTGCAAGCTCTGCACCTCCATCCCAACTCTGTTCTTCTCCTGGCGATTTTCGCCTACTACTGCGAGGCTCATGTCGGGGTGAGGCCTTCGGTGGCCTTGCTGCGCCGTTACTTCTACCTCTGGGTCTCCCGCGGCTCCATCACCGCGTGCGCGAGCTTTGTCGCGCACGGCAGTTCTAACGCCATCTCGAAGCCCAGGAAGAGGATTGAGGGCTTCAGGAGCAAGTGGGTCATGGTGGATGCTGGGCGCACCCACTCCCGGCTGATTCTACCCACGGGGCAGCCCAAGTCCGTTGATGCTTGGTCCCGCGCAGAGCTCGTTGATCCCCGCGAGGCCCGTGCTGGAGAAGATGGATGCGGACCTGTGGCCGGTCAACATGGCGACAGCGAAACTGACCGGGGCATCGCTCCCGAGGGAGTTCTTGGAGCATCGGGTGGCTCCGCTCTGGGAACACTCGCTTCCGCTGTGGAAGCTTGGGGGGCCGATGCCGCCATTCGCTCGAACCCCGAAGTCCTGGCCGACGAGGATCTGGCCGCGGTCCTCCAATCCTTGGTTGGGGGAAACATGGCGAGGTTGGAGGATGCTCCGGCGCCCTTGTTCCTTCGGGATGACTGGGAGCAGGTGGTGAACTCCATGTCCGCTTTCAATGAGGGCGGGCTTGTGCCCGCGGAGGTTCCTGAGGACCCGGCGGCCCTGGCAATGATGGATGTGTCTTCCGGCAACTCCAGCGGAGAGGAGGAAGAAGAGGAGCAGGAAGAGGAGCCCGATTCCGAGGTGACCGACGGGGAGTCCAGAACACCCCTCCCCCGGCGCAGGTCCCGCGCCCTTTGTCTCTTGCCGGATGACGACGAGGATGGCGACGAGCGAGGTGGCGAGAGCTCGCCTCTGATCCAGAAGAACGACAGGACGGGGCTGGTTCCTCGCGGGTCTGCTCCGGCTCCGAGGCGATCTGCTGACGCACCTCCTGCTCCTGAGCCTCTTGAGGTTGATCCCAGCATCCGGCTCTCGGGCTTCAAGTTCGACCGGAGGTTACTTGAGCCCGCGAGCGATGATGAGTAAGTGCTCGATTCTCGTTTTGCTTCTTGCTTCATTGTTGAGGCTTGACGTCCATATTCCTTGGCTAGGCCGGTGCCTGCGGTGAAGAAGCTGAAGGGGGCTCCCGAGGCTTCGTCCGGGACAGCTCCCCCACCCGCGGGAGAAGGGGGAGGCAAGACGCGGGCCTCTCCTACTCGGTCATCCTTGCTAGGCCTGGCAGGGCTAGCTGGAGCGAGCTCAGCCCCCATGGCCCAAGCGACTCCCGAGGCGTCCTTGCCTGACGCCACTGCCGCAGTCGTCGGGGCGCAGAAGGTCCTGACCCCTGGTGCTGTGATCACGCTGCCGTCTTCTCCTCCTACTCCGCCAACTACCGTCTCTCCGACTCCTTCTACTGTTCTGGATCATGCTGCTGCTGAGCTAGACCGGCTGCGGTAAGATCTTCTGGGCGCCGACCCTCGCTTGGTGGCCGAGCGCCTGGAGCTGGTCTCTGGTTGGGTCCGCTCTGATGCTTCAGTCCGAGCGGCGCTGGCTCAGGCCGTGACAGCTTGTGACGAGGAGAAGCAGGCCACCCTTGAGGCAAAGGCCGCCTGCGATGCCGCCTTGGGTGAGGTTGCGGATATCCAGGGTCGCTACAAGGTGCTGGAGAGCGAGCTGCAAGGCCTACGCGACCAGCTTGCCAAGGAGGCCCATGTCCGCCAGGAGAAGGAGGAAGACCTGAAGGCTCGCGAGGCTGCCACCAAGGACTGGGATGCCGAGCTTGACGAACGCCAAGGCCGCTTGGGTACGCTGGAGCAGGCGTTGGAGGAGAAGAAGATCAAGCTGGACGGCAAGGCACGGGTCCTGGCAGAGGACCGCGTGTCCTTGGCAAAGCTGGAGGTGAAGGCTCGCACCCTGCTGAAGTCTCTCTATGACAGCGGCCTGGAAAGCGCGCTGGCCAGCGCCGAGGAGCGCCTCGCCAAGCTGCTTCCCTTCCTGGTCCGCGCCCTCGAAGATGTCGCCCTCGGCCTTGGCCCCACGGCTGAGGCTGAGGCGCGTGTCCTTTCTTCTGCGGCGCGGACGTGCGTTTTCACCCACGTCTACCTCCGCGACCCCAGTGTTAACCTCGATAGCCTGCTGGAGCCTGTGAGCGGCGAGCTTGCCGCCGTCGCTGCTGAGGCCGTGAAGAGTCGTGCGGAGGCTCTGCTTTCAAAGTTCCGGGCCTTCAGCACCAAGCCGAAGCGAGGCGCTGCCGGTCTTGAGGCTCCACGAGGCGAAGTCGCCCAACGCAGCTTCGTCACCAGCGATGGCGCCGCCAAAAAGTGACCCCTTCGCGGCTCCCGTCCTGCTTTTAATTCCTGCAACATGCATCCTGCCTCGTGGAGGCATTTAAACATGTGTTTGGCGTTGTCAAATTACTATATGGACTGTAATATTTGCTTTTGAATTTCTTGAGATTTGCGCTTTTCCTTCCTACTTGCTTGTGTTCTACGTCGGCAGAGCCCGGCCCCGTGCGTACCTCAGCAGCTGTTAGCCCCGACCGGAAACCAGGACGGGACCAAGGAGTGAGGGGCTACGTGACAAGTTAGGCTCCTGAGTCGCGATGCTCAGGAGTCCCCCTTGACGCACGAACAACGAGTAGGGAGGTGAAATTTATGGGTAAGATTACCGTTCTACATCGGCAGAGTACGGCCCCGCGCATACCTCAACCGCCATTAGCCTTTCGAAACTAAGGGGTGAGGGGCTACGTCACCAGTTAGGCTCCTGAGTCGCGATGCTCAGGAGGCCCCCTTGATGTTCAAACGGCCTTCGTACCTTGGCTCCGCTCGAGGAGAGGCGTGCGACGAACCAGGCCCGAGGGGCCTGGCTGGAAGGCGTGCGCCTGGGCGTGACCTAGGTGTAGCCCCCGTGCCCAGCCCCCTCGCGTGGCACTCCCGAGGGGAGGCGTTAAGATGAGGCCAGACATTGAGCTCTGGGTTCCCTGAGGTTGATGCGGCCGGGGGCCACCCTCAGTTGTTTATCACCAGCGCGGAGCATAGCGCTTCCGTATGTGTACGGGCATAACCGCTCCTCGGCAGTGTCATCAGCCAGCGCGGAGCATGGTGCTTCCACTGGTGCGTGGGAAGGGGCTCCCCTCCGGGAGGAGCCCCTGGGGCGTGTATAGCCCCGCCCTGACACGTGGCTGGCACAGTAGGGCCTGGCGAGGTGTATCTGGGCACCCGTGAGCCAGCGCGGGACTCACGGGGCCCTACCTCAAGGCGGGTTGCGCCTGGCTCTGGACCTTTACTTGTAATGTGTTCCTACAAATCTGGTTAGATGTCGGTGCTCTACGTCCTCGGGTCCCGGCCCTCGAGCGGGCTGAGCCGCCGCTGGTATGCCAGGTCATGATGTCGTCGACAAGGCCAGAGGGTGAGGGCTGGAGAGCCAGTAGGAGCCCATGAGTCGCAATGCTCAAGTACCCCCCTTTAACGTGCAAGCAGCTGACATGAAGAAAGAAGGGTGCCATAGGCAGGCATCAAACAACGATCATGATGGGTCAAACGCACGACCCAAATAAACGCGAGAGGGATACATGCCACCGGGTCTGGCCCGGGTAGCTTGGGGATAATGCAGCCCGAGGGGCGCCCCCGATAAAGTAGGCTGAAAAACATGAACTAAAGGGATACATGCCACAGGGACGGACCCACGCGGCCTGGGAATGATGCAGCCCTGGGGGGCGCTCCCAGCTAAAAATGAAACTCGAAGGATGTCACCTGATGATTCTAAAGATGGAGGGATGCTGAAGTAGCGGACGGCGTGCGCTGCGGGAGATGATCTTCACGAGCCCCCGGTCCCAGGGGCCTCGGGAGGCTCTGGAGGCGCTGGCGGCTCCTCGCGGACCATCTCCATCTCCGCTAGGACTGCAGAATGCCTGACCGCCTGAGCCTCCAAGATGCCCCTAATGAGGCACTGACGCACATCAACCGCGTTCGGCAGGCCGTAAGGCATGCGAACATAGCTGTGGGGTGGGCCTTCACAGCGCCCCACGCGTGAGGGCCAGAGGCGCTCCTGAGAGGCGGCTCATTTGAGTCTTGGTATGTCGATGCAGACGCGCAGCCCACCATCCTCGCCTCAATGGGGAGCTACGGCGGGCAAGCGGCGGCTGCCACTCATGACTCTTGACTCCTGCAGCTCCAAAATGATCTCGCTGACGAACTCCTGAGGGTTTGGCCCTCCTTGCCTTGCTCCTTGCTGAGGGAAACGTGCTTTGAATCGCGCCTCCAAGTGGTGCTCGAGCGGCTCCCTCGTGATCTTAGCAAAGTCGATGGCCCACCAGAAGAGAGCCCAGGAGCCCTGCTCGAGGAGGGCGCCGGGCGCGCCTTCCTATGCGACAGAAGGAGGTGCCCCTTGAACAGGCGTGGACCCTGAGGGGCCTGCCTCCCGAGGGGTCGGGCCAGGCGATGTCTTCTTCTTCTTAGGAGCAGCCTCGGGAGGCCTCCCGTTCCTGTGATCTAGGTCTTCAATCAATGCGGCTTGGAAAGCACGTTCCAGAGAACACACAGCGTCTCTCTCTTCACAAGGCACAGTGATGACTCCACCGCTTCCTGGCATCTTGAGGACATTGTAGCTGTGATGGGTCACGGCCATGAACTTGGCCAGGGCTGGGTACCCGAGGATGGCATTGTACGGCAGGCGGATGTGAGCGACGTCGAAATCAATGAGCTCGGTGCGGTAGTTGTCGCGCTTCCCGAAGGTAACAGGAAGGCGGACCTGCCCTATCGGAACCGTGGAACCATCAGTGACTCCTGAGAAAGACTTGGTTGGCTGCAGCTGATTGTATGGCACTTGGAGATTGTTGAACATCTCGACGGATAGGACATTAAGCCCTGCTCCGCCATCGATGACGGTCCTGGTGACTTGCACATTGCTGATGATTGGGGAACAAAGCATCAGGAGGACTCCTGCTGTGGCCATGCACTTGAGCTGATCCGCTAAGATGAACGTGATAGCGCACGCTGACCACCTGAGGGGGCATGTGGCCTCAAGCTTGGGGAGGACTGCGTTCACTTCGTGAGCAAACTGCTTGAAGATGCACTGAGAGGCCGGGGCTTGTGCGCCGCCCAAGACACAAGCAATTGCGCACGGCTCCTGGAAGCCTCCAGCCCCTTCGTCCTGGTGATGGTCTTCATTCCTCCTTGGCTGTGGTGGCAAAGGAGGGAGGCCCGCATTGCCTTGTGGGCGATCCTCGCGAGGCTGATCCCTCCAACCCCCTCGCGAGGTGGGTCCCTCCAACCTCCCTCACGAGGCTGGTCCTGCCAGCGGTCCTCGCGAGGTCGGTCACGCCACCCTTGGCGAGGACCACGGTATTCCCATCGTCCTCCACCTCTTCCTCCTCCTCGGCCATAGCCCCTGTCGCTGCGCTCGGGGCGTCGGCCGGCATGCACGTCTCGTACGACCCTGAGCTCTTGGCATTCGTTGGTGTTGTGGGTGTGGAGGTCATGGTACACGCAGTACCGGCTGCCCTTGGATGACTCGGGCTGGTCCCTGCCTCACTTGGTGTCGGGGTCTGCTGCAAGCACGTCAGCCCCCTTGCGCTTCACGTCCTTGGCCTTGGGTTTCTTCTCTTCTGGGTCAGCAGCTGGCAGCTCGAGGAGGGAAAGGCGCCCTTCCTCAGCCCTAGCGCACTTGGTCGCCAGATTGAACAGCTCCAGGGAGGTGCACAGGTCTTCATGGATCACAAGCTCCTCCTTCATCTTGACGTCACGCACGCCGTCGGAGAAGGCTGAGATGATGGCCTCCTCAGACACCTTGGGGATCTTTAGGCGAGCGATGTTGAAGCACTGGATGAACTTCTGCAGGGTCTCTCCCGGTGGCTGCTTGATGCGGCGCAAGTCACTCATGGCCGGGGGTCGGTCGCGGGTGCCTTGGAAGTTGGCGATGAATCGGATGCGCATCTCGTCCCAGGAGGATATCATGCCAGGAGCCAGGTTCAGGAGCCAGGTGTGGGCGCCGTCCTTGAGCGCCATGGGGAACCAATTCGCCATGACCTTCTCGTCCCCGTTGGCGGCTTCGATGCCCAGCTTCTAGAGCTGGAGGAACTCAGCAGGGTCAGCCGTGCCATCGTAGCACGGGGGCAGGTCTGGCTTGAACTTGCCCGGCCAAGCCACGCTGCACAGCTCGGCGGAGAAGGCACGGCAGCCTGTAGTGGCCGCAGGAGCCCTTTGGTGACGGAGAGCTTGATCTTGCGGGTCTCTGTGCGCTGCAGCCAGGTGCAGCGCGGGGTCTTGATGCGCTGGAGCGGGCGCGCGTTCGTGTCGGGCCGGTGCAGGGAGCACACGGGCGGCTTCTTGGGGACGAGGGATCTCTTGGCAGCTCTTCTCTTGCTGTGCTGGTGCCGGACGGAGTGGGTTCCTCCCAGGGGCCACGCGCCTTGGGGCCAAGGCGCCTTCTTGAGGGGGAGGCGACTAAGGCGCCCCCGGAGCTTCACCGCCCGCGTAGGGCGGGGCATGGTGCAGTGAGAGGGATGGTGCAGGGGAGCCCCCAGCGGTGCTGATGAGCTTGGTGATGCGTCCGAGCCACTCGTCGTAGAGGTCGTCGACGGGACGGTAGTGCAGGAGCTCCGGCGTGGGACGAGGAGCCGACCGGAGTCAGCGACGGGGTGGCCGTGCGGCCTTCTCGCCGCACTGAAGGATGCAGGGACGACGCCGGCAGCTCGTTCCCCGCTGGGCTGGTGGCGGCATTGACGGCAGGTGACGGGGAATGGTGGGGGCGCCCGCCGACGGGGGCTGTCTGGGCGACGCGAGTGGCGAGAGCGGCCCGACGCTCGGCGCGGGCGCGACGTGCATCTGACATGGATGGGATGGGCGGCGAAACACGAGGCGACGGAAGGCAGATTCCGCCACACCCCTACCTGGCGCGCCAAATGTCGGATTTCGGGTTCCGGCAGACCCTTGAGGTTTGAACACTAGGGTGCACGCGGAGATCACACCTCCAGCCTACCCATGTCTCACCGCCTCGCCAGGATCTAAACTACACAAAGAACAACACAAGGGACACGAGATTTATACTGGTTCAGGCCACCATGGTGGTGTAATACCCTACTCCAGTTTGTGGTGTGGTGGATTGCCTCTGGGGCTGATGTGGAACAGTATAAGGGAAGAACAACCTCGCGAGGGTCTGTTTTTGGCTGGTGCGATGAACTGCTAGGGGGAGTTCAGTCGCCTCTCTCTCTCTCTCTCAGATGCAGATCTCCTCTCTACCCTGTGGGTGGCTAGTCCTATTTATAGGCGAAGGCCCCGGGCCTCTTCCCAAATATTGACCGGGAAGGGCACCAACAATTGGCCATTTTGAAGGAGAACATCTAGTACACTTATCCTGACTAAAGTTGGTCCTCGCCTGCCAAAGACCCTGACAATGACGCTGGCTTGGGCTTCACGATGACCTCCGCTCTGCCGTCCTGCTGGTCTTGGTCTTGTTGCAACGAAATGGTTGCCTTTGCTTGATACCCTTGCCTGCACTTGCCCCCTTTGCACCAAAGGGGAAACAAGGACTCTGTTGCCTTTGCTTGATACCCTTGCCTGCACTTGCCCCCTTTGCACCAAAGGGGAAACAAGGACTCTGCGCAGGCCGGCGCCCGCCTGGCGCCCGCCTGGCCTTGGTCATCATGGCTTGCGTCACGGGCACCTCGTGAGGTTCCCCACCTTGATCTCTCCGCCTCCTCATGAGCCATCCTGACGAGGCCGTGCCCGAGGAAGCCTCCTGTCGTCCGCCCCGCGAGGCTTGGCCCCTCGCGAGGGTCTTGAGCACGTGTTGATAAAGATGGGCCATACTGGGCCACTCCTCTAGCCACGCCACAGGCTGCAGGCAGGCAAGTCTGGGTACCCCCATTCCCAGAATGCCGATAGTGTCACTTGGAGATGATTTTCGTAGGAAGTGGCTGCCATGTGGCAAAAGATAACCACTTAGTCACTTGGGGGCTGGCCACCGCACTGATCGATGACTTGCATCGCTGTGAGGTTTAGCCGTGGAGCCCTGGCGGGGTGGTTTGCCTTCATAAGGCCCGGCAGGCCTGCTGGGACGATCTTGGTGTCTTGTTGCGGAAGCAACCATGGCCCTGCCGGGCTCGCCTACCCGGTAAAGGGGATTCTTCCTTAGTGGTGCATTGCCTCTTTAGCTTCTCTTGGTCTCCTTGATCCGCCCTTTGATTTATCAAGGAACTGATCTCTTGTGCTTGGCCTTGTCTTGGTCGTTGCAATCTTGCTCTTTCAGGCCTGTGCACGGTTTGGGCAACAGGCCCGGGGTTTGTTGCACAGACACGAGCAAAGGCCGACACAGTGATACGTGGCAAATAAGACAAACTATATGAGCGATGGTGGAGACAACAAGCACGAATCCGATTAGAGTTGCGTGTGCGATACGTGGCATACCGTTGACCTGTCTGAGCTATTTGTGATGGAATAAGCCGTGTGTGTTGTGGGCAAAAGTTTGTTGGTATATAACTGTTTGCAATTGATGAATTCATCACCGACAGGTTACCTAGTGTGGTTCGTGTGCGATGTGATATGCTTTGTCTGCAGAACATCTATGCACTGTGTACAGAAGAACAACATATATATACTTGTAACAGGACATGATTCCAAGACCAAATTAAACATCCAATGACATATATAAAAACTGCCATAAATATCGCAAGGTTCAAATTTCAGCATTACAAGGCCCAAATTCAAATATTACAAGGTTCAAACTATTCAGACACATAAAGTTCATCTTCTTCAGAACTTTTCATGCATTATTTCTGCAAAAGGATCAGCCTCCGAGGAGTCATATAGCGGCTCGATATAGTGACTTCCGAATAATCTATCATATGAAGTTAAAAACTAAAATTCAGCTTGTGCGGAGCCTTTTCCATTCAGCTATAGACGCGTGCATTCATATATTATAAGTTAAATTCTATTTGTAAACTAGGACAGGGGTATAGTAGGTAATTAAATTGCAAATGTTTCTTTATTAACCGTATGTCTACGTGTCCTTTCGTCCCCCTCTCGCACATCTTGTCACCTTGCTGCCATAGACGACTTCGAGCGTAAGCTTGAGCAGCGGGGGGGGGGGGGGTTCTTTTGGCCAAACGGTGGTGAGGCCGTTCCTGTGCAACCGCGCAGGTTCCCGCGCAAGCTTCCTACCCAACTCAGTGAAATCCCCCAAAATCCCAATG
This sequence comes from Triticum aestivum, assembly GCF_018294505.1. NCBI lineage: Eukaryota > Viridiplantae > Streptophyta > Magnoliopsida > Poales > Poaceae > Triticum > Triticum aestivum. Next base: position 248,010,033 of record NC_057804.1, on the reverse strand, counting down.
CTTACCAGCCTACTATATAAACCTCACGGCCGACGAGTCATGCATCCATTTTACCCTCCCTTCCTGTAGCTTATCTCGTGTGCTTCTCCCACAACCACCAATGGCATCGGTCCATGATTGTCGCTCAGCCACTCCGCCATCATCGGAGGACATCTCTAGCTGGGAGGCTACACCACTGCGGCCGCGCAATCCCGGGCGTAGTGTAGTGCGCGTGGCATCCCTATTGGGTCTGCGCGAAACACCCACCATACGCTCCATGGCCGCTGCCCGTCAGCAGCTGTTACCGGCCGCCATTGCTGCTACACCACCTTTAAAATCTAGGGCCATCACCTGCTTCACCACCGCGGCCCAAAGGTGGGAGGTGGCGGTCATGCCCGCCACCCATCATTGGCCGCCATGGCCGCTAGCCCACCGTCGACATCCAGGATCATCACCCGCTCCGCCACCACCTCCTGAAGGCGGGAGGCGGAGGTGGAGGTCTGCACGTGTGTTAGCAACGTTGCATGCTACATCGAGTTCCTGCGGGAGGAGGAGGAGCACCTCGTCAAGCATGCAAAGAGCCTTACCACAGCCATGGCCGCAACACACGCCGACATAGAGGCGAGGAATCAGGTGATATACAAGCAGCCTCGCCGCTTTGAGAGGGGTCGGCTGGAGCGGCAGAGGGTATCCGAGGTGAGCATCGGTGAAGGTGCAGCAGCGGCAGGCACCGTATTGCGGTTGTCCAGCTCATCAGTAGGCTCCTCCTTCTCTTCCTCTTACTGAGCGCGCTCAGCAAAGGAGAGGCTCCCGTAAGTAGTACAAAGCCCTTCCGTAGTAGTAGTAGTATTTAGGGGCTATTTCATTCAGTTCATCTGACTATAGAGGTGGTGGAACGGTACAACATACTTAAAATTAGCTACTATATATAGTTGAACTAGCTATTTTAGTACGTGGTTGGCAACAATTGGGGAAAAGTTTGCTCTGTTCAGCTGTCAAGTTTAACTATTTGTATAAAAAGTGACTGCTTAATATGAATGAAATCTATGCTTAATTACTGGATTTTAGTTGCAAAAATTAGATACTCCTAAAGATTTTTAGCTGCATATTTTGACAAATGGCAGTGTTACAAGGTTGAAAAATGGCGGTGTTACTAGATCAAAAATGTCAATCTTTCCCGTTTGACAAATGCCAATATACCCAATATGACAGATGCAAATCTTACCAAATTGTCTGTATGTGGTTGCACATGGGTCATCAAAAAACCCGTTTGCATTGAAGGCAGGTACAAATCTTGCTAGCCAGATATTCCCTTGGCTTAGCGCCGAAGTCTTGCTTTGCATACCTTATTCAATCTGAACTGTTTTCATTGAAGAGATGCACAAATCATGCTCGGCGAATTTCCCCTTGGCTTACTGCGGAAGACCATATCACTCACTTTGCATACATGTGTTCTATCTAAAACATTTATGATGAAGAGCTGCACAAATCCTGCTCGGCACATTTTCCCTTGGCTTACTGGGAAAGCTATCGATTTACATACATGTCTTCTAACTAAAACATTTGCGATCAAGAGCTGCACAAATCCTGCTCAACACATTTTCGCTAGGCTTCCTGGGGAAGCTGTCTGTTTGCATACAGGTGTTCTAACTAAAATGTTTGCGATGAGTATTTTATTTTTAAAAACCATATTGAACTGCGACTTGGGCACCATTAATTGAGAGGATGCGAGCAAGGCGGACGGCCATGGAAGTCAAAGGGCTCGCTTCCCAGTAAGCCTACATTACGTATAGCTCGCACGCTTCCCGGTGAGCCTGCGCATTGGAGTATAGCCTGCACGCCTCTCGTTTAGTCCATCACCTGTCAGCGTGGCACCACCTATCCATTAAAAGAGTGAGGCGTGGCGTCACGTGAATGGTTAATAGAACGCACACGATTTAAATTATACAAAATGTTTGAGATGTTACAGTGGCAGCTATTTGTTTCAAAATGCCTTTGTGGCTGTTATTCAAGTGCACCTTCTCTGAAAATGGACATGAAAAATAGCACATCATGTCGGGTGCCAAGTTTCATGAATTTCAGACAAGTTTTGGATTTATTAGAATTGAAAAACAAAGTATCTTAACGTTTTGCCGACAATCAACAGTTCGCTGGTGTTTGAAATTCATTCCAATTTCTTGCATGGGACCTAACCATGCACCCAAGGAAACAAATTTGATTTTTCAACCAATTTATAAGCACTAGAGCATGTGCATGTAGTTCAGATTTGAATTATGCACATAAAATGCCTAGAAAACCAAGCTAATGGATAAAAATGTCAAAACGAACCCCAAAAATTTCCAAGAATTAACACAACACTCCTGTTGTTCTATGTAGACACTAGAATTTTTTTGAAAGCAATAATAGGCAACACATATCGTTTCGTCCCCAAAGGTGGCACATTCCCTACCGAAACCATCAGGCTTGTTGTAAGAAGCTCTGATTTGTGAGAAGCTTATACCCAAACCTGCCCCAAATGGGACAAAACAATTACCACAGCATGTTCATGCCGCTCCATGATTCCATGCCAAGTTTCATGAATTCCAGATGAGTTTTGGATTTACTAGAATTTAAAAACCATGTATCTCAATGTTTGCGACCGAGTGACGGTGGCAAGGTGTTTGACATTCATTCCCATTTCTTGCATGGGACATGAGCATGCAACCAAGGACACAAATTCGAATTTCAACAAATTTATATGCATTAGAGCATGTGCCTGTAGTTCAAATTTGAATTATGAACATAAATGCATTGGGAACTCAATTAATGTATAAAAGTGTCCAAACGAACCCCAAAAAATTCCAAAATTTAACACAAAATTCCTATTGTTCTATGTTGACACTAGAGAAAAGAATTGAAATCAAGCAGAGGCAACCGATATCGTTTTGTCCAGAAAGGTGAAACAATCCCTACCGTAACCATGAGGCTTCTTGCGAGAAGCTTTGGTTGTGAGAAGCTTATACCCCAACCTTCCCCTAATGGGACAATATTTTTACCATTGCATGTTGATGACGTTCCATGATAGCATGTAAAGTTTCATGAATTTCAGACGAGTTCTGATTTACTCGAACTTCCAAACCATGTATCTCACTGTTAGAGGGCGAGCGGCGATGGCAAAGGTGTTTGACATTCATTCCCGTTTCTTGCATGGGACCTAAGGTTGCATCCAAGGACACATTGGATTTTTTAAACCGTTTATATGCACCGAAGCATGTGCATGTAGTTCAAATTCGAATTATGGACATAAACGCATAGAAAACTCAGTTAATTTATAAAAATGTCGAAGCAAACCACGAAAAATCCCAAAAAATGACACAACACTCCTGTTGTTCTATGGTGACACTAGAAATGTTTTGAAAGCAAGAAGAGGCAACATATATTGTTTTGTCCACAAAGTTGACACATTTCCCTACCAGAACCTTGAGGCTTCTTGTGAGAAGCTCTGGTTTGTGAGAAACTTTTACCATAACCTACCCCAAATGGGACAATCGTTTTTACCCCAGCATGTTGATGCCATTCCATGATAGCATGCCAAGGTTCATGAATTTCAGACGAGTTTTGGATTTACTAGAATTACAAAAGCAAGCACCTCAATATTTGTTGGAGAGCAATGGTGCCGTGGTGTTTGAAATTCATCCCCATTTCTTGCATGGGACTATAAGCATCAACCCATGGACACATATATCATTTTACAAACCATTTTGGTGCACCGGAGGATGTGCATGTAGTTCAATTTTGAATTGTGCAGCTAAAATGCCTAGAAAACCTAGTTAATGTATAAAAATGTCGAAACGAACCCTGAATAATTCCAATTTTTTTGATGACCCACCTATAGTTGCATGTTCACTCCAGATAAAAGTTCTAGAAATTCAAACACCATCCTTTGCGGCTGTGACCCCATTATGTAATTCAAATTAAGACGAAAAATCAAGTAGATCGCAGACAGTTTATTATCACCAACCGAGTGAGATTCAACACAAAATATCTTGGAGCACCGTTGGAGTATAGTACGCGTACGACTTACGTGAGAAGGTGCGTTGGCTACAGTCCACAGCCGTTGTGTCAAGCACATGAACTCGCTCCCCAAATATCATTTTGCTGTTCAATCGTCACCGGTGAAAGATGGGGACGTGGACGCGCTTTGTGAGGGAAATTTCAGCGGCCCACACCAGCGAGAGCGCGGCCACAGCCGTCAGGCGCGTGCTAATAGGCTTTGTGAGCACGACCGCAATCTGTGATCGGGCAGCCAAGGCAGCCCAAATGGCCGTTGTTGCTTCTTAGGTGGCAGCAGCAACATCTGCCTCGGGAATAACAACTGGCGAGAGCGGCACAGCTGTTGTCCATTCCACAATAGCAGCCTTAGCCCTGATGGAGGCCGCCCACGACCAAGTCGAGGCCACCCACACCTAGCTCATGGCGGTTACCGCACAAATCGAACGAAGCTTCTCCGACAATGGTCGACAACCCATGGCCGAAGAGTTGGCAATCGCCGAGAGCGTTCGAGCAGCCATCTAGTCCTCTACCGCATACCTTGCCACGACGGAGCCCGCCCAAGCCTAGAACATGGCCGCCCACACCCATCTCATGCTGGCCTATTCCGAAGATATGGCGGATGCGGATGGCGAGATGCTTGCCGAGTTTGGTGCGATGGGTGCCATGGAGCCCCTTCCCTAGGAGACCATCGGGCGTGAGCTGGACATGGAGGAGGCGGCGGAGATTGACAAGCACCAGTCGTAGTAGTACTCTTTCTTTTGTTTAACTAAGAGCGCCGGTATTTAATTTGTTAGAATAATGTTTAGGTCAGCTACCTCTGTTTAATTGCTGAACTTGCTCGATTAAGAAGTGTGACTATGATGTAGTCTCCTTTGTGTACCCAAATTATGCAATGACGTGGATGACCACTGTAACCAGGGAAATTCAAACCAAAAAAATTCACGTTCAAAGTCATAACACACGTGTTAAGCTATATGAATCGTTTGTGTTGTTCACATATCGTACACAGTGTTGAATAAGGGACCATGTCTGATGACACTTTGCGCGCCAGTTTTTTCGCTGAACCGATTCAAAATTTTCGGCTTCCGCGGAAATATCTACCTCCCCGCCCCCTCCCCTTACCAAAAGCCACATTTCCCCTGTTTTGCTTTCCTTTCCAAGTTGAAACCTTCGCTCCTTGCTAGCAGTGCCGCCTCCTCGCCGGCGAGTGGCGACCCTCCTTCACGATGCTCGGCCTCGTCTACCTAGGCAGGTAATCCACACCTGACTTCCATCCTCCTCCTTCCACACCCGACATGCCCTGACCACCGGCTCGACACCTTCCACCCAAATCACCGACCCCTCCACCAAATAAGCGCCGCCCTAAGCCATGGTGCATGCAGTATAGCCGGGAGCTCAACGAGGATTTTGCAACGGAGAGGCAAATCGCGGCCGCACGCGCGCATGAGGTCGCGATGGCTGCCATTCGTGTCGACCTCCGGATCTTGGAGGAGCACCTCTCCATCAAGGCCGTCACAGACGTCTCGCACGCTGATGCCGTGGCGCAGTTGGCTGCTTTAAACGATAGTTCGTGGTGTTTTCTCGAGGCCACCCTCGGTGCCTTCGACGAATACTATGAGGTGTTTTCTTAGCGTGCATGTGCTTACCTCAACTCGAGAGCTAGTAGGTTGGTGCCCGGAGCGGCTCAGGCAACTCACCACTACGATGAGGGCACCCACGATGCGGTGGCCTCTCCCTCTTGCATGTCCAAGGATCCAATAATCATCGATATCTTCGACGACGGGGAGTAGCCTATCTTATTAGCTCAATATAAGGACCCATGTTCACTTTGGTAGCTATGTTGGTTAAGCATGCTTGGTTTACCCATTGCATGTGCTGCTCCTGCCTTTCCTTAAAAAATTCTAGTGAATTGTTCTATCTACTTTCACCATGCAATCTGTTGCTCTAGTGTATATGTTCTATATGTCGTGCAATGTGGTGCGCACTGATTAAATGTTTGGTTAATTAGTTGTCGTGTTCAGTTATCTATTTGTTTCAATTCTACAAATGTGATGTTCAATTCTTGAGGGTGCAATTTGTATTGTCTTCCATGTGAGAAATAACTCAAATTTATCTTTACAAAATACATGAGAAACAAATACAATTGCTATATTTCCAAGTTGTCAAGCATGCTTGGTTTGGTTAACTGTCTGCTCTTCTAGTATGTTATACATTGTGCAATGTGGTGCTCAGTTAACATTTGGTTCATTGGTGTTCAGTTAACTGTTTGATTCAATTCTGCAATGCGATGTTCAATTGTTGTGGGTGCATTCTGTTATTGTATGCCATGCGAGAAATAAATCGAATTTGGCTATACTAAATACATGATAAACAAATACAATTGCTATATTTCCAAGTTGTTAAGCATGCTTGGTTTGGTTAACTGTCACGCCCAATATGCGACCCTATCCAAAAGGAACTCGAAGGTCCCACCAAGGATAGACCCGCATATTGAAACGCTTTTGCAAGGTGGATATCATTACATCAACATTACATAATAGATGGGGATACATACATAAGGCATACAATGCCACACGAATCCAACATCACTATACATCAGAGCATCATCCGACTATGGATGAAACACAAACAGAAACTCAAACGACATCCACCCTGCTAGCCCAGGCTGCCGACCTGGAACCTATCCCCTGATCGAAGAAGAAGCAGAAGAAGAACTCCAATACAAGCAAACATCGCTCTCGCGTCATGATCATCGCATAACTTGTACCTACAACTGTTGTTGTAGTAATCTGTGAGCCACGAGGACTCAGCAATCCCATTACCATGGGTATCAAGACTAGCAAAGCTTAATGGGAAAGGAAGGGGTAAAGTGGTGAGGTTGCAGCAGCGACTAAGCATATATGGTGGCTAACATACGCAAATAAGAGCGAGAAGAGAAGCAAAGGAACGGTCGTCAACTAGAAATGATCAAGAAGTGATCCTGAACTCCTACTTACGTCAAACATAACCCAGAAACCGTGTTCACTTCCCGAACTCCGCCGAAAAGAGACCATCACGGCTACACACACGGTTGATGCATTTTAATTCGGATCTGGTGTCAAGTTATCTACAACCGGACATTGACAAATTCCCATCTGCCAATAACCGCAGGCACGGCTTTCGAAAGATTATACCCTGCAGGGGTGTCCCAACTTAGCCCATGACAAGCTCTCGCGATCAACGAAGGAATAGACCTTCTCCCAGGAAGACCCGATCAGACTCGGAATCCGGTTTACAAGACATTTCGACAATGGTAAAACAAGACCAGCAAGACCGCCCGATGCGCCGACAATCCCGATAGGAGCTGCACATATCTCGTTCTCAGGGCAACACCGGATGAGCAATCCGTACAACTAAAACCAGACCTCAAGTTTCCCTGAGGGGGCGCTGCAAAGGGCTCTAGTTCGGACCAAACTTAGACAAGCACTAGCCCGGGGGGGCTGTAATAAAGATGACCCTTGGGTTAATTACTCCCAAGGGAAATATAGGTGGTGGTGAGGCAAATGGTAAAACCAACATTGGGCCTTGCTGGAGGAGTTTTATTCAAAGCGAACTGTCGAGGGGGTTCCATAAATCAGCCGACCGCGTAAGGAACGCAAAATCCAGGAACATAACACCGGTATGACGGAAACTAGGGCGGTAAGAGTGGGACAAAACACCAGGCATAAGGCCGAGCCTTCCACCCTTTACCAAATATATAGATGCATTAATAATATAAGAGGTATTGTGATATCCCAATCAAAATCCTGTCCACCATGGAGAAATCTTCAACTTCATCTGCAACTAACAACGCTATAAGAAGGGCTGAGCAAAGCGGTAACATAGCCAAACAACGGTTTGCGTAGGAAAGGTGTCAAAGGTTAGAGGTTCATGGCAATTTGGGGAGGCTTGAAGAACAAGTGATAGGTAGCGCAGCATAGCGATAGAACGAAGCAACTAGCATAGCAATGATAGTAGTGAGATCCAGGGTAGCGGTCATCTTGCCTGAAATCCGCTAGGAAGAAGAACGAGTCCATGAAGAAGACGAACGGGAGCAGTCGAACGAATCCTCACAATCGCAACATTACCGGAACTAAGAAGCAACACCGGAAAGAAACAAACAACATGGTAAACACACAAGCATAATCATGGCAAGATGCACAATCAAGTATGATGCATGTCCGGTTTAAAGAGGCATGGCATGGCAAACTGCAACACACAATACTACAAATTAAGTGGAGCTCAATATGCAACGAGTTGCATATTGACAAAACACCACATGCAATTATTTAGTTTGATCTCGGTTATGTACCCAACAATATTAAATGTTGCTAAACATGGCAAGAGGTGAAACATAAGAAAACTACCTATCTAGGAAAGTTTAAATGAGGCCGGAAACAACAAACAACAATTCCGGAAAATCCCCATATGCAAATTATGGATTCAGTACTGTTCTGCCCTAAACACAATTTTAGAGTTGTTAAACAGGAAAATAAAGTGCACCATGTTAACCTATGCATTTTCCACTCCATTTACATATAAAGTTTATTTAAAATCGAGCTACGGTTATTTAGTTATGAATTAAAGCATTTTAGCATGGCATATTAGCAAATTTAAATAAACAGCAAGTTAAACATTTTAAACATGGATGAAAGTGACATATTATTAATCTACACAATTTTCTGATCATTTTACATATTTAAATTATTTTAATCCGATGCATAGTTGTGGAGTTATTATATGCATGAAATCTAGGGGGTTTTCTGTAAATCTATAATTCCCTGGATAAATAGCAAATTCGCAGAACGAAAAAAAAACTACTCTGGGCCGAATCTAGCTGGGCCAGCAGTGCACAGGGGAGGGGCTGGAGGGGCGCTCACCCATGGGCTCTTGGCCCGGCTGGAGAGGAGGAGGCCCAAGCGGGGGGGCGCTGGCCTAGAGGGAGTTGGGCCTGGCGCAGGTTGCGGCTGCGGAGGCCCACGCGGGAGGGGCGCGCTGGAGATTGTCGTCCTCCTCTGGTCACTGCAGAGGCAGGAACGGGCGCGGCGGGACGAGGGAAGCCGACGGCGGGGCGAGGGATGGCTGGAGGTGGCCAGATCCGGTGAGGGGAGGCCGGATCCGGGCGTCGGGGTTCCGTTCCCGGCGGCGGCGGCGGCAGGGGAGCCTCGGGCGGCGACGAAGGCCATGGTGGCGGCGGCCTGCAAGGAGAAGAGAGAGACCGAGGTGAGGACGAGAAGGGAAGGAGGAGAAGGGAGAGATGAGGAGGCGGGGCTCCGGCCTGGCGTTGGCGCCGACGGCGGGGTTGCCGGAGGGACACAAGACGGCGACGGGGCCGGGCGGACGCGGGCGCCGGCGACGAACGACGAGGTACCGGGGTCGGGCGAGGGAGCAGGGACGGGCACGAGTGAGCGCTCGGGAGGGCGGCGGCGCACGGGCTCCCTCCGGGCCCAGATCTGGCCCGGGGCGGGCCCATTACGGGCCGAGAAGTGGGAGGAGGCTGGGGCGCTGGGAGCCAGGCCACATGGCGGGCGCCGGTTGGCCCTGGCGGTGGATGGCGGCGGCGCGCCCAATGGCGACTTGCCAAGTGGCGAGCAGGAGCTGGAGGGGCACGGAAATGGAGGAGGAGGGGGTTAGGGCGACCAGATTTGGAAGGAGGGGGGTTTAAATATGAAAGGGGGCTAGGGTTTAGTTTTTGGGGGGGTTTTGGAGCCCTCCGATCTCGATCGGGCGGTTCCGGACGCGAGGGGGGGTTAGGTGGGCTATAGGTGGGCTGTGACGAGAGGGTCTGGACTGAGGGGAGAGAATAGAAATGCAGCCCGGCAACTGTTTCCGGAGACCGAAAACGTCCGACGAAGGTACCAGCAACGGTACCGCTATGTTTAACGGTTGGGCTATCAGATGGACTCCGAATGCGACGAAACTTGGCAGGCGGCCTGTCTACACTATAATAAGACCGCACGACAAGTTGCAACCGATTCCGAGAACATTTTTATGCCACTTATAAAATAATATTACGGAGGTGCCGCGGGCGCGTGCGAGTGTGGTCGGGCTCAGAACGAACAATGGAGAGAACCGGGGAAACCCGAATGGATGCAAGTTTTATGAAAACATATGGATGCGATGCACATGATGCTATGAGATGAGATGCATAACAAGAAAAAAATGCAAAACAACAGACAAAAACCCAACCACGGAGGAAAAATCATATCGCATCTCCGGAAAAGGCAAGAGTCGGAGTTACGAATATGGAAAGTTGTATCCGGGCATTACATTAACTGTCTGATCTTCTATTAGGAGTATGTTATATTGTGCAATGTGGTGCTCAGTTCATGTTTGGTTCATTTTCTGTGGTGTTTAGTTAACTTCTTGGTTCATTTCTGCAATGTGATGTCCAATTGTCGTGGGTAGAATTTTGTATTGTTGTGCATGTGAGTAATATATCAAATTTGGCTGCACTTAATACATGAGAAACATATACAATTGCTATCTTTACTAGTTCCTAATCATTCTTGGTTTGGGTAAATGGGTTTTCCATGTGGCTTGAATTAATTTGATGAATCTGCAATGTGCTTATGTTTCATCAACATATTTTACTAATAGCATGCGAGCGCTCACTTGATCACTAACTACCTTATATGTGTTACAAGGAAACAATGGGAAGCACTGAGGTTTACAATCGAGGTTTGCACATGCATGGTCTTTGTGTAATAGCATATTATTGTGCAATTGTAGGAACCATTCTAATATTTAGGTTTTTAACAATTTGGTCTTGCACATGTAGGTCCTGCTGTCAGAGGTTTTGACTCATAGTTCGACCCTTTTTGCATATTGGGAAATGAGTTGTTCATGAATATTAGTTAAGTCAAGAAACTCAGAAAGATTGATAGGATAAAGAAATTAGTGACAGAAAACAACAAGATCTTTGTCTGCGCAATGAAGAAGACATTCACTACAGGATAGTGCTAAATATTATACCTTGCCTTTTTTATTCCTTTGCCCCATTTCCAATATAGCAAGATATTTATGCACATCCTTGTTTTCAGGCCTTTCCAAAGCAGTTCACCGATCATTACCTCTCAAACCACCTGTATGGTCAGGAGGCGAGGAAGGTATTCATACAACACCCACGGTTCAATATTGAAGTGTTCCTGAAGAGGACAAAGGATGGACGATCAATCGTCCACAGGCACTGGCCTAAAGTTGCAAAGACCTTCAACATCAATGAAGGCTCAATATTCGCCTTCTGCTTCAGCAGTTTTCCGGATGATATCCATCTGTCTATGTACCATCTATGATGCTAATTTCGAAAGGTTATAGATGTTGCATGTGAAACTTGGTGCTGGTGCAGTTGTGTAATGAAGTAGCTGAGTGCTGAAGCTATATGATGTTGTACTCTGATGTATTTCAATTATGAAATCTTGCTTCTTCAATATGAAAATGAAACATATTGTGTGCTTAATATGAAATGTTAATTGTATTAATAACTGGATTATTAATACTAGGACAATTAGCCTCCTAATGGCCAATTAGCGTGCTAATTGGGTTTTTCTATTGCAAATGGTTATTGAGAAAACACCGTGGGCGATGACCTCAGGTAATGCACATAGTTTCTAGGAATAAACCGTGTTGGATTAATGAACAATCACACGCGACATCCTCTTGAAAATTGTTTGTGTTAGGCCAACTTGCGCCAACGATAAAATTGTTAATATCGTATGCAATGACAACACTATCACAAATGATTTAATTGGGAAAATTGTGTGTGATGTACCTACGAAAGGAAACGTTTTCCATGGAGCAACTATGTGGGATGTATATACGAACGGAAACGTACTTCTTGGATTCACTGTGTGGGATGTACATACTAACGGAAACGTATTCCTTGGATTGACTGTGTGGAATGTACATACGAACGGAAACGTTTAGGGGGGACTGACAGTGTTGGATGTACTTACGACCGGAAACAATTTCGCCTGTATAATTGTACTTTTTAGCACTACTGTATGAATATTCGTATATGATCGCTCACCGGTCACACACAACCTCATTTTGCCAAGCGTGTGTGCCAGGAGGGAATATCCCCGACAGTTTCTGGGTCGTGTCGGAACGACCCCCCTATCATAGTCACTCACTAGGAGATGGTTCAGAACATCCTCGCGGAAAGGGGTTAAAAACCGTTTGTATAGCACCTCACTATACCGGTGTATCTCTTTGCCTTGTTGTGCTCCTAAATTCCCTCCATCTCAACCCACGCCTTGCTATCCAAAAATTACAACGCGCGTGAAAACTCCCACCTCCTGCGAAATCACGACACATGAAATTCCCGTGATACCCCTGAACCGAAAGAACCACCTTGTTCAAATCGGTGGGGCTACTTTCATAACTTACCCCACATGTCGGACAAGCGCTTCCTAAAGCCGTGGTTCCCCTCTCCCATCCCCTCCGCCCCTCTCCACATTCATACACCAAGGCCGTGAAAATGCGCGAAGTCCCACACCCTCCTCCATTAGCCACCCAGTCGGAGCCTCTTCCCCCATGACATCGTCCACCGCAACCGCTCAACGTCCCTCATCCACTGCACCGGACGAGGATCCGTCATTTATCTTGTGGTCCCGCCGGTTGAGCCACCACGTCCTCCACCTCCAAGGAGCTGCCCCGATGTTCGCCTTGTCTTTCACGCCACCTCCATTCCCCCAACTCCGTCTTCACCTGCACCACCGGAAGACCAGCACCATCACCGATTCCTCAGATGAAGCTGAGGCCTAACCGGCGCCACCAAAGAGGTTCTACACTAATCGTCATGTTTTCTTCTTTATTCGATCTCACAGTTCTGCCGACGGTCGGTCCCGAGCCGCCATGGTGCGGCTCCATCTACGGTGGCATCACCGGCCGCTTCCTCCACGGCATCGCTCCCTCGGTGGTGACGTCCACATCATTCGGAGCTGTTGCTGCTGCTCTGGCTCTCGCTAGCCCTACTGTTGCTACTTTGCCTCTCGCTCGCGCTGCTACTCTGTTGTTGCTCTTGGTCCCCTGCCTAGTCTACTCTGGCTCTTGCTGATGATGCTACTCTTGCTCTTGCTCTTGGTCCCCTACATGGTCTTCTCTGGCTCTTGCTCGCGCTGCTGCTCTTGCTCTTGCTCTTTCTTGCACTGCTAGTCTACTCTTGCTCGCACTGATGTTGCACGAGCAGCAACTTCAGCTATCGCTCAAGCTCATGTTGCTCCTACCCGAGATGCTGCTACATGACCAGCTACCTCGGCTCTCGCACGCGCTGCTACTCTGGGCGCTGCTGCTGCTCTGCCCCGATTTAGATTACTGCTAATCTATCACTAGTGCTTGAGTGGCCAAAACTATTAGTGCAGTGCTTTTCTTCTACTAGTGCCTTCAGTTTCGATAGTACAATTCAGTTTTGACAGCAAAATTTAGTTTTGATAGTTAAATTCAGTTTTGCCTAAATTCAGTTTTGGCAGTTAAATTCAGTTTTGACAGTTAAGTTCAGAGACGAGCGGGTGATGTATTTTACATCTAGCACTTTTTGGTTATATATTTTACATCATCTATCGAAGATGCTATTAGAATACTGTCGGATTTCGGGTTCCGGCAGACCCTTGAGGTTCGAACACTGGGGTGCACGCGGAGATCACACCTCCAGCCTACCCATGTCTCACCGCCTCGCCAGGATCTAAAACTACACGAAGAACAACACAAGGGACATGAGATTTATACTGGTTCAGGCCACCATTGTGGTGTAATACCCTACTCCAGTTTGTGGTGTGGTGGATTGCCTCTAGGGCAGATGAGGAACAGTACAAGGGGAGAACAACCTCGGGAGGGTCTGTTCTTGGTTGGTGCGATGAACTGCTAGGGGGAGTTCGGTCGCCTCTCTCTCTGTGTCTCAGATGCGGATCCGACCCCCCTACCCTGTGGGTGGCTAGTCCTATTTATAGGCGAAGGCCTCGAGCCTCTTCCCAAATACTGAGCGGGAAGGGCTCCAACAATTGGCCATTTTGAAGGGGAACATCTAGTACACTTATCCTGACTAAAGCTGGTCCTCGCCTGCCAAAGACCCTGACGATGATGCTGGCTTGGGATCCACGATGACCTCCGCTCTGCCGTCCTGCTGGTCTTGGTCTTGTTGCACCGAAATGGTTGCATTTGCTTGATACCCTTGCCTGCGCTTGACCCCTTTGCACCAAAGGGGAAACAAGGACTCTGCGCAGGCCGGCGCCCGCCTGGTCTTGGTCGTCATGGCTTGCGTCACGGGCACCTCATGAGGTACCCCGCCTTGATCTCTCCGCCTCCTCGTGAGCCAGCCTGACAAGGCCGTGCCTGAGGAAGCCTCCTGTCGTCCGCCCCGCGAGGCTTGGCCCCTCGCGAGGGTCTCGAGCATGTGTTGATGAAGATGGGACGTACTAGGCCACTCCTTGAGCCATGCCGCAGGCCGCAGGCACGCAAGTCTAGGTACCCCCATTCCCAAAATGCCGACAATAGCCCCCGGGCCCAAGGCGCGCTTGGACTTGGCTTAGCATAGAAGCGAAGAGGCAAGTGCAAAGCATCGTGGGCCCCAATAGCCTGCGGCCTTGGCTGCCGCATGGCGGTTGATTAGACGTGGGCGTCCTGGCTCCCCCATGATGCCTCGGTAACTGCACGAATTGACAAGTCCCTGCATGCAAAAACGGGTCATGATTACCTGTGATCGTGGAGGCCGTCGGTTGGCCTCCCTCGGCTATATGTACGGAATGGCGCGAGCCCCTCCGGTTCATCCCTCCTTGCTACTCTCCGTCTTCTTCTCGGCCGCTCTCCATCCCCATGGCCCCGCCGAAGAGGTTCTCGGCCGTGGAGAAAGGGAAGGCTCGCCAGGAAGGGCACGGCTCTCCTCCGGCCAAGCGTGGCCGGGGCCGCCCTCGCAAGCACCATACGGCCCCTACAGCGGCCTCCCATGGCCGTGGAAACAGCCCTCTGCGCAGCGGTGGGTGTCCGGCTGCCATCAATAGGTACGCTGGGGCTGCGCGTCCCCCAAGGCTGCGCTTCCGCTCGGCGGAGGTGCTATCGGAGTTCGTCGTGTGGTCGGCGGACCCGACCACCACCTGGGTCCAGCTCCCCCGCTTCTTCATAGGTGAGCTTCCGGCTGGTGCCCCAGGCGGCCTTTGGCTTCAGGCAGATGGTTGCTGCAGCAGGGCTTCTTGGGCTACCTAGGAGGTATCCACCGCCGGGAAGGCGGCCTTAACACGCGGCTGGCAAACATTTGCCCCCGCGCGCGGCCTGTGCCGACGATGTACTCTGCACTTCAAGTTCGATGGCGACGCCACCCTCTACCTGAGGGTGTTCAGGGAAGACGGCCGCCGCGCTGGATGCTGCCCCGAAGACGATGACCGCGGCCGCGCGCCAGCCCTGGTGTTGGCCGGGGTGAAGGTGGCGGAGGGCGCGTGGGCAGCGGGGCCCGAGGCCCGCCAAGCTCTGGTGACTCCCCTTCGGATGGCAACTCCTCCAGTGGCGGTCGCGACCAGCCCCCTCGTCGCCGCGCTCGCCTGGGAGAGGGCAGCGGGTCGGTCTGACACCACGCCTCGGTGAAGCGGGAGGGGGAATCCAGCTGAGCTCCGGAGGCAGTTTGAGCCTTCGCTGAGAGTTGGCGCCGGGCAGGTCGTGCCCCCTTTTGCTTTCCTTTATTCCCTGCGCAAAAAGAATGTAGTCTGGTCCCCTACGGGTGTGTGTTGAACTGTCGTTGTTTAATTGGTATGCTGTTTCTACCGTTTCTGCGCTATATTTTGTTCCGTGTGCTTATGCGTGGAAATCACTTATCTCGGGGGGAAGCTTGTTGCGATCCTCGCCTCTTGAGGCTAGGGCCTTGTCGTGCGCCTTGTGTCCTGCAGGGTTTTAGTCAGCGGGGATAATCTCCAACCTTGGTAGCGAGGACAACTAACCCAAGTCCCGTGACTGCGTCGCGATGCCCGTGGGGCACGGAATGGGAGGGGTGCTCCCGCAGCAGACTCGGATAAGCAAGTTTCAAACCACCGGGGCAGAAAACTCTCGCGAGGGTGCCCGTGTTCCCCCCTCGCGAGACTTCGCGTGAGAGAAAACGAAAACCAGCAAGTGAAACGGACGAGGGGTCGCGAGTTTGAAACGGTAACAGCTTCAAAAAAACTTCAAATAGGAACAAACAAGCCAACTGCGGAAAGCAAATGAAAGAAGCCGCGTCCGGCACCTAGTCTAGTCTTCGACGTCTTCTCACCAGCGCGCAGCTAAGTGCTGCCACTGGGCGCGGGCGGGAGCCCCCGAGGCCCGAGGGCGGCACTCCGGAGACTCCGGAGTGTGTACAGCCCCACTCATTATTACGTGAGAGTGTCACGGGCGGCGAGCTTCACAGGCGTTTGCCATCTTCACAGGCACCGGGACTTTTCCAAAACTCAGCCACTTCACAGGCATTCGCCTTCTTCACAGGCACCGGGCCTTTTCCCAAAACACAGCTTCTTCACAGGCATTCGCCTTCTTCACAGGCACCGGGCCTTTCCCCAAAACACAGCTTCTTCACAGGCATTCGCCTTCTTCACAGGCACCGGGACTTTTCCCAAAACACAGCTTCTTCACAGGCATTCGCGTTCTTCACAGGCACCGGGCCTTTTCCCAAAACACAGCTTCTTCACAGGCATTCGCCTTCTTCACAGGCGTCGGGCCTTTTTCAGGGGTAAAACCTTCGGAGGTGTTGGATGTTCCACGCGTTCTGGATGGGCACCCCCTCCTGGGTCTCCAAGCGTGCGGAGCCGGGCCTGGAAACATGAACAACCTTAAACGGGCCCTCCCGCAAGGGAGAGAGCTTATGCAGCCCCTCCCTGGAGAGAACCCGTCTGAGCACGAGGTCCCCTACCTCGAGGGTCCTGGGGCGGATGTTGCGACAGTGGTGTCGCCGCAGTGCTTGTTGGTACCTTGCTGCCCGCAGCGCGGCTTCTCGGCGATGCTCCTCCCCCAGCAAGAGATCCGTCCCCCGCATGGCATCCTACCGCGCTTCATCGAACGCCAGGACCCACGCGGAACGACGTCTGACCTCGTGAGGGAGAATGGCTTCAGCTCCATAAACCAGAAAGAACAGGGTCTTGCTAGTCGGCTTGGTTGCGGTCGTGCGGATTGACCACAACACATACTGGAGCTCGTCGTACCAGCCCCTGCCGCAGGCCTCCAGCTTCTTCTAGAAGGTCCTGGTCTTGAGGCCCCTCAGGACCTCTGCGTTGGCTCGCTCGGCCTGACCGTTGCTTCACGGGTGCGCCATCGAAGCGTAGCATATCTGCGTTCCAAGGTTAGCACAATATGTTTTGAAGAGGTTACTGGTGAACCGCGAACCGTTGTCAGTGATGATACGGTTTGGCACCCTGAATCGGCTCACGAGGCCCTTGATGAACTTGACCGCGGAGCCTGCAGGGATGGTGCGGACAGCTTCCACCTCAGCCCACTTGGTGAATTTGTCCACGGCGACGTAGAGGTAGAGGTAGCCCCCTGGTGCCCGAGGGAACATGCCTAGGATATCCAGTCCCCAGACTGTGAAGGGCCATGAGAGGGGTATAGTCTGCAGACCTCCCACCGGCTGATGGATCTGCTTGGCATGGAACTGACAGGCCTCACAAGCTTTCACCAGTTCCACAGCGTCATTGAGTGTCGTGGGCCAATAGAAACCGCTACGGAATGCCTTGCCAACGATAGTTTGTGACGACGAGTGATGCCCACAGTCGCCACCATGTATGTCTGCCAGTAGCTCGTTCCCTTGCTCCCTGGAAATGCAACGTAGGGACACATCATTCGGCCGTCTTCGGTAGAGCTCCCCATCCTTAAGGCAGTATGTTGTGGCCTGCCGTGCCACACGCTCCGCTTCCTCCTCCTTTTCCGGCAACGTGCCTCGCATCAGGTAACTCCTGAGCTTCGTGATCCAGCATCCCTCCTGAGGTTCCAGCACCAGGAGCAGGCGCGCTCCTGATGTCGGGCCGCAGACCGGGGCTCCCGAGGCAGGCGGCTGGGGGAGCTCCCCCCGAGGCTGCGCCGTGCTTGACAGTGATGGCGTCGCCGAGGGCTTGAAGAGCCGCTCCTCGAAGACGCCGGGCTCCTGAGGTAGCCGCCTGGATGCCCTTTTTGCGATGTCATCAGCCTCTTGATTGGTGCCGCGAGGCACATGCTGCAACTCCAGCCCCCAAAACTGCTTCTCCATCCTGCGGACCTCCGCGAGGTAGGCTTCCATGTGCTCGTCCTTTGGTTCGTATACTTTGTTGGAGAAGTTGACGAGGAGCTGCGAATCACCCTTGATGGTGAGGCGCTTCACCCCCAGGGTGACTGCGGCCTTCAGGCCTGCTATCAGGCCTTCGTATTATGCTATGTTGTTGGAGACCTTTTCCCCATGCTGAAAACAGAGTTGCACGGCGTAGTAGAGCTTGTCTTGAGTGGGGGATACGAGTACCGCACCAGCCCCCGCGCCGTGTCGGGAGAACGCCCCGTCGAAGTACATGACCCATCCGTCCGGTGCCTCGCTCCCTGGGGAGAGCGATCGATCCTCGCCAGCCTCGAGGCCTGGCGCCTCTGCCCATTCCGCCATGAAGTCCGCAAGCGCGGCCCCCTTGATGACTCTGGTTGTGCTGAATTCTATCTGAAACGCCTGCAGCTCGATGTTCCACTCAGCGACTCTTCCAGCTGAGTTGGGGCTCCTGAGCACCCTTTCCAAGGGGTATGCTGAGACAACCTTGATGGGATGGCCTTGGAAATAGTGTCGCAGCTTGCGCGAGGCCACCAATAGTGCGAGGAGGAGTTTCTGGGGCATGGGGTACCGTGCCCTTGCGTCCCGCAATACTGTGCTGACGAAGTACACAGGGTGCTCGACTAGGTTGGGAGTGTTGGTGCCGCTAGTGTCCTTCGGAGGCCGGGCCGCCTCCTGAGACAATGGAGCCCCCGGCGACTGGTCGCCTGGAGGAGGGGCCTCCTCTGTTTCGGGTGTGCTTCCCTTCTGTGGCTGGTCCTTCTCGGCTGCAGCCGCGGTCTCTGTGAGGCCCTCTCGGCCCTGCTTTGCTTTAACCCGGACGGTTGCTGCGGCCTTGGTCCTACGCTCCTCCCTAACAGCCACCAGGGCTGCGCTGGTAGAGTAGGGGGTGGCTGCAAGGTAGATCACCAGGGGCTCCTGAGGGCGCGGAGCCACCATCACCGGGGGCTGGTCAGGTACCTCTTGAGATCCTGAAACGCCTTGTCGGCCTCTTCAGTCCATTCAAAGGGGCCCTTCTTCTTCATCAGCTTGAAGAAGGGCAGCGCTCGTTCCCCCAGCTTGGAGATGAAACGCCCTAGTGCGGTCACGCGCCCGGTGAGCTTCTGCATCTCTCTGAGGGTCTTCGGCGGGCTCATGTCCTTGACTGCTTTTACCTTTTCTGGGTTGGCCTCGATGCCCCGGTGGGATACTAGGAAACCCAGGAGCTTGCCCGAGGGGACTCCAAACACACACTTCTCCGGGTTGAGCCGCAGGTCCACTTCGTTAAGGCTCGCGAAGGTTTCCTCCAAGTCCTGTATCAGGGTTTTTGCCTCCCGAGACTTCACCACAATGTCATCAACATAAGCCTCAGCATTCCTCCCGAGCTGCCGACCCAAGGCGATGTGCATCAGCCGCTGAAAGGTCGCACCGGCATTGCGCAACCCATGCACGTATAGCAGTACACTCCGCACGGGGTCAGGAAGGCCGTCTTTTCCACATCTTCTACTGCCATCTTGATCTGGTGGTAGCCGGAGAAGGCATCCAGGAAACACAACAAGTCACACTCAGCGGTGGAGTCGATGATCTGGTCGATGCGAGGGAGCGGGAACGGATCCTGCGGGCAGGCCTTGTTGAGGTTGGTGAAGTCGACACACATGCGTTCCTTTCCCCCCTTCTTCGGCACGACAACAGGGTTAGCCAGCCAGTCTGGGTAGCGGACCTCGCGAATGACCCCCGCCGCCTCCAACTTGCGGGTCTCTTGGATGATGAAAGCTTGCTTCTCAGTGGACTGCCGCCTCACCTTCTGCTTCACTGGGCGCACGTTGGGGCACACATTGAGGTGATGCTCGATTACGCCCCTTGGGACCCCTGCTAGCTGATCAGGTTCCCACGCGAATACCTTCTTATTCACGCCCAGGAATTTTACCAAAGCTTCCTCCTGTTCGGGCTCGAGGTTGGCGCCTATGGTGAAGGTGGCACTGGTAGATCCGTCCTCGTCGACCAGTACCTGCTTGGTTTCCGCCTTGTCCTGAGTGAATAGCTGCTTCTTCTTGGCCGGTGCAGCCCCCTTGGGTTCAGAGGCGTCTGAGTCGGCGGGCTGCGCCACCGCCGCGGCCTTGAAAGCGAGCTTGAGCGCTTGCAACGCATCCCCGGTGTCTCCAGACACGGTGAGGACGCCGCTACTCCCGGGCATCTTCATGAGGTTGTATGCTGGGTGAGTTGCGGCCATGAACCGGGCTAGTGCCGGGTAGCCAAGGATGGCGTTGTATGGGAGGCCGATGGGGGCGATGTCGAAGTCGATTAGCTCCGTGCGGAAGTTGTCGTAGGTGCCGAAGGTCACCGGAAGGCGGATCTGCCCCAGGGAGCCGGTGGAGCCACCTCCGACGCCCAAGAAGGGCCTGCTGGGCTGCAGCCGCTCCAGCGGTACGTGGAGAAGGCTGAAGGCCTCCACTGAGAGCACGCTGAGGCCAGCGCCACCGTCGATGAGGGTCTTGGTGACCGCCACGTTGCAGATGGTGGGGGTGCATAGCATTGGGAGCGCGCCCGAGCAGGACGAGTTGGAGGGGTGATCATCTGAGCTGAAGGCCAGATCGGCTTTAGGTGCCGCCCAACCCGGAGGCGCCCCGCGCGGCACGGAAGTGGCGCCGATCTGGCGGACGAATGACTTGATGTGGTGGCCTGAAGGTGGTGCCTGTGAGCCGCCTAGGAGAGCTGCGATGACTGGGTGCGCTGGTGCATCGTACTGGGCAAGGAAGAGGCCGCGCAGCTCCCCCTAGGAGGCCACGGAAGTCGTTGGCAGGTGGAGCAGCCACATGCGCGGGACATTAGTGAGGGCCATGGGAAACCAGTTGGCCATGACCCTGTCATCGCCCCCGGCCTCGAGGATGGCCTCCTCGTAGGCCAGCAGGAAAGCCAATGGATCGGCCGCGCCGTTGTAGCGCGGTGGCATCTTTGGCTTGAACTTGTTTGGCCATTGCACCTGCCGCAAGGCGGGGGCCAAGGCTCGGAGCCCCCCGGCCCCCATGCTGGCGCCGACGACCGGAGCAGGCGGTGCGCTGCCCATCATGAGGGCAAACCACGGTGTTGACAGAGTGCGGGTTGGGGAAGGGAAAGCTCCGGCGCACCCCTACCTGGCGCGCCAAATGTCGGATTTCGGGTTCCGGCAGACCCTTGAGGTTCGAACACTGGGGTGCACGCGGAGATCACACCTCCAGCCTACCCATTTCTCACCACCTCGCCAGGATCTAAAACTACACGAAGAACAACACAAGGGACACGAGATTTATACTGGTTCAGGCCACCATTGTGGTGTAATACCCTACTCTAGTTTGTGGTGTGGTGGATTGCCTCTAGGGCTGATGAGGAACAGTACAAGGGGAGAACAGCCTCGCGAGGGTCTGTTCTTGGTTGGTGCGATGAACTGCTAGGGGGAGTTTGGTCGCCTCTCTCTCTGTGTCTCAGATGCGGATCCGATCCCCCTACCCTGTGGGTGGCTAGTCCTATTTATAAGCGAAGGCCCCGGGCCTCTTCCCAAATATTGAGCGAAGGGCGCCAACAATTGGCCATTTTGAAGGGGAACATCTAGTACACTTATCCTGACTAAAGTTGGTCCTCGCCTGCCAAAGACCCTGACGATGACGCTAGCTTGGGCTCCACGATGACCTCCGCTCTGCCGTCCTGCTGGTCTTGGTCTTGTTGCACCGAAATGGTTGCCTTTGCTTGATACCCTTGCCTGTGCTTGCCCCCTTTGCACCAAAGGGGAAACAAGGACTCTGCGCAGGCCGGCGCCCGCCTGGTGCCCGCCTGGCCTTGGTCGTCATGGCTTGCGTCACGGGCACCTCATGAGGTACCCCGCCTTGATCTCTCCACCTCCTTGTGAGCCAGCCTGACGAGGTCGTGCCTGAGGAAGCCTCCTGTCGTCCGCCCCGCGAGGCTTGGCCCCTCGCGAGGGTCTAGAGCATGTGCTGATGAAGATGGACCGTACTGGGCCACTCCTTGAGCCACACCGCAGGCCGCAGGCAGGAAAGTCTGGGTACCCCCGTTCCCAGAACACCGACAAATACCACTTCAGGTTAATGTTGTCTCCCTTGTCCTACTTCAGCCTCACCGTCGTACACCTCAGCAGACCTGCTCCAACGACAAAACCCTCCATCACAACGGAGCAGTACCATTGGCTCCATCTCTAGGCACTGAAGATCTTCTTCCCCTCCTCCAACTACCACATCAGCCGAAGCATCCTTAGCGTCCAACCCGATGATGCGGAGATCGACATGGCTTCGACAAAGAGGTTGTACACTTGTTGCGTCCCTTTTTTTACTCTACGATGTTATATATATTGTCCACTAAGCACATGTAGTAACATGAAATACGATTAGTTTCTCCTATATAACAAGCAGTTAGGTACCAGACAACTTAGCTATCTGTGATGAACTCTCTCAAAAGCCATCATTATTTATTTCTATGCATTTGAGTTGTGCATGTGTAGGCCCTGGGAGTTGAGTTAGTAGGGCAGTGGCCTGGGTCCAAAGTAGTACAAGTAGCACAAAAATGGAGTGTAGGCTTTTGCCTGTTCAAGACTGCTACTAGAATTGCCAGTGGTTGAAAGGAAAAGTGAAGCAAAAACGTAGGAATTGGAAAGTTTCCTATCGTACTACTATTAATGCATTTGGTTCAAAGGAATGGAGCATAGGAAAACTGTAGGATTTGTTCCTTTAGTGTCTCTTTCAAAGAAAAACCGTAGGAATTTTAATATCCACTTGGCCCTCCTTTTCAAATTCCTATTCATGAAGAACAAAACTAAGTGATAGTAGCATAATAGCATTATAACTTACATTTTCTACTTAATATTACCGTGCTTCTTTGCATTCCCGTGACCTTCCAATTCCTGTGAACCAAACACCCGGATTGACAAAAATCATGTGATTTTAAATTCTTTGTTTTGCACATGCATTCATATCTTATTACTGTGTATTTCCCATCCCTGCGTTGTTAGAAACCTCCAATTCAAACGAGCCCTTATAGAATTACTTCTCTTACACATAGTTTTGAAGGAAAACCTTGTGTGGTTTCTCCCACTCCAGCTGTGTCGTCGTCCACCCCAGCTTAGCTGCTCCAACGACAAAAGGGTGCACCATAGGAGGGATACGCCCTCCAGACTGTCTTTCACCACCTCAGATCTCCTTCCCCGCCGTCAGTAGCCACACAACTGCATTACCATCATCAACTGAGCAGAAGACCTTGAGAACTACACGGTTCGCAAGAGAGGTAGCACTCTTTCATGTCTGCTTGCATTATGCATCTCCTAATATTTCATGCTACTTTATCGTCCTATTCACCGATTAGATTCTAAGTCAGATCCAAACTAATGCTTAAACTTGAGTTTTTATATGGTTGTGGGGTACATATGGGTGCCATAATCAATAGTATTTGTCTACTATCAGGTTAATCTCTGGTTGTACAATGAGTTTCATGTTGGGTGGGAAACAAACAGTAAAGAAGCCATTATCTGTATTTTTTAACTGAAGCCATTATTTGCATGCTATCACTGGTTTTGGGTCTATCCACAGTTTCCTACCATCAATCTGGATTGCTGCATGCACTCCTTACATAATATCACTATGTTTTATTTCTACGCACGTCAGTTATTGTACACAATTAAACTGAACATGTAGAGTGAAAGCGTTGAGCCTTGCGTGGCAATAAAATGTCATGCCAACGTCGCTCCAAGGTGGGTGCAACGGCAGCCCCCCCTCCACCCATTTCAGATCATGATCTAGAGGAAGATAACTGTTCTAAGAGGGATTCAGAAGGAACAAACTACTCCTATTTAACCCCTAAGGTCTTCACTATAACTTGGTATGATCATGTTGGTAATATCATGCATATGGTGTCTTGCATTGCTTACTTTATACATCAAGTATGTAATCTGCTTGGTTTACACATGCTTTGTGTGAATGCCATCTGTTTAGTTTCTATATCATATATGTGAATTATGCAACGCCATCTTGTTTAGCCAGGCATCATATATGTGAATTTTGCAATGCCATCCTTCTTAGCCGGTCATCTTATATGTGAATTATATCACGCCATCCTTTTTTTTCATTACGTATTACATTTGTCAACAATGTTAGTACATTCAACTACTCTTCGTGTGCATCAGCCATTTGACACAGTGATGGAAAAAAATCAGGTGTGAAAACAAGGTCTTCAGAGCGGACAATGCTATCTAACGAAGTGCATATCTCGCTGGTTACAGATAGCTCCTCAGAGAAGGATTTAGAGACATATGACC
The DNA here is from genome assembly GCF_018294505.1 of Triticum aestivum. Lineage (NCBI taxonomy): Eukaryota > Viridiplantae > Streptophyta > Magnoliopsida > Poales > Poaceae > Triticum > Triticum aestivum. Next base: position 247,985,506 of record NC_057804.1, on the reverse strand, counting down.
AGTCCTATTTCCTCCCGAGGTGTATGCTCTAACTTGGCAGGGTTTATGTTGCTCATAGCATGCATATGGTGTCCTGCATTGCTATTTCATTTGCATACTTTGGACATGCTTCGTGTGAATGCCACCTATATATGTGAATTATGTAATGCCATCTTGTTGCAAGACATTATATATGTGAATTATGCAATGCTATCTTGTTGCAAGGCAATATATATGTGAATTATGAAATGCCATGTTGTTTAGCCAATCACCATATAGGTGAATTATATCATGCTATCCTTTTTTTGTATTACATGTTCCATTTGTTGACAACGTTCCTATATTCAACTACTCTTCTTGTGCATCAGCCATCTGAAGCGGTGATGAAAGTATCTAGAGTGAAAACAAGGTCTTCAAAGCAGACAACGCTACCTGCTAAAGCAGACATCTTGCTGGTTACAGATAGCTCCTCAGAGGAGGACTCAGAGACAGATGACCAGTCCTATTTCACCCCTTAGGTCTATGCTCAAACTTGGCAGGGTTATATTACTCATATCATGCATATGTCGTCTTGCACTGCTTAGTTTTTACATCATATATGTGATTGCCATATGCTTACTTGCTTATGTATGTAAATCATATATTTGAATTATATCATGCCATCATGTTTACATAGACATCATCTAAATAAATTATGGCATGCCAACCCATTTAATAAGTACATCATATGGTTATATCATCACATCGTGTTTAGTGTTTACAGTCATCACATTTTGAACTGTGTCATTCTTTCATGAATTATAAAATGTTATCATGTTTCCATAGGTGGCATGTATGTGAATTATGACATGCCAACCTATTTAATAAACACATCATATAGTTTTATCATGTCATCCTGTTTACATAGTCATCATATTTTGAATTATGTCTTTCTATCCTGTTTAGTTAGCCATCATATATGTGGTGTAAAACCATGCTCCTCCTTTGTGGTGGATTGCCTCGCGAAGAGGATGAAGATGAACAAATACAAGGGTGAGCTGCCTATGATCTGCTCGAGCGGGGGATAAATATCTGATTTTCCTCCCTCTATATGGTGGAGTCTAGCCTATATTTATACTCGCCCAGGTCGTCTTCTCTCATGGCTTAGGTGGGAAGGGATGCCACAACGGCCAAATTCGAAGGGGACAGGAGTACACCATATCCTAACTAAAGGTGGTCTTCATATGCGCAGTGGCCAAATTCGAAGGGGACAGGAGTACACCATATCCTAACTAAAGATGGTCTTCATAGGCAAAGCTTCTGGTCATGACGCGCTGGTGGGCTTAGTGATGACACCCATCCTGCCGAGCCCATGGTCTTGGTCTTGTTGCACCGAAAAGGTAAGCTTTGGGGATTCCTTGGGAACCCGCGTGCTGGCTTTGTCCCTCTAGCACCAAAGAGGAAACTCTCCTCGCCCATGTCCGCTGGCGCCCTCCTCGCTCCAGCCGTCATGGGTCACGTCATCGCACGCCTCACGAGGTGGGTGCAAGCCTAGAGATGTTTGCTCCTCGGGAGGCAGCCTCGAGAGGCTGCTCCTTAGGATGTCTTGATGTAATTTGCCTCGCGATTCGGGGGCTGTCACGTGGTTCTTGCTTGTGAAGTCCAGATGGGCGGGGGGGGCGCGTTGGGCCATTGGTGGAGCGATGCGCGGGGCCGTAGGATGACGGGTCTGGGTACCCCCAGTCCCAGAACCTCACAGTACCCCCGGGCCCATGGCGCGCTCGGCCTCGCTTCGAGGCAAAGGCGAGGAGAAGGGGCGAAGCGACACAGGCCCCAACCTCCTGCAATCAAGGCTTGACCCATTGCGCACGACGGGGCACGGATGCCTCTGCCTCCCCATGTCACCTCGGCAACTGCCCAGGCCAACATAAAGCCTGGCGCACGTTGCAGGGCCATCATTACTCCGAAGGTAAAGGGACGCCGGTTGGCCTTCTCCGACTACTTATAAAAGGGCGAAGGGACAGAGCCCTCGGCCCATCTTTGTCTTCACGTCTCTCTGCGTCCAACCCTTGCCACAACAACCATGGTACCCGAGAGGAGGTTCTCCTCTATCGAGTAGGGCAAGTTGGTGCAGGAGGGGTCGGAGCAGCCGCAGCCCAAGAGGCGGTGCGGCCGCCCCCGCAAGTCCGCCGCTATGCCCGCGGTGCCTCCTCGGGGACGCAGGCGACCTCCATTAGTAGTCGGCACCGGTTCTGGCAGCCGCTGGAGGAATCCAACTCGTGCAAATGGCCATAGGTCGAGGCGGTCGTGGGCGAGGAGTGAAGCATGCGGTGGCCGAGTGGCTACCTCGAGCGCGGTCCCATTCCATCGACTCGGCCCACGATTTCGTTGTGTGGATGGAGAGTCCGCCCTGCACCTGGCTTCAGCTACCAAACTCCTTCACGGAGGAGCTGACGACAGACTGACCTTACGGGCTGTGGCTGCAGCCAGATGGCTGCTGCAACAAGTCCTCGTGGGCGGAGGTCAAAGTCAGTCTTTCCAACTACGTGTATCTGACTCGTGGGGTGGAAGTCGTTCGCCCGCGCCCGCGGCTTGAAGGGGAGGCACACCCTCCACTTCAAGTTCGACGGAGCGGAGATGCTCTTTTTGAAAATCTTTAGGGAGGCCGGTGGATGCCTGGGACGCTGCCTAGAGGGTGACAACAACGACATTGACCACCTTTCCTCCGATGACGATGGTTGTCGCGGCAATGGCGATGTCCTCGACAGTGAACTCGCCCTTGGCAACGGCCACGGCACTTCCAGCAGTGATGACACTTCCTCTAGGGGAAGCGGAAGCAACGACAACTAAGACGACCCGCCGTGCAGCCACGCCAAGGTGGAGGATGACTCCGACTAGGCGCCAGTGACGTCGGAGTCGAAGCCTCAGGAACGCCGGCCTTCGAGAGGAAGGTTCTTTTGCCTTTTCCCTTCTTGCAGTTGGATGACATGGTCCCCGTGGGGGCATGTAAGAAACTGCGGCGCTTGCGCCTTTATTTCATAACTTCTAGCTCATGTTTAAGCCATATTGGTGTCTCTGGTTTGGGCTCGGGCTCTTTTTCTTTGTGATAGCTTAGTGCTCTGGATCACTGGGACCCGACCCACAAGCAAGCCTCATCCGTTGCTGGTATGCCGGGTCGCGATGGCTTGGGCAAGGCTAGGAGGTGAGGGGCTCGAGGTCCAGTAAGAGCTCATGAGGCATAATGCTCACGAGTTCCCCCTTGACGCGCAAGCGGCTTTCGAGAGAGAAATGGTCTTTGCTCATACGAGATTGTGAGATTAGTGCAGACTGTTGTTAAGTGACTCCCGCTTGATGTGATGAGGATAACTTAGCTTATGCGGCGGTGTGAGGAGTTTGTGGCATGCGGGTAATCTTTCTAGCATTAGGGCGCGCGTCCTTGGAGCTTTGGTTCCCTGTGCACCATTTCCTTGTGATGGGTCAACACAAGTCCTGCGAAGGGCATGTAAAGCATCAACGTCCTTTGTTTTTCAACTGATGCAAGTTTGGCCGAACTGCGGCCCTCTCGCTCATATATCCTTGCGAGGTCTGCCTCTCTTTTCCTTGCTCGTCAAGGTCCTCTACGTCATTGGGACCCGACCCTCGACCGAGGCTCAGCCGCCGCTAGTATGTCTGGTCGTGATGCCTGGGACAAGGCCAGGGGTGAGGTTCTGAGGGCCAGTAGGAACTCCTGAGGCGCAATGCTCTAGGGTTCACCTTTTAACGTGTCAGCGACTTGAGGGAAAAAGAAATGTGCACCTCGCAAAGGTCATACGGGGAGGCACCTTGGTCGGTAGCGACGTGGTGTAGGTTGGTTGTACTTAGCTTCTTTTCCAGCCAAACAGTCGTCCGTCCAGAGCTGGCCCACCTAAGGTGGCAGGGCGTTGCCAAGGCACCATTCGAATACATGTCTCCTTATGTTCATGTGCATTGACTAATTACGAGGTACAAAGGGCGATGCATGATTGCTGATCTGCTCATGATCTTTTCGTGAGAAGACAAGGCACTAAGGACTTGGTGAGGTGACGTGCACGGGTCCGCCCCAAGAGCCAGAGCTCGGTCACTTAGATTTATGAATGCTGCAGGGATGGACCCGAGCACAGGCGTCGTGTCGGTAGTCCTCTCTCATGGGACGTTCACGAGGAGAGTTGGCAACACGCGAAGCCCGTGGGGCGAGGCCCTAGAGGCGAACTGGTATCAATCGCAGGGTTAATAGTCACAAGAACTCATAAAAGCATAACTAGTTCTTGATAAATGAGCAAAACAATGCAACTGTGGGGACGACCCTAGCAGACCATGGATAATCCATCCCGGGGGGCGCCCTCAATTGAGCAAACAAAAATTCACCTGGCAATGATGCTATAGAAGCGTCGAGGTACTCGGTGAAGCATGTCGTGGAGGTTCGCTTCTCATGAGCCGGATGGCTCCGGAGGCCCGGGATGCTTGCGAGACACAGGGGGCTCACGAGGGTCCGGGGCCTCCTGAGACATCAATGCCAAGCGTCGGGCCTCGTGAGACACCATCACGTGTTGCATGTACTGCTCGTACGAGGTGCCAACATTCAGCAGACCGAAAGGCATGCAGATGTAGTTGTAGGGGAAGCCGCCGCTCCGTCCAACGCGCAAAGTCTAGAAGAGATCCTGAGAAGCGGCCCTGTTAAGGTCTGGGATGTTAACACAGATGCGCAGCTCGCCAACCGCGTCAGGGGTGTCGGCATTCTTGTATCAGGGGTACCCAGATCTGCATGCCTGGGTACGGCCCAGCGATGAGGCCTCTAAGTCAAGACCCTCATGAGGGCCCCGGCCTCGCAAGGAGAACGATATCAAGACCTCCCGAGGGATGGCCTCCTCAGGCTGCCTCCCGAGGAGCAGAGATTTCTATGTAGGTACCCAGCCTCACGGGGCTGTGATGACATGAGTCATGATGATGAAGTCTAGGCGGGCGCCAGCGGGCGTAGATGAGGTAGTTTCCCGTTCGGTGCTAAGGGAGCAAGGACAGGCGTGGGTTCCGAGGAATCTCCCAAAGCTTTCCATTCCGCTGTAATAAGACAAAGACCACGGGCACAAACATGGCTGAAAGTAGTATGAGTACTTATATAGGTTCAATCGTACAAAGCACGCCTCAAACAATGCTACTTTGCCTACAGTTAACCAAGGGTGAGGCCACCAAGCCCCAGGGCAAGGCCTAGGTGCCACCCCATGCATCCACAACCTTCTGAAAGCGGCTTCATCTCGCAATAAACAGGATATTCGCTTTAGAGCCATGAAAAAGCATGAGCATAACCTTCTTTCCTATTCTCCAAGATGGACGACCTTCATTATTTGAGACCACCCACGAATAATTTTATTTTCACCTCCAAGGGAAATGGAGTAGGTCGACATAAACATCATGGTGTGACCAAGCGCAAGTCTGACCCGACCATGGTCAGGCATCTGTATAGGAACAGTAGAACTGGGCATATTCTGTTTCAAGAAGATCACATCAGCAAAACTGTGTATAAGCAAGAGTTTATGAACGACATATAAAACAGAAAATAACTCGTCCCATAAGTTTCTCGACACAGTTGGACTGTTCAACGTGTGCAGCAGTGGCACACATATCCCGTGTGGCCTTCCACCATTGAAATGCGCCCCAAGGACCTCAAGACGTTCAATAAAGTGTACGAACTGGCGGATGTCGTCCCAGTCAACTTTAGTACCATCAGTAACGGTCGAGTTCTTATCTTTCCCTAATAATAAAGCAACTATCGCTTCTGCCCGCTTACTCAACATCGTGTCGTTTTTGCATAAAAATCCCCGTGGTTTTCTATAGTTGAACGTAGTCCCTAGGTAAGTGGGTAACCTGAGAAAATGTTTCAGTTTTACAAAGAAGACCCTGTAGTTTGTTATATTAAACCTGCAGTCCATATGTCTGGTTTTATTAATCAGGCCGGGTCAATGCTGTGGCGCGGCGGCGCGATGCAGAACGGCTGCGGCGGCCGGTGCTTGCAGGGGCCAGATCCGTGCACGGTAGGGGCTGGGGAGGTGGATCCGAAGGCGCGCGACATGGCGGGGATCGCCGGTGACAACGAGGAAGGCCGGAGCGCGGCTTCCCGGGTGGGTTCATGGCATCCACGGCTATTGGGTAGAGAGGAGACAAGGAGGCGAGGGAGAGAAGAAGGGACAAAGGAAGAGCGGTGCGGCGACCTAGGCAGGAGCTCGCTGGAGCTGGGTGATGGCGGACGGGCGCGGGAGACGGAGGGATCCCGTGCGGCGGCGCGAAGTCCTTGCTGGTGGCGTCGACGGCTGGGCATGCGACGGTGCGGAGCCCTCCCGTTGCTACGGCGTCCGGTGGTGTAAGACAATAAGTTTTGGGGAACCAGCACAACCCTCTAGGGGTGGCTTATCTCATTATATATAATGGTTGTGTTACAATATGTACAATATACGTACATAGGTACAGAAGCTATACATAGTCTAACACCCTCCCTCAATCTTAGCCACTTTCTAAAGAACTGAGAAGGGTAAGATTGCGCCTACAAGCCTCAAACTGTGGCAGCGGTAAAGGCTTAGTGAAGATGTCTGCAAGTTGATCCTTAGATGAGATAAACTTGATCTGGAGTTGCTTCTGTGATACACGTTCCCGTACAAAGTGATAGTCAACTTCAATGTGTTTCATTCGGGCATGAAATACTGGATTTGCAGAAAGGTATGTAGCACCGATGTTATCACACCAAAGAATAGGAGGCTGTGGTTGAGACAAACCCAACTCCTGAAGCAAAGACTGCACCCAAATAATCTCTGCAGTAGCATTAGCCACAGCCTTGTACTCAGCTTCAGTACTGCTACGTGACACAGTAGCCTGTTTCCGAGCACTCCAGGCGATCAAATTAGAGCCAAAGAATACTGCATAACCCCCCGTGGATCGCCTGTCATCTGGGCTACCAGCCCAATCTGCATCAGAGAAGGCCGAAAGGACCCGAGAGGAAGTCGGCCGAATATGCATACCAAATGTCAGGGTGAACTGAACATAACGAAGAATGCGTTTAACAGCAGCCCAATGAGTATCTCTGGGAGCCTGAAGATACTGACAAACCCTGTTAACAGCATAAGAGATATCTGGTCTCGTGATCGTCAAGTACTGAAGTCCACCAACAATGCTCCTGTACTCTGTGGCATCCGCAGGAGACAAAAGCTCACCATCAACAGCTGTTATCTTGTCGGTAGACGACATGGGTGTGGTGGTCGGTTTGCACTTCAGCATGCCAGCTCTTTGTAACAACTCCAAGGAGTACTTCTTCTGCGTAAGGACAAGACCAGTAGCACGAGAAGTGACCTCAACTCCAAGAAAGTAGTGAAGCTTCCCAAGATCTTTGACCGCAAAATCAGCACCAAGAGAGCAGACAAGAGCATCAGCAGCATACTGAGAAGAGCTGACAAGGATAATATCATCGACATATACCAAAAGATACATAGTGACTTCTGGCTTCTGTAGAAGAAATAATGAAGTGTCAGCAGTAGACGGCACAAACCCATGAGCACGAAGGGCAGAGGCAAGGCGGGCATGCCAGGCACGAGGAGCTTGCTTCAAACCATATAGTGCTTTGGAAAGACGACAGATATAGTCAGGACGATCAGGATCAGAGAAACCAGGCGGCTGTTTCATATAAACCTCTTCCTCCAAAAATCCATGTAGAAAAGCATTCTGCACATCAAGTTGACGAAGTGACCAACCACGAGAAACAGCAATGGAGAGAAGAAGCCGAATAGTGGTAGGCTTGACGACAGGACTGAAGGTGTCCTCATAGTCAAGACCATGACGCTGCCGAAAACCGCGAGCAACAAGTCGCGCTTTGTAACGCTCAATAGATCCATCCGAATGCTTCTTCACTTTGAATACCCATTTTGAGTCAATAACATTTACCCGTGGTGGTGGAGGAACGAGAGTCCATGTCTTGTTACGAAGAAGAGCATGAAACTCCTGCTCCATAGCCTCTCGCCAATGTGGAATGCGCAGGGCAGCCTGATATGAGCGAGGCTCAGAAGATGGATCCGCAACAGCAGCAGCCAAACAAGCAGCCAACCAAGCAACCGTACCATCCTTACGTTCCTTAGGTTTGAAAATGCCACTGCGACTGCGTGTATGTGGTCGGGACACAGGAACCACCGAGGTCGACGGAGCAGCCTGCAACGGGCTGGAGGACGGCGACGTTGACGAGTCAGCCGGTGACGAGGAGCCAGTCACGGTAGCCTCGGACTCGGTTGGCGAAGAAGGCCGACCCACCGGCGAAACCGGCAGAGCAGACGAAGCAGCTGGCGACTCCGGCATCACAGACCGGGCCGATGGCGAGCTCGGCATAGTGGGCCGTGGCGCGGCCGGTGTCGCGGGCCGATCCGCTGATGAAGGCGACGTGAGGACCCGAGCCGCGGGCGAAGACGGCGTGACGGGCCGAGCCGCAGGCGAAGACGGCGTGACGGGCCGAGCCGCGGGCGACTCGGCGGCCGCTGGCGAAACGGACCGAGCAGTGGAGATGCTCGGCGCGACGGGCTCGTCGGGTGACCATGCATGGGCACGCGAATCGATGCCATGCAACATAGGGCGATCGACGTGCCCACCAGAAGACGACGATGATGATGGTGAATCCTCCAACAGCTCCAAACGAGCTCCACGTCCGGTTCCTGCACCATGGTTAGGTAACAGCAAAGGAGAGTATGCAACATCATCAAATTGGTCAGAAGCAACAGAGGATGAATGCAGGGATGGTGGTTCGACAGTGGACACAGGAAGGTTGGCAAAGGGAAAAACATGCTCATCAAACACGACGTCCCGAGATATATAGACACGATTAGTGGGAACATGAAGACATTTGTAACCTTTATGAAGAGAGCTATAGCCAAGAAAAACACACTTCTTAGAACGAAACTCAAGCTTGCGCTTGTTATATGGACGAAGATGCGGCCAGCAAGCACACCCAAATACCTTGAGAAAGGTATAATCAGGTTGTTCATTAAGGAGAACCTCAATGGGAGTCTTCATGTTTAAAACACGAGTAGGAGTACGGTTGATGAGAAAGCATGCAGTGGTGAAAGCATCACTCCAAAACCGAAACGGAACAGATGCATGGGCCAAAAGAGTAAGACCAGCTTCAACAATATGACGATGCTTACGTTCGACTGAACCATTCTGCTGATGTGTATGTGGACATGCTAAACGATGAGCTATCCCAAGCGACTGAAAGAAAGAGTTGAGGTTGCGATACTCGCCCCCCCAGTCTGACTGGACATGAACAATTTTGTGCTTGAGAAGACGTTCAACATGTTTTTGAAACTGAACAAAAATATCAAACACATCAGATTTGCGTTTAATAAGGTAAAGCCAGGTAAAGCGACTATAAGCATCAACGAAACTGATATAGTAATTATGACCACTGACAGAAGTCTGAGCAGGACCCCATACATCTGAAAACACAAGTTCTAAAGGATGTTTCACCTCACGACTGGACTCCGAAAAAGGAAGTTGATGACTCTTCCCCTGCTGACAAGCATCACACACTGCTACATCTTTATTACTAGACAAACTAGGAAGCTCATGACGACGCAAAATATGACGGACAATAGGTGTGGCCGGGTGACCAAGACGAGCATGCCACTGTGACGGAGAGACCCGAACTCCACTGAAAACACGAGCGACACCAGGATGCTCCAGACGGTAGAGGCCCTGGCACAACCGCCCACTAAGAAGAATGTCCCTCGTGCCCCGATCCTTAATAAAAAGATCAAAAGGGTGAAATTCACAAAGCACATTATTATCACGTGTGAGTTTAGGAACTGAAAGAAGATTACGGGTCACAGATGGAACTCGAAGAACATTGCGAAGCTGAAGACTCCTATTGGCATGTCTAGTGAGAAGAGATGCTTGACCAATATGAGAGATGTGCATACCTGCTCCATTGGCGGTGTGGATCTTGTCGGAGCCATGATAGGGTTCACGAGTGTGAAGCTTCCCCATCTCGCTGGTTAGATGCTCTGTCGCCCCAGAGTCCATGTACCAGTGTGGATCGATGGAGTAGGACTGAGTGTGTCCCTGTTGCTTCTGCGGCGCGGGACGATCAGCCATGGCGACCTGACGGGCATTGTTGCGTGTATCTTTGCCGTCATTGCCAAGACCAAGGAAGCTTCGCTGGAAGCGCTTATGACACTTGGAGGCCCAGTGCCCATCGCGGCCACAAAGCTGACACACACGTGGACCGCCAGCCCCCGGTAAGGTCGCAGTAGGTGGGGGGGCCGAGGCGGGCGACGGTGGCAGCCCCAAGGGAGACCGGGGTGATGAAGAAGAGCGGCCACCCTTGGTGGCGGCGTTGGCCGAGAGGGAGCCAGTGCCCCTGGTGCGGCGAGTCTCGACCCGTTGCTCAGTGAGAAGGAGCCGAGAGAAAACCTCGTGTGCCAGCATGGGTGTCGAGTTGCCCCGCTCGTTGATGATCTCGACTAAGGCATCATACTCCTCATCAAGACCATTGACAATAAACGAGTTGAACTCGGAGTCGGTGAGGGGCTGTCCAATGGAGGCCAATGTGTCGGCGAGGCCCTTGACCTTGTTGTAGAACTCAGTGGCAGTGGAGTCAAGCTTCTGACACTCTCCAAGCTGACGACGGAGTGCAGAGACACGAGCCTGGGACTGCGCTGCAAAGGTGCGCTCAAGGATGGTCCAGGCCTCATGAGACGTCTTCGCGAAGACAACAAGGCCGGCAACTGCCGGCGAGAGCGACCCCTGGATGGAGGAGAGGTTCGCCTGGTCCTGCCCCGTCCAGACGCGATGGGCCGGATTGTAGACCGGACCGTGCACGCTGTCTACCAGCGCGGGTGGGCAGGGAAGCGATCCGTCGACGTAGCCTAGCAGGTAGTGACTCCCCAAGAGCGGGAGAACCTGCGCACGCCAGAAGATGTAGTTGTCGGCGGAGAGCTTGATGGTGATGAGATGACCGAAGTGAAACGGCGGCGGCGAAGACGATCCCATCGAGGAGGCTGCCTGGGGTGCAAACACCATGGAGGCAGCCGGAGGCACCGAAGCCGATGCGGGAGGAGGCGGGACCGCAGCCAGGGCGGGCGCCGCAAAGCTCGCGGCCGGTGCGGACGCCGCAAGGCCCGCGGCCGGGGCGGACGCCGCCAACCCCGCCAGCGGGGCAGTGTGATCCGCTTGCGGCAGGAGCGGCGGGACGACGCCTGCGGAGTCCGCAGCGGACGGCGGCGCCGCGGTGTGGACCACGAGGTCACGCCCAAGCGAGGGCGCCGGCGGCGTGGAGAAGACGGAGCCGATGCTCCTTGTCCCGATCGGAGCCGGAACAGAGACGGCATCGAGCGGGAGGTTGAGCAGAGCCGCAAGAGAGGCCGGGAGGAAGCCCGCAGCAGTGGAACCGGTGGTGGCGGCGCTCGACATGGCGGCGGCGCGATCGGTGGCGCGGCGGCGGCGGTGAAGGCGGCGGCGGCTGCGGCGGCGGTGCGGGTATTAGGGTTTAGAAGCGGAAGCGATCGTAACCTAGCGTGATACCATGTAAGACAATAAGTTTTGGGGAACCAGCACAACCCTCTAGGGGTGGCTTATCTCATTATATATAATGATTGTGTTACAATATGTACAATATACGTACATAGGTACAGAAGCTATACATAGTCTAACAGGTGGAGTGCCCTGAGGGTGCGGATGCTGCTGCTACACCAGTACCACCAGCCCAAGGTCAGCCTCCTCCACCTCGTTCTGTAGCCCAACTCTCGTCTCGCACCATGCTTCCTTACTTCTGCCCCTTTGGATTGGAGAGCCTGTGCTCTCAGCTCTGCTGGTCCGGCTGTGCTCTGTTGCATGCGAGCAAGGGAGAAGAGCGAGCTCGCTGATTCTTCTTACCTGCAGCTCCAACACGAAAGCCAGCCAATCGACTCTTGATAGCAGAACACAAACAATACAAGTAAACAGAATTCTAAGACAGCCAAGGTGGATATGATAGCAGCGGAAGTAATTGCTGATTTAAGTGTAACAACATTGTGTGCTATTTTATCCTGGTCTTGCTTTTCTTCTTGGATAACTTCTCTAATCTCCCAATAGATTTCTTGGTTTGGCATGGTTCTTAGTATTAGTTAATACAAACCCTATATAGCTATGGCTATATATGAATTTTGTTACTTGAAATGTTCAATACAAGTGTTGACTTGAAAAACTAAAATTCTGTGTAAGTAATCATGTGACCATATTGGATGAAGGTGACCCATAAATTCATTCAGTTAATTGAATTCTTTTTGCCTTCTGCTTAAGATAGGTACCCAAGCTCTAATAATTTCAGTGGCAACTACATCCGAACTTTGTCACATCTTTCTACATAAAAATTGTGATTATATCATTTGTCATCTGAAAACCAGACTCATGTATACATTATGGGACATAATGTCCAGGAAATAATCACCAGGTACAGACATCACTCTTGACCTACATTGTACAACATTGCATAATTTTCTGTTTTTCTTGAGGTACTGCTCAGTATTTTTTTATCGCAAACATAGATAGAACAAAGGCCACAAGAGCTGATTTGGTACACCTTGCTGCATTCACTCTCACTTGATTAAGATATTCAAAGTGTGAGCTTTTGAAATTTCCAAAAATAAGTCAGATTCTCATTATTAACCTATGTGCACATGCCAATATTTCTGACTCTGACATATTGTGTTTGATAATAATTTGATGAACCACCATGTCGCCCTTCCACCTGGTTCCATGGGAAAGTAATTTACAAAGCTCCAGTTGGTCAATACAGCCTACATGTTTTGTTTTGAACATGCAGCCTACAGGTTGACATTTTTTTAGTTCCATGTTTTCTAGCATTGCTTAACTTTATTTGAAAAAGTGTTGTAGTTATGTATGCATGATACAGTACTAGAGGTGTATGCAGGATACAGTACTGGAGTTGGAGTTTCAGGGCATCAAAAAAGAATTTACTATGCTTCAACCCATGTTTTCTACCATTGTTTACCTTTAATTGAAAAAAACTATTGTTGTTATGTGTGCAGGATAAAGAGTACTCTCGCTGTAAACTAATATAAGAGTGTTTAGATCACTAGTTTAGTAATCTAAAAACTCTTATATTAGTTTACAGAGGGAGTACTAGAGTTGGAATTTCAGGGCATCCACAAAGAATTTACTATGCTTCAGGCAAGAAAAGTTAATTTGTTTGACCTTTGTAAGGACTACATTACTAGCTTAATGCATGGAACTTATTGAGCTGTAGACATGGCATGTGCGTACATAGAGACCTGCTGCATCAAAGCGCGGTGCGGATACACCTCTTCTTACAGGACAGGTTGTGTACAACTTATGTTGAGCTTAAATTTCCATAATAAAACGTGTGTTTTTATTTATCATGGTTTTTCCTCCTACAAAACCAAACATTTTCAGCTGTTGTTTTTTCATCTCCTTCCGACGCTATTAAATCTCATTCTTACCTATGTTGAAATGGTTCCAGTGTGTGTGCGATGCATTGCTTCCCTTAGTTTTCGGAGGAACATGGTGCTATTCCTGGTGTTTTTGGTTATGGAAAAGCTGACATTAGTCAGGAACTTTCGAAGTTGATCACCTTATTGCTCCGTTCTCATCATACCGTCTCTACACTATCTACTGAGTTTAAAAATCCATGTTGTACTCTAATTCTGAAGCTTTGGTTTATGTTGGATGTGGCTGAAAGAGGAAATGAGATAGCCGAGGTTTAATGGATTTCCCCCAATCGACAATGACATTTCCTCACATTATGTGAAGAGTGGAGCCGCTTAAAGTAAATGGTGAGCTCACCATGGTCGTCTTTCTTACTACAGATTGGGAGCCGCCGACCACGACCCGATGACCCATGGTGTGTAGATGATACACTGGTGAGGCATTCAAGGGACAAACAGGAGCTCACGATTTTCAGGGATGAGGAGGAGCTTGCAATTTCCAGGCTCGGCCTGCCCGACCTGCCGACGCATGTGGAAGACTAGGAGTCTGGTGTTTTATCTGCAGCGAAGCACAAATGTTCCCGGGTGCAACTCACGGGCTCTTTTGCTTTTACACACTTCATTTTGTAATTTTAGTGTTTGACTAATAGTACATCTGTTGGAACAAGTGCAAAGGCAACATCATCTTCCAGCAAAAAAATTCCCCTGCATTGAGTGCTTCAGACAGTTTTAAGAACATCAAGCAATATTTACTACTATTATCTTGTATTAACAAATTTAGTATCAATTCAAATGATATAAGGAAAGTAAACAGAGATGCTGATGAGCTTAATTAATTCAAAAAATTGTTCTTGATTTTTATTTCTAGAAGAAATATTTGATTCATTGTTGTGAATTTTCCAGGAGAGAGCAGGTTCTGGTGGACAAAGAGGTGATAAGCGATGAACTCTTCCACTATAAAAGTTGATGGTCCTAATTCCTTTATAGTTTATTTCTTGATAACTTTAGGTTACAAAACATCTCTGTGACTTTTCGTGTTCTGTGATAATATATTTGATTATAGTCACAGACTATGCAAAATGATTATTTATGTTCCTAATTTATCTTCATCTTTCATAGTGGTAGGGAAACATCGCCGTTAGTTCGCACGAGCTAGGACTTCACAAAATTTGTCAATAGCATCGATCAGGATATAATTTTTCTTATTCCTTTCTATTTTTAGACAAGAAAGAACCATAGAGAATCTCAATCCTTATACTGTAGCAGTACCTGCAGTAGAGCAAGCCATTGTCACAAATTTAACAGAAGATGGAAAAGAATGGTTGCTTTTGTTGCAGGTTACTCCAAGAAGTGTATTGTCAAACTAGATGTTGTATATTATCTATCCATCATCTGGATGCTTGTGTGTCCTGCGACAAATCCGAGCTTAATCAGGATAATCTGATTAGTGTATCACAAGTCTGCCTTTTCTAACTGAACCAATTCTGTACTTATTTTAGCGTTTTACATAATGTGTAGATTTTTCAGAACAAAAAGAAGTGAATCCGTATAACCTGATTTTGCTATATTATTTAGTTCAAAATGACTTTGTAAATCCCAATTTCTCTAGTATTGCAACTCTGCATCAAATTGGCCAATCAAACTGATATTTCTATTTGGACAACTTTAATTTGTAATATCATGATTTTACTTTCTAGAAACCACTTCAACTAGGCTAGGGCTATGTCTATTAGTCCTCCTCCAGTATTTGTTGAAACGAGATAACACATGTTTCTTCAAGTGTCTACACACTACATGTAGTAAGTTTCTTATAGAAGTAGTGAAACCTGGATACCAATTTATTGGAACATTATATTTCTTATAGAAGTAGTCAAACAAGGATATCAATTTATTGGAACCATCAAGAGGGCGGCACTCCTGGAGGGTATATATTCTCCCTCTTATGCCTATTTGAAATAGCTTGTAGGTCTGTACTTTGCCACTCATTTGGTAGTACTCAATTGTTGCAAGGATGGATACTACACTTTTACGAGCCATGGGCCACTACTGTTTATCATGTGGATTGTAGATGTATTGGTAATGTACCACCTTTTTTTGCTATTACCTGTAAGGCAGTGAAAAAATAGAATAAAAATGTTCATTAGAGAAATAATAGAATTGGCGATTGAATATCCAATGGCTATGATTTTATATATATGTGGGAGATTGACGTATGATTACGTGCAAAGTATACAAGTGAAAAAACATTATTATTTATTTAGATGAGCTATTACCAGAATTTTTGTCACAGATGGAGGGATCGCAAATCTTTATTATCATTATCAGAAACATGACTCTAGGCCCTAAAGGAACAAGAAAAATACATAACAAGTCCCTCAACTTTTACAGAAAAGAGCTCAAAGTGAGAAAAAACATGACCGTGTCCTTGCGTCTCGCTATTTCCAGGGACGAGCCACTTAGGACAACGAGGTTGCTGTGGCTAGGCCATACATAGCCCCGAATAGAAGAAACACAAGGCCGCCTTACAATCTGAAGAGTCATCGGAGACGAGGCCAAATGTTGGGCACAAGCTGGGCCAAATTTTCTCACCCCGTTGCAACGCACGGGCCTCTTTTGCTAGTAAAATACGGGCCTTTTTTGCTAGTAGAATAACAAACGTGTAGCCTGCTTAACTTTGAAATAACCTACACGTGCCAACAATTATAAAAAATATTAGTTAGAAGTAGCATCTTTGAGAGAAGGGAATCACAACTCGTTGCTACTTCTAAAGTTAAATTGTGATTAGTTAGACAGAATAGATGGATTAAGAAGTAATCGAGGCAACAAGCAAGAACCAGATACAAAATTAACATGGACGAACTACTGGAACGACGTTGGGGTGAAAGACCACGGTGAGGATGAGATCAGGTTCTGCTATTTCTATCAACATTCTTGTGCCAACTTTTAGTCTGTAACACTTGAGAAAGTTTATTCAAGTTCGGCCATAAAAAAACAGGGATCTTCTTGGTTCATGAACCCAACTCGGAACTTATATCCATGGCTTGTCTTCAATGTGACCATTAAACTAGTGTATTTAGTTATGGCAAGGCCGACCATCTCGAGTACAAGTGTTCTAGCAGAGCAAGGAATGCACTGTACGAAAAATAATATGAGAACACAATGTATTCGCTATCCAAATCTAGAAATAATTTCCTCCTTCACGTCAGTGTTGACCACGGTACTAGTACCTTTTATCCAAATATATAGCAATCCAAAATTCCAAATTAGTCGACAACATGTTTAAAAAACCCCACCCTCCCGGGTAGAAAAGAGGATTTTAGGAACATAGTGTACGCGTTTAAAATCCTGTGTTAGGATGAGAAGGAACAAGTGTGGCGTCTCGCTGAGGGCGCAGAAATATGTAGGTTCCTCGCACTTTGGGCACAACAAATGAAACAAATTAGATTAAGTAGGAAGAAAAATGCATCAACAGCGGCGGCTGCCATGCTAGGATTACCCGCGACCAAGGGACTTGGATTTATTGGGATGGATGAAGAATTCGTATCTGGTTCTCCATGAGGAAACTCTATGCAATCTCCGAGAGGGGGTTTCCTTTGAACAAGCAGACAAGAGAGAAGGGGATTCAGGCATAGTAAAATATTGCTGCTTCGTCCGTCCAGCTTACTGCTAAAGCTGGAAAGGTGGGGGTTTTTGCAATTTGGCGGCTCATTGGGCATTACTGCGGCACTACTATCGGAGTGAGTCTACTGTGCAGTTGTGCACTCTAGTTTGGTGCATGGCATGTGGACCCCGTTGCCTGATGCCCCACATATCAGCGAAAGGAGGTAGAAAGGCAAGAGTAACTAGTTACACATAAATATATTTTTGACAGAGAGATACTCCCTTTGTAAACAAATATAAAAACATTGTATATCACAACTTCATAAATAAGAAAAATCAAGGGGAATATATATAACATAATATGGGGGTTCAGCTAAGAATATAATACTCAGACAGGCTCATGGTTCTGGAAGTTGGGCCACAGGCCGGTAGGTCTACATGTTTGGGGGCCCATGTGTTCTAACTAAGCGCATTTCATATTCCAAGTGATCGATACGACGCTAGTTTTAGATGCTGTCGCAAGGTGAATACAAAAAATTAATAAAGCATGACAGCTGGTAGAATGAAATCAAACGACAGTT
Organism: Triticum aestivum; assembly: GCF_018294505.1. Taxonomy (NCBI): domain Eukaryota; kingdom Viridiplantae; phylum Streptophyta; class Magnoliopsida; order Poales; family Poaceae; genus Triticum; species Triticum aestivum. The sequence continues at coordinate 247,967,886 of NC_057804.1, read as the reverse complement.
CCTGACCAGCAATTGGAGTTGCAATTCTTTCATGATATCCTACGTGATAAATAATACTGCCGTACTACTTATACACATAGGACACTTGTTTCACCATGCCATACTATTACATCAAAAGCTCTCGGAGGATAGATCAGTTCAGCAGTTGCATGCTGCTACTGAAGAATTTCAAAGTTGATTTGGACCAGCTCTCCTTGCCGAGAAAGTTTGATTTTGACACCATCCCCTACCACAAGATATGATTTAGTTTTGAACCTTCACCATCCTTTAGCATCATTCATCATGCGACCATCCTTTGTACTTACGGTATCTTGAGCAGGTTCATTCACACCAAGGTTGCGCATGGTAAGAGAACCTTGGCCACGGTTGCCCAGATTATTGAACGACTCACTCGATGCTCTAGGAATTCTCTGTTTGCAAACAAGAAGACATAGACAAACAGTTAGATCAACACAGTGAATCTTCTGAAACAACATGGAAAGAAAAAAGAATGAAGCACTTGGGCGACCAATGCTTAGCAAGAAGGTGCAGATGTCTGTTTTTGTAAGGACTTTGGTATATCCTGTACGAACTGCAGCCCAGTTTGTTGCCGGTGCAATTGCAGGCTACATTGCCGTTGCACGGGTCGGAGCAAATGCAAGTGCAACTTCAAGTGTTGGTGTAGGTGTCGGAGTCATTGCTGGTGCTCGTGCCGGTGCGACAGGTAGTGTCGCTGCTGTTGCCGGATATGGTGCTCCTTGTCGAGCTAGTGCCAGTATCGGAGTAGGTGCCCTTGTTGGTGCTCGATCCTCCGGTAGATCAGCCTGATCCCCTGACGCGGTCGGTGCCCAATCCCCAGGTGGATCAGACCGACCTGCTGCTGCTGTCAGTGGTAGAACCAGTGTCGTCGGAGAAGGTGTCGATGCTCGATCTGATGCTGAAGGTGGTACTGATGTGCGAGATAGCAGCGATCATCTTTGGTCTGCTATGATTTCATACTTCAGCTTTCTAACTTGACTAGGCTCCGTGACCTTGATCCTGTCTTTTTCTTCATTTCCATTAAACAAGACAAATTGTGGCGTGTTTGTTAAACCAAACTGCAGTTCATCATAGGGCTTCAGATTGTACCCAGACAACAGACTGATCCAATTGTGTCAATTAATATAAGTTATGGACATTGCCTTTGTTACTGACACGACATAAGAAGTGAAACCTTAAAAAATAACCATCATGGAGGAAACCAAACGGTCTATTCCGTAACGAATGTCACATGGCAAAACCGGCATCATAAAATTGCAGCAAAAGTAAGAAAACATGACATTAAATCAATAAGATTTAGACAGTAAATCAATAAGATTTACTTGATGTGACACGAGTGAATCCTTAATAGGAAATCACTATGTTCAAGTTCTAAACAGAAGGTTGATCGTCCAATTACGGGTGGTATGCAGGGCCCCCACTTACTCCGACAAGCAGGATAATCCAAAGGTCGTGACAAATCGTATGGACCGAACATCCATGGGACTAGAAATCCTGGTGGGTGCGATAAACCCCGCGATGCACACAGATATTGAACAAAAAGATGATATGGATACTTCAAAATATACAGACTGAATTGAATGGACAGACATTAACATAGACTATTATTAGGACTCACCACACAACTAAAGCGGCATTACTAAACAATACAGGGTTCACACACACGAATCAAGTACTGAACAATTGTACTTACTACAGACAAGCAAAGTTGCACTAATTAAACTCTGCAGATTATTTCTTGCCACGGACCTACGGGGTGTGCCCCACTTAACTGACTAGGCCATGGACTTTGTGAGAGATGTCTACCAGCACCATCGCCATCTTGTCAACCTTGGAGAACCTAACAAAGTGGTCTTTCCACTCATAAACATGACGTTGAAGACAGTCTGAATCAGATTTGTCGGGACGCTTTACAAGAACCACACACTTCGCAATCGAAGGCACAGTTAGGAAATTGTTGCGGTGAAGTACACTCTTGAGAACACGCTTGAAAACAATGCTACAGGAAAACACTAGTTAATGACATGTGGCGACAAGGACACAACAGCTGGATAGTTTAGTAGTAGAACTCATCCTCAGGCCTTCCAGTTCAAACGGCATGACTTTGACAACTTCATCTCCACCGCAGACCTCGTTCTAATTCAAATAGAACCAAATATTTATTACTACCTCCGTTCATAAATATAAGATGATTTTTGATATTTTACTCTATATAAGACTACATATATGCAAAGAAATGAGTGAACACTAGAACATATCTTCGAAGGCATGAGAGCAGAGGGATTACTTGCAATATCCATAACATAATTTACTGAGGCTAATATACTCTCTTCAAAGGCATGAGAGCTAAAATTTTGCATTTCCTATAGCTAGCATCAATGTTCATAAAGTAGTTGAAAGTAATCTATAACAAATCAGTGTTATGTGCATTAGTCATATGTATGTCAACCTCTTGCATGTTTTGGTCAAAAGAGCAATTTTTAGAACCGTCATTTGGCACACAAAAATGACATGCAAGATCACCAAGAAAGTTGTACTGCTAGTACTAGTACTGCGTGTTAGATGAAAACGCTTGATCAAGATCGCCAAAAAGATCGTCAAGAAGAGATATTACCTAGACTTGCTTAATGAGGGATCACGGAGAGGGGGGCTTGGACAGGGCGATGGCCTTGAGCTTCTCCGCGCGGTAGTCTTGGCGGGGTGATTGCGCTTCTTCGTACCCTGAGCCTCGATGGTTTTTGCCAGTGCCATAGACATCACTCCGGCCGGTGCTCCAGTGTCCATCAAGAAACTGTCAAATGGAAATAAAAGAAAAGAAACCATAATCACAAACCCAAAAGAAGAACAGAGAGGGAGTTATATGATCAGCCTCGGGGTTGCAAGACCGGGCCTTGGCCAGAATCAACACCATTGATGCGCTGACCTTTCCTTCTTTGGGAGAGAAGAATAATGGCAGAAGCAGGTCGGGGTTTTCTTGAAGAAATGAGGAACAAGATGAGGGAGAAGCGAGTTGGGGTTTTCTTCAAGAGAGGAACCTGGGGGAGAAGAGTGAAATGATGGTTGCTTCGTCCGTCCAATTTACTGCTAGAAAGGTGGGGGTTTTGTGATTTGACGGCTCATTGGGCATAACTGCGACACTTCGATTGGGGTAGTTTACCGTGCAGTTCTGCACTCTAGTATGGAGTAATTTAGTGCATGGCATGTGAACCTCGATGCTGGTTGTCCCACACGTTAGCGAAAGTGAGTAGCAAGGTTCCTGACGACCGTCGAGGAGGATCCGCATGGTAGAGCGTGTCCACTATTTCTGAAGAAAAAAATGATTACAACAAGCGTTTCCACTCTTACAACGGAGGTGTGCGAAACACGGCAGCTACATGAACTTACATAGTACTCCTAATGCTAGGCATATGTACTGGTTCATACGTCAGTACTACATAATCTTGTTGCTAGTGTAATAAGATATGACGATAACAAATGATGTTGTGTGCATGTCAACTATATGAAAAGTAATATAACATACCCTTTTTTTATTGTTCGGTCCAGAATGAACAGTGAGATCAATGTTAATAGAACTAGGTCTACAACGCACGAAGAGTATGGTGCTACAATACTCCACGGAACATGAACCATATGAAGCATGAATCAGTGATAGGCAGGGTGTATGTAGGGTGCATGGGATGGGAGCAAAAGTTCCCTTGTCGACCCACTTTTGGGTGTTTGGCAGAGTGCATGAAGAGTGCATGACTCCACACTAGTAGGTTAACACAAATACAGTAGGAGCATGCATGAACATGGGTGCTGAGATGAGCATGCAAGAAGAGGGAACAACTATATTGAGATGAGAATGCAACCAAACACACCCACACGGTTTGTGCTACAGTGACTGATCTGCACCTTCTGAGTTTCATCCAATAGTCATTTGGCGCCGAGACTTGGACATGCCCATGTAGAGGATGCCTAAACACCACCGAAGTCCCTCTGCTTCTCGAGGCACACGACGTTGGAACTGCAGGGTGCCACCGCCCGCAGAGCCCGCTCTCGGTCGAGGGGAGCTAGCTCGTCAAAGATGGCGTCCAATGGCACAAATGGATTCTGGTAACAGAGCCCTAAGAGTATTCGCCCGGCAACAGCGACGGCAGCCCGCGACCCCTCCGTGTCCAGCTTCGCTCGCCACCATCGCGTGGAGACGGCTGAGCTCCTCGGAGATATAGGTGAGAAGGAGACTAGGTCAGGAAGCCGCAGCTCATTGAAGCCAATGGGGTGGTCGAACGGGTTTAGCCCCATGGCCGTCATGGTCGCGTTGGCATGACGGTAGGCATCGCGTAGCTACAACAAGTGCATGGCAACATGGTCCGCAAAGTGGTTGAGGCGATCCTGGAACTCGTCACGATCAACCCGGTCATGCTCCAGCAAGATCGCCTCACCGCCTATCGTATCTCCTGCTTTCTGCAGCAACATCGCCGACACCTCGAGCATCTTTGTGGTGGACGCCTACCACTTTTGAAGCTCCGTGAACTCCTGCACATAAAGGACGACATGTCACTCCTCTACTCCTTGAGCTCACGGAGCTCCGTGACCCTGGACCTGAGCTCCGCATCCTTGGCCTGGAGCTCATGTGTCAGGCGCCTCACCTCAGGCTTTGTAATCTGGTGCGCCGCCATGGAACCACGTAGAAGCAATGGGGAGAGGAAGCAAAGGGGCGAAATGGCTAAAAGGTAATGCAATCTACGGGAAGGCGGAGGGAGACAGCTGAAGAGGAGGGTGAATCTTTTTGTTTTCACCATGGGAAAACACCAGTCAACGACTTTTCACATCAGGGAGTAGTGGGTTTTACAGGCGGAGTCATCATGACTAATTGTGTCGCACCTGCTCCCGTCAATAAAAAAATAAAAATCCTGCCGCGCCTGCCGCATCCAAAGACCAGAGCAACGCCGTGGTGGATATTTAAATTTACCTACTGACAAGGAGAGAAAAAATGGGGTGAAAAAACAAATGTTGCAGCGGCCTAGCTAATCGGTCGCACTATCCCAACTAGCTAGCCAATGTGCTTCACTGATGTACTCGGTGGGAAAGGTGGGCTTTTGTGGTTTGCCGAATCATTTACTTTCTTTGGCTCTACGACCGAGGAGGACCCAGAAAACACACAGTAGGACCTAGAAACCGCGCGGTTGGGTGTGCCACGTCTCGGCACGGAGGAAAAATGTGTGTGTAAAAATATACTGTATCAGACGTACTACCTATGGTTCGATCTCGGGACCCACCCGGTTGGTCGAAAACACACCACTAGCCACACAACTTCATCATGCTAACGTGGCACGGAGGATAGGTGTGGTTAGCTCCGTATCGACCAGCCACAACGTCTCTTATTCTAGGCGATTCTTCTATTTTCCAAGCATTATTTTAGTAATAATAACACCACATCAAGCTCGCGCCCTTTCGTGTGTGCCTGTCTGTCTAGAGGTTAGACGATGGAGAGGAGAGAGAGATTGCAGACATAGGACCCACTAGTAAGTGAATCAGCGGTCATGCACGTGTTAACGAGCCACTCCCTCTACTCTACTCAACATAATACTGTATAAAATCAAGTTATGTGACAAAGCAAACAACCGTTGTTGTTTCAGGCTATCGACTTACGCTTTGTAGTCTAGGTTGCCAGTTCGAATCTCGTCTTTTAGATTTGTTAGTTTTAGGTCCAAATTTGATCAAGACAAGTGGGACCACCATGTGTTGTTCTGATATTTCAGTGTAGGATGGTATTTTTGCACAAACACTGTGAATGGTTAGACAAGTAACGATACTAGTTACACGTATTTTGCTGTGATGCCCGGATAATTAGGCTACAGTAATTCCACGCTAATGATGCCACATCACCTCGGTTACTGTTACTAATCTCGCGATGGTTCAAAAACGGTTCGAATTCAAATTTAAAATCAAGTCAAACAATTAAAGTTTTCAAAAGTCAAATCTAAAATGTTCTTAATGTGGCAAATAAATCATGGATATTATTGGTGGAGTAACAACATCTTTATAAAATATTTAAATACCCTAAAGTGATTAAAACAACATCAAAACAATTAGTTATACTCCTAATATATTTTACCAAATTCTAAACTATTTTTATTCTGAGGTAAAAACTTCTTAGAACAGTGGATTAATTTGCCACACTATTTTTGGAGCTATTTTCATATTTTACTAAACCAAAAATATAGTGCAACTAAAATAAAACAGAAAGAAAATGAGAAAACAACAACAAAAGAAAAATAAAAGCCCCACCCCTCGCCGGGCCTCGGCCCAGCTGGCCACGGGGCTAGCCAGGCCGCCCAGCCGGCCCACTTGGCCCGGCCCCCCCCCACACACACTCTGTTAACCCCCCACCCGACCGAAACCCTAGCCGTCGCCCCACTTCCCCCCCACTCCCCACGACCGCAGCCACTCCCCCCCCCCCACACTCTAGATCGGGGAGGGGCCCGATCCCGTCGCCCCCGACCCAGCCGCCACGACGCCGCCGGATCGCTTCCTCGGCCTCAACTGCCCCGACCCCATCGTCCCTGGTGCCCGCGCCTCGCCCTGCGCCCCACCGCCGCCCTGGCTCCGCAGGGCACCGTGCTCGAGCCCCGCACCGCCCGGCGACCCTGTTGCGGTGCACGAGCCGCTCGCCGGTGACGGCCCCCTCCCTCGCGCCCGTGCCACGGCCCCCTTCTCACTGGACCTCGCTGTCGCCCTCCACCTCGCTTCCTCGTCTCCCTCCTGCGCCTCCCCATCTTCCCCGATCTGGATGCGCCATCACCCGAGTACCTCGCCGGAGGCCACGACGTCGGGACCACCTCACCGGACTGCTTCCTCTCCGCCGATCGTCCCCGTCTTCCTCCTCCATGAAAGGAGCTGCTCCGCCTCGTCGCGCCGACCCCGACACCTCCCCGAGCACACTGCCTTCCCCCTGCAGCTCCCCTGTGAGGAACCCCCCTCATCTCCTCCCTTCCCTCCTCCCGTGCGGCCACCGTTCGCTACTCCCTCGCGCGCACGTGCACACCGCCGTACCCGTTCCCCGCGCTCGCCGTCATGCCTCCGGCCGGCCCAGTGCTTGCGCTCACCGTGCCTGGACCGGCGCCCTGCTCGCCCCTACCGTCCCGACCAACCACCGTGCTCACCGCGGTCCCCGCGCAGGCCACGCCCACCTCTTGCAGCCATCGCCGCCGACTGCAATCGCCGGCGCCTCCATTTGCCTGGGCGGGCGCCCAAACGGGCTGGCGCCCACACGCCCGTAACCCGTTCGCCCGTGGCTGTTTGGCCCCCGGGCCACAGACAAGTGGGGCCCAGCCCCTAGAACATTTAAAAAAAATAATAATATAAAAATATAAAAATATATTAAATAAATAAATGAATAATAACTAAAATAATTAAAATATTAATTAATTAATCAAGTAATTAATTAAGTTAATTAATCCTGATTAGATTAACCTAATCACAAATTAAACTAAACAGTTAATTAAGCTAACTAATTAACCTAAACCCTAATTAACCTAAATAGAGAATGACAGGTGGGTCCCACTGGACCCACATGTTAGGTTGACCAAGTCAACCCTGTTGACTGCTGACGTCAGCATGACATCATGCTGACGTCATAATTCCATTTTTCGAATTAAATAATTAATTGATTAAATTCCAGAAATTAATAAAATCTTTAAAAAATCATATCTTTTAATCCGTAGCTCGGATTAAAATATTTTCAACATGAAAGTTGCTCAGAACGACGGGACGAATTCGGATACGCAGTCCGTTCGTCCGCCACACCCCCCTAACCTATCGAACCCGCAAATTTCCCCCTCCGGCTCCTCTGCCCGAAAACACGAAACACCGGGAATACTTTCCCGGATGATTCCCCCCTTAACCAGTACCACCTCATACCACGTTAGGGCACGCCTAGCATCGCTTCTTGACATGTCATGCATCGATATGCATCTGTTTACTTGGTATTCATTGTTTCTTCCCCTCTTCTCTCCGGTAGACTATGAGACCGACGCTGCTGCTGCCCAGTTCGACTACGGAGTTGACAACCCCTCTCTCTTGCCAGAGCAACCAGGCAAGCCCCCCCTTTGATCACCAGATATCGCCTACTCTTCTCTATACTGCTTGCATTAGAATAGTGTAGCATGTTACTGCTTTCCGTTAATCCTATTCTGATGCATAGCCTGTCATTGCTGCTACAGTCATTGATACCTTACCCGCAATCCTAAATGCTTAGTATAGGATGCTAGTGTTCCATCAGTGGCCCTACACTCTTGTCCGTCTGCCATGCTATACTACTGGGCTGTGATCACTTCGGGAGGTGATCACGGGCATATACTATATACTTTACACTGTTACATTACCTGTGATACTGTTCGGAGTTGGGGGCTGAAAGGACAGGTGGCTCCATCCCGGTAGAGGTGGGCCTGGGTTCCCGACGGTCCCCGACGGTTACTTTGTGGCGGAGCGACAGGGCAGGTTGAGACCACCTAGGAGACAGGTGGGCCTGGTCCTGTTCCGCGTTCGCGGATACTTAACATGCTTAACGAGATCTTGGTATTTGATCTGAGTCTGGCTACGAGCCTATACGCACTAACCATCTACGCGGGAGTAGTTATGGGTATCCCGACGTCGTGGTATCAGCCGAAGCACTCCAGATGTCAGCGACGGAGCGGCGCGCGCCGGATTGGAACGTAAGCCTGCTCTTGTATTAAGGGGGCTAGTTCTGCTTCCGGCCGCCCTCGCAACGTGCAGGTGTGCTATGGGCGATGGGCCCAGACCCCTGTGCGCTTAGGTTTAGACCGGCGTGCTGGCCTCTCTGTTTTGCCTAGGTGGGGCTGCGACGTGTTGATCTTCCGCGGCCGGGCATGACCCAGGAAAGTATGTCCGGCCAAATGGAATCAAGCGTGTTGGGCTATGTGGTGCACTCGAATAGCCGTGATCTTCGGTAACAGGACGACTTGGAGTTGTACCTTGACCTTATGACAACTAGAACTGGATACTTAATAAAGCACACCCTTCCAAGTTCCACAGACAACCCGGTGATCGCTTTTCTACAGGGCGACGAGGAGAGGATCGCCGGGTAGGTTTATGCTATGCGATGCTACTTGGAGATGCTACTTGGAGATGCTACTTGGAGGACATCAATCTACTCTCTTCTACATGTTGAAAGACGGAGGCTGCGAGAAGCGTAGTCTTCGACAGGATTAGTTATCCCCCTCTTATTCTGGCATTCTGCAGTTCAGTCCATTGATATGGCCTCCTTACACATATACCCATGCATATGTAGTGTAGTTCCTTGCTTGCGAGTACTTTGGATGAGTACTCACGGTTGCTTTCTCCCCCCTTTTTCCCCTTTCCTTTCTTTCTGGTTGTCGCAACCAGATGCTGGAGTCCAGGAGCCAGACGCCACCATCGACGACGACCCCTACTACACTGGAGGTGCCTACTACTACGTGCTGCCCGCTGATGACGACCTGGAGTAGTTTAGGAGGATCCCAGGCAGGAGGCTTGCGCCTCTTTCGATCTGTATCCCAGTTTGTGCTAGCCTTCTTAAGGCAAACTTGTTTAACTTATGTCTGTACTCAGATATTGTTGCCTCCGCTGACTCGTCTATGATTGAGCACTGGTATTCGAGCCCTCGAGGCCCCTGGCTTGTATTATGATGCTTGTATGACTTATTTTATTTGTAGAGTTGTGTTGTGATATCTTCTCGTGAGTCCCTGATCTTGATCGTACACATTTGCGTGCATGATTAGTGTACGATTGAATCGGGGGCGTCACAGGTTGGTATCAGAGCCGACTGCCTGTAGGAATCCCCCTTCCACACTCCTTGGCCGAAGTTGAGTCTAGACTTTACAAAACTTTTACTAACATGGCTGTGTGTCTTACGGGCACACGTCGCCATTGGGTGGTATTAGGATCTTTTATTCCTCGACCTATACTCTGGGACTCTGACATCTCTTCTATTCTGGTTAAATGAATTTTACTAAATCTAACATTAGGATCTCGTTATCATTTTCACCCGGAGAGCCCCTTATTACTGATGATCGTCTGCTGCACCAGAAGACCCTGAAGATACTCTCCGCTGTTAACCCGAGAACTTGTGTTCATCGCGTTTGCAATTCACCTTCCACCGCAAACCCTTATGGATAACTACTTGCAATTGTTATTCTTACATTCATCCCCAGTGGTCTTGTTATTACAAGATACCCTGAAAAACTCGTCGTGGTTTCGATAATCCCTTGAGCTTACTGCCTTGCTGTTCTTGTCACTTGAATACCCCTACGGTTAATTCTCGCATTTATCGAGTATCCGCCCATCCCCCAGTTGTTCATGCGTTACACAAAAGTCTTCGAAATACCACCCGATATTCCGAAAATCCTCAGCAACCTATTGCTCTGGAATTTCTTGTTTGCTTTCATTATGATTAATCCCATAAGTATAGAAATCTTATTGACATTCATTGTCATTATCATTTTGAGTCTGTTGACTCAATATGTTGCGAATACACGCAATCACCATTGATCCTTATAAATTACCTTTCCGGTTGAGCTTCCATTCTTTTAACTGGAATTGGTTCTCGACCAATCCAATTGTCTTTGATTGTACCCTAAGGCTATTCAACTTGTCCACCCCTAATCAGAGCATTGCTTCTGATCCCTTGATTTGGAAATCATAATTCCTTTGCATTTGACAATTGAGTTAGTCAGTTGTTTCTATAATCTGCTTCCTCTAGTTGAGTACCGATGCTCACGTCAGATCCCTTGTGGACCACCAGATCCTTTGTTGGATTTTATCTGACAACGCACTTCATATTCAATAAACTTGTGAGCCTTTTCTCGGATACATAATGCCTTTGGTAAATTGTATCGTCTGCTTTCTCAACCATGCTCTGCCTTCGAGCTTGAGTTAATTACTTCTAAAGATTTTGGTATATGATTCTAAGATGCCCCGATGGGTTGAACCTATGCCTTCCTTAATATGTGTGAACTCGGAAGTTTTCACGAGTCATACTCATCTGGTATTTCACCAGGTAAAACTTTCAACACTAAGGCCTTTATCAAAGCGAAAACTGAATGGAAGGTTATACATTGAAGAAGTGGGAGTCGACCTTGAACCTTGCGTTCATGCCCAGGGACACGATGTATAACTTATCATGGAAGCTGCTCGTAAAAATAATTACCCCTTGTTATAAGTTCATCTTGTATCCATGGTTCGATCCTTTATGATCGTGGATTCTGACCATATGTTCTTCTTTGACCCCATTTCTCGGGCAAGTTTAAGCACTTGTCTTGTGTGGACCAATACACCAGTCCAACCTTTACTTTGATCTACCGTCGAGTATTACACCCTGGTATCTCGGGAATATCATGGGACATCATAACTTCTTATGGGTTCTTCATAAACTATTATCACTCGCCGGATCCAATTGTTCCTAGGTTCTGGGTTGCCGTCAACCGAGAACATCAAATAGTGAATCGAGTCCGCACTCTGATTCAATAACTCTTAAGTAAATGTTGTTGCTTACGAGTTAATATTCATTTAAGTAATTCCTAGCCTGATCGGCTATATCATCATTGTGCTAAATTTTAACTGTGCTACCTGGTCCTTCACGGAGCACAATTCTTGACGATGAGCTAAGCTTACGTCGATTTTTCTCATCATATCATTTCTCCCTGAACAGCAAACTTGATTTCGAGTTTGTGTCATACCCATGGTTCCAATAACCATTCGCTTCATCATTCCTTTCACTTGATGTCATCGCCGATCGATTACATCTTCGTGGAGCCTCTCGACTAAATTTGCCGTGGTTATCAAACAACATTTTGATTCCTTCTAGAATATCGACCAAATGTATGATGACATGTAAACATCCTTGTCCTTCGATGATTTGTGTTATCACCGACAACATTATTGCTTTCCCTCCAACACAAACTTGTTCGTGTTTTGTGTTATACCTTAAGATGCTTGCTATCCAGCATTTGTTCGTCTTTACCTTGGAGTATTACCATCTTTTATGTCAAGAATGTCGTGAGAATTTCACCACCTCTTAAGAATTCTTGGTATGGTGAAACTTCTCACCATCACCATTCTTTCTTGGTCCTCGTGTTGATTCCAACCGGGGTACCAACAAGTGAACGGTGTTGTTTGAGTTCTGGACTTCTAGCAACCCTATTGCTTTGAAGTTAACGATCGACAGTTCGTTCTTAGACTGTTGGTTATGGAATCGTCACTCTAACATTGATCTTGCTGCCTAAGGTCATATTTCGGGCACACCTTTCAACTAGTGATTGATGGTGTATGTTTTCCTCGAGCATACAACCTTATATCATTTGAGTTGATAAGTGTCATCTTCTGGTTCACATTATCGTGGAAATCCATCCGTTGGAATTCTCGATGAATTGTCGCTGAGCCCATCAGCCACCTTCTCATCCTCTCGTTGATTTAATGATGAGCTCTTGTTTCAGAACTTGCTCCCATAGTTTATTTCTCGAGAATTTTACAATGTCTTCTTGTCAATTGTATTACACCTTTTCCTCTCAGGCATCCTGAGTCTCAGGTATCCTGACACCAATCGGATCTGAATCTCGGTCAGATATGATGGTTGGGACAACTTTCCAAGAGTTATGATGTTGATCCTTTGATGACCCGGTAACATGATGTCATGCCTAGCACCCCCCCCCCCGGCTGGAGGACCTATCATTATAGATTCCTTTTCAGCAAGGTTATCCATTCATCCATGAGGAAATTGTAAGACTTATTCTACAAGTTATTCCTGATGGATCCTTCATGTTTCCAAAGTCTGATCTTCACCTGAAGACCATGTCAATGCTATCTCGAAGCATGTCAATGGTACTCCGATTTGCAATAGGAACATTTGAAGCACGATGCTAGATTTTATTTATCATTTATCCTAACACCGTTGTATGAGTAATATCATGAGATTCCTCCCCCCTTACCTAAATGGTTTTCTACTTTATATCCTGTCATGGATATCTTGCTCTGCTTGTCCTTGGGAAGGATATACCCTCGAAATATGTGTTTAAACATATTTTCCTTTCCATTGTTCTGTTTAATCTGATGATCATATTTTCCTTCCATTGGTTTGTTTAAACCTTTTCTATGATCTATATGATATAAGCAGTAATAATCCACTGCTTGTGCAAACACCTCGATGTACAACTCTGTCAGTAAGACCTTGTTACTATTGTTGATGACATTCCGGTAACCACCGATGGACGGGAACCTTTGCCTATTGGTCCGCCTCGTTTCAACGAGCAGGAAAATGGTTCTCTTCGTCCCTCGCCCTTGGTACCAACATTGTTGCCGACATAGCTGACATGGTACTCCCTGACATGCCTTGCTATCATGACCGTGCAAGATGTCACTGCTCCTATTATAAAAAAAGAACCACATGGTGGGCCCATAACCCACAGTTTCACAGGATCGAAACCTGACTCTCCTGTACACCCCCTGTTCCCAAAGTTATTCCTCCTGCGTGGACTCGTACATAATTCATGAGCCACCTTTCGATGAGATCATCAATTCTGGCAATGAAAACAATAATTATTCCGTTGCTTGAAACCCCTTTCACCTTTTGACTAGGCATTGAACGATTGCCTGGCTGCCTGAAACTTCTTGTTGGACCTTCCAACTTTACTCTCGATGTGTTCTATTTGTTCAACTCGAGAGGTACTCATATGCTCATTCATGGGTTAATCCCGGGTTATTACCCTTATAGCATTCTGTCATTTTCGATCTACCCCGTTACCTATTCGTAAATACGATGAAGATCCCGAAGAAAAGATGCCGACTTCATCATAAGGACCTGAAGCAGAGAAATGAAGACATCAATGTATTGGACCGGTTCTCTTCGAGAAGAGCAAGCCAGAATGAGAAGACCCGCTAGATTCGTAACCGAACCTTCCCCCCTTTTTACTACCTCTTAAATCTCGGGACGAGATTTCTTGTAGTGGAGGAGAATTGTGATGCCCGGATAATTAGGCTACAGTAATTCCACGCTAATGATGCCACATCACCTCGGTTACTGTTACTAATCTCGCGATGGTTCAAAAACGGTTCGAATTCAAATTTAAAATCAAGTCAAACAATTAAAGTTTTCAAAAGTCAAATCTAAAATGTTCTTAATGTGGCAAATAAATCATGGATATTATTGGTGGAGTAACAACATCTTTATAAAATATTTAAATACCCTAAAGTGATTAAAACAACATCAAAACAATTAGTTATACTCCTAATATATGTTACCAAATTCTAAACTATTTTTATTCTGAGGTAAAAACTTCTTAGAACAGTGGATTAATTTGCCACACTATTTTTGGAGCTATTTTCATATTTTACTAAACCAAAAATATAGTGCAACTAAAATAAAACAGAAAGAAAATGAGAAAACAACAACAAAAGAAAAATAAAAGCCCCACCCCTCGCCGGGCCTCGGCCCAGCTGGCCACGGGGCTAGCCAGGCCGCCCAGCCGGCCCACTTGGCCCGCCCCCCCCCCCCACACACACTCTGTTAACCCCCCACCCGACCGAAACCCTAGCCGTCGCCCCACTTCCCCCCCACTCCCCACGACCGCAGCCACTCCCCCCCCCACACTCTAGATCGGGGAGGGGCCCGATCCCGTCGCCCCCGACCCAGCCGCCACGACGCCGCCGGATCGCTTCCTCGGCCTCAACTGCCCCGACCCCATCGTCCCTGGTGCCCGCGCCTCGCCCTGCACCCCGCCGCCGCCCTGGCTCCGCAGGGCGCCGTGCTCGAGCCCCGCACCGCCCGGCGACCCTGTTGAGGTGCACGAGCCGCTCGCCGGTGACGGCCCCCTCCCTCGCGCCCGTGCCACGGCCCCCTTCTCACTGGACCTCGCCGTCGCCCTCCACCTCGCTTCCTCGTCTCCCTCCTGCGCCTCCCCATCTTCCCCGATCTGGATGCGCCATCACCCGAGTACCTCGCCGGAGGCCACGACGTCGGGACCACCTCGCCGGACTACTTCCTCTCCGCCGATCGTCCCCGTCTTCCTCCTCCACGAACGGAGCTGCTCCGCCTCGTCGCGCCGACCCCGACACCTCCCCGAGCACACTGCCTTCCCCCTGCAGCTCCCCTGTGAGGAACCCCCCTCATCTCCTCCCTTCCCTCCTCCCGTGCGGCCACCGTTCGCTACTCCCTCGCGCGCACGTGCACACCGCCGTACCCGTTCCCCGCGCTCGCCGTCACGCCTCCGACCGGCCTAGTGCTTGCGCTCACCGTGCCTGGACCGGCGCCCTGCTCGCCCCTACCGTCCCGACCAACCACCGCGCTCACCGCGGTCCCCGCGCAGGCCACGCCCACCTCTTGCAGCCATCGCCGCCGACTGCAATCGCCGGCGCCTCCATTTGCCTGGGCGGGCGCCCAAACGGGCTGGCGCCCACATGCCCGTAACCCGTTCGCCCGTGGCTGTTTGGCCCCCGGGCCACAGACAAGTGGGGCCCAGCCCCTAGAACATTTAAAAAATAATAATAATATAAAAATATAAAAATATATTAAATAAATAAATGAATAATAACTAAAATAATTAAAATATTAATTAATTAATTAAGTTAATTAATCCTGATTAGATTAACCTAATCACAAATTAAACTAAACAGTTAATTAAGCTAACTAATTAACCTAAACCCTAATTAACCTAAATAGAGAATGACAGGTGGGTCCCACTGGACCCACATGTCAGGTTGACCAAGTCAACCATGTTGACTGCTGACGTCAGCATGACATCATGCTGACGTCATAATTCCATTTTTCGAATTAAATAATTAATTGATTAAATTCCAGAAATTAATAAAATCTTTAAAAAATCATATCTTTTAATCCGTAGCTCGGATTAAAATATTTTCAACATGAAAGTTGCTCAGAACGACGGGACGAATTCGGATACGCAGTCCGTTCGTCCGCCACACCCCCCTAACCTATCGAACCCGCAACTTTCCCCCTCCGGCTCCTCTGCCCGAAAACACGAAACACCGGGAATACTTTCCCGGATGATTCCCCCCTTAACCAGTACCACCTCATACCACGTTAGGGCACGCCTAGCATCGCTTCTTGACATGTCATGCATCGATATGCATCTGTTTACTTGGTATTCATTGTTTCTTCCCCCTCTTCTCTCCGGTAGACTATGAGACCGACGCTGCTGCTGCCCAGTTCGACTACGGAGTTGACGACCCCTCTCTCTTGCCAGAGCAACCGGGCAAGCCCCCCCTTTGATCACCAGATATCGCCTACTCTTCTCTATACTGCTTGCATTAGAATAGTGTAGCATGTTACTGCTTTCCGTTAATCCTATTCTGATGCATAGCCTGTCATTGCTGCTACAGTCATTGATACCTTACCCGCAATCCTAAATGCTTAGTATAGGATGCTAGTGTTCCATCAGTGGCCCTACACTCTTGTCCGTCTGCCATGCTATACTACTGGGCTGTGATCACTTCGGGAGGTGATCACAGGCATATACTATATACTTTACACTGTTACATTACCTGTGATACTGTTCGGAGTTGGGGGCTGAAAGGACAGGTGGCTCCATCCCGGTAGAGGTGGGCCTGGGTTCCCGACGGTCCCCGACGGTTACTTTGTGGCGGAGCGACAGGGCAGGTTGAGATCACCTAGGAGACAGGTGGGCCTGGTCCTGTTCGGCGTTCGCGGATACTTAACACGCTTAACGAGATCTTGGTATTTGATCTGAGTCTGGCTACGAGCCTATACGCACTAACCATCTACGCGGGAGTAGTTATGGGTATCCCGACGTCGTGGTATCAGCCGAAGCACTCCAGACGTCAGCGACGGAGCGGCGCGCGCCGGATTGGAACGTAAGCCTGCTCTTGTATTAAGGGGGCTAGTTCTGCTTCCGACCGCCCTCGCAACGTGCAGGTGTGCTATGGGCGATGGGCCCAGACCCCTGTGCGCTTAGGTTTAGACCGGCGTGCTGGCCTCTCTGTTTTGCCTAGGTGGGGCTGCGACGTGTTGATCTTCCGCGGCCGGGCATGACCCAGGAAAGTGTGTCCGGCCAAATGGGATCAAGCGTGTTGGGCTATGTGGTGCACCCCTGCAGGGAAGTTAATCTATTCGAATAGCCGTGATCTTCGGTAACAGGACGACTTGGAGTTGTACCTTGACCTTATGACAACTAGAACTGGATACTTAATAAAACACACCCTTCCAAGTTCCACAGACAACCCGGTGATCGCTTTTCTACAGGGCGACAAGGAGAGGATCGCCGGGTAGGTTTATGCTATGCGATGCTACTTGGAGATGCTACTTGGAGATGCTACTTGGAGGACGTCAATCTACTCTCTTCTACATGCTGCAAGACGGAGGCTGCGAGAAGCGTAGTCTTCGACAGGATTAGTTATCCCCCTCTTATTCTGGCATTCTGCAGTTCAGTCCATTGATATGGCCTCCTTACACATATACCCATGCATATGTAGTGTAGTTCCTTGCTTGCGGGTACTTTGGATGAGTACTCACGGTTGCTTTCTCCCCCCCTTTTCCCCCTTTCCTTTCTTTCTGGTTGTCGCAACCAGATGCTGGAGTCCAGGAGCCAGACGCCACCATCGACGACGACCCCTACTACACTGGAGGTGCCTACTACTACGTGCTGCCCGCTGATGACGACCTGGAGTAGTTTAGGAGGATCCCAGGCAGGAGGCTTGCGCCTCTTTCGATCTGTATCCCAGTTTGTGCTAGCCTTCTTAAGGCAAACTTGTTTAACTTATGTCTGTACTCAGATATTGTTGCTTCCGCTGACTCGTCTATGATCGAGCACTGGTATTCGAGCCCTCGAGGCCCCTGGCTTGTATTATGATGCTTGTATGACTTATTTTATTTGTAGAGTTGTGTTGTGATATCTTCCCGTGAGTCCCTGATCTTGATCGTACACATTTGCGTGCATGATTAGTGTACGATTGAATCGGGGGCGTCACATTTGCAAATTTAGTAACAAAAATGATAGCGACATAGAATATCACATCGACCCCACAACTTAGATGCTATGGTGATACGAGTTTTTACGTCGTTGGATCTGAGATCCAATGGCTTGGGAGTAGTCTTTGTAATTATGCGCAATTTCCAAACTCTCCAATGTTTTTTTTTCGAATAAAAGATTCATGCCACGTGTGCCACTGCATCTTCGATCCAACGGCTCCCAGTAGCTCATAATAGGTGCTCCCCGTAGCTTAATTAACCGCTACGGTGATACGAGCATCTAGGTCATATGATCTGTGATTAGATGCGACATGCGTAGTATGTAAGTGCATCTAGTGCCCCTTAGTGATTTTGGTGTATTGAAGACTTATAGGTTAAGGGACTAACGCGTTTGTGAGTGTACACAGGTCTATAAGTCTATGAGGAGTTTGATATTTACAGAGAAAGTCGACCCCTAAAAATGAAGTTCTTCAACTGAAGACTTTGATATTCTGAAGACTTTCTGAAGACTTTGAAAGTGAAGAAATTGGTGTGACCTTGAAGACTTGGTATTCATTTGTGGAACATGAAGCGTGAAGACTTTTGTTTTCGTAGTTTCATTTTCTCTTTCTTGAGTCATAGGAAAAACCGTACTGTTAAAGGGGGTCGAGGAAATACTAAGGAAAAATTTCCATGTGATGCTCAACTCAAAATCCTACACCTACCAATCCCTTCGAGTGAAGCCTTTGGAAATCTCATACAGTTCAGTCACTTTCTTCGGTGACAGAGACGAAGTTCTTCTGGTCGCTGATGAATTTGTTCTGACTGAGGAGTTAGGAATTCGTCAGTGCGAATTACCTACACAGTGAGGAACATGATAGCCCTGAGGAATTTGAGAGTCAAATTTCCGACCGTTGCTGTGCTACGCGCCAGCTGTCCCAAAATATCTTATCCACCTAACGGTCATATCATTGAGGGGCATTTATGTCTTATCATGTCGGGCTGCTCCCTAGGCTATAAATAGCCGCCCCCTACAACCACTAGCTGGTTGGCTGCTCCGAGAGAACTTGACACTTGTCATCTGAGAGCAACCCATCCTCCGAGGACTTTGAGTGAAAATCATCGAGTGAGGAAAACCCAAAACCAAACCCCTACAAACCCAAAGTGATTGAGCATCGCTGAAGAAATTGATCCTGCGTGGATCTGACGCTTGTTACCTTTGAAGACTGTGCTTCTTCCAGACGGTTAGGCGTCAAGGTCTAGAGCATCCAAGAGGAATTGTGGATTGCCGATTGACCAAGTCTGTGAAGGTTTGGAAGTCGCCTGAAGACTTACCACGAGTGATTGGACGAGGTATGTGTGACCTTAGTTCAAGGAGAATACGGTGAGGACTGGGTGTCCTAAGCTGCGTGCTCAGCGACTGGGTGTCCGGGACTGTGTGTCCTCGAGTTTAAATACTCAGCCGCTCCAACCAGACGTACAACTGAGACAGCAGTTGGAATTGGTCTACCAAATCATTGTCTTCACCAACCTAACTGGTTCTATTTCCTCAACCCTTTCATTTCCTCTTTACTGTGTTGAGTGTTTGTTCATATCTGTGTTTTAAGACTTTGACTGAAGACTTTCTCAATTTCCTCAGTTCAATTTCTTCAGTCTGTTTGTCTTCATCTTGTGTTATCCTGTGATTACGCTTTCTGTACTCTGTGCTAGTCTTCATTTCATCATGATGACCATACTTGTATTCTGTTATGCTTACTTTTGAGTACTTATTCCACTGCTAATAGTTCTTTGCTAAGGAATTTCCTCACCGGCAAATTCCTCAGTGAAGAATTCATAAAAATCGCCTATTCACCCCCCCTCTAGTCGACATAACACACTTTCACAGTACATGTACTTTCTGCGCGATTCCCAAACTCTTTGAGGCCTATATTGCAAAAAAATTCGAACCTCCTACTATGAGCCGTTAGATCTCCGGGAACTCATATCACCATAGAACCTATGGTGCGGGAGCACCTCATATTGTCCCGTGTGAGAAAACATCAGGTGCTCTCGCAGCTTGGATGCTATGGTGATACGGGCTTTGAGGTCGTTCTATCTGAGATCCAATGGCATCTGAGCAGTCTTTGTGCTTGTAAGTAGTGGCCGAACTCTTTGGGGGCTTTTCTGCAAAAAAACATTCGAACAACCAAGAAGTTGTTGGATCATAGATCCAACGGCTCCTAAGATCTTGTATCACAACAAATCGGTGTTTGGGAGGGTGGGGACAAATATAATGTTCAAAAAAATTTAATCTAAACAATCCTAAACTGAGCTTCTCCATTTTATCTAAGGTCGAGGGGTTAACCCCCGACAATCTACATAGCTCCACCTATGCAAGAGGTGTAGTGCAAGCGTCTATGTGTGAGAGAGACGACGCAAAAAAGCAAGGTCAATCGAGTCATTTATAGAGGGAGAGATCGAGGGAGTGTGGCCTAGCGTACACTCGGATGATAAATATGATACACCGAGATATCAAGCGGCAAAGCTGTGGTGAGGGCTGGAGGGAGATAGTTACCGAGAGAGAGTGCTAGATTGACTCTGTGTGTGCATGCATGGTGAAGGTGTTTTACAAAGGCAACACATGTGTCTTGAGAGAGAGAGAGAGAGGGAGCGTTTGTCATGGAGGGCACAACGAGGTTGCGTGTGAGAAATACAATTGTTGAGAGTGTGAGGGCGGGAATGACATAAATGGATATCAAAACATGAAGAGCAATAATGAGCGCCCGGGTGTCGGATACCAATAGCACTATTAACAAACAAATGAACATCAATCGATACATAAAGTATGTGTGTGTGGGAGGGTGTCGATGGAGAGACCTAAACAAAACTCCATTTTCCGCCCAAGTTTCCCCATCTTCCATCCACGAAATTCCTCGAATTTTAACCCAGAAATCTCCATTTTCCGCCCAAAATCGCGCCCCGAACTCAATTTTCGCGTTGACCCCGACCCACCGGACGACCGGACTTTTACGGACGTCCGGACCCCCACGAAGCACCGGACGTCCGACCTTTTCCGGACGACCGGAACCCCTAACCCGAGCTGAAATTACGGATTTCCGACCCTTCCGGACGTCCGACGCCCCGGACATCCGTCCATTACGGACGTCCGTAACCTGTAGTTTCAGACTTCGGTTGATTCTTGTTTCGGCCGTAACTAATTCATCCGAATTCCGATTTTGACGTTCTTTAGCTCGTTTTGAAGCTCTTGACATCCCCCTTCCCACAAAAATACCACCAACATCATTTGACTGCATCAAATTTTGTGAAATTGGCAAGTTTGCCTAGGCCTTCCACCATATCATCCGCATAGCCACCTCCGACTTCCGCAACCTAACCCATTTTGTTCCATATAGCATTAGTGGTTGCTTGAGTAGTGATTTGAGTCTCCTAAGGTGTTTCGGCTACTTAGGGACAATTGCTCCTTCATCAACCACCACAACCATTTCCACATAACCTTGCCCACCATACACTTCCACCCCCAACTTAACCCAATAGTTGTTTGAGCTTGTTTGAGTTGTGGCTTGTGTCTCCTAAGGTGTTTCGGCTACTTAGGGACGGAAACTTCAACATTGACTCGCATAACCCATCATCCCTCTTTCGCATTGCCTAGTGCAAAACCACCACCGCTTTTCGCTACCACCATTTGACATTTGTCATTTGAGATTTTGAGTTTGCGGTTTTTCCGTTTCCTAAGGTGTTTCGGCTACTTAGGGACGAGTCTCCATCTTCTTGGTATCTACATCAAGAACACCGCCACTCATCATCGCAAAGGACGGTAACCTCAACGACACCATTGTATATTCCCCTTGCCATTGTATTGTTAACCCCTAGCCCATTTTGCGTTACTTGCCTATCGAGCCTAGCCATTTGAGTATTGCCGGCAACGTTACTCGTGCACATTAGTGATCATACTTCCCATTGCATACATACCATATCATATTGGTATCATATCTTGTGTCACAAGTTTGTTCCCGCATATACACAATTGCTATCTTGGTTTGTGCATTGTGCAAAAGTGGCCATAGAAAAAAAAAGAGAATAAAGCTTTTAAGCAAAAGAGAAAGAGCAAAGAAGCTTGTAAGCAAGTGCCATAGCATCATACCACATTGCATATAAGATTGTCATATCCGATCATCTTGGATCATCTTGAGAGAAACACCGGGAACCATACATACATAGCATACTTGGGATAGAAAATATATCCATTTTGCATCTTATAGGTTGTGCACAAGTGTCGTATCCGCCTATAGAGCAATCGTGCTAGCGTCTCTCTTGAGTTGTGCAACACGAGCGTTTCACGTGGATTCCACATTTTGTGCTCATTCCTTGGTTGCACGACCCCATTTATCTATCCGTGTGTGTGTTTCCGTGTACCTTTCATTGCTATTGGTCCATTTGTTTCACTTGCGAATTTGTGAATCTCTTTCAACATTATTGACTCTTGCTAACATTTTGCATTAAATTTTTGTGCCACTATCCTCACCGAGCTCCACTATAAGCTTTACTTCTGTAGGTGTGAGAACCGACAAGGATTGGTACCAATAGTTCTATTTCATTGTCCGCATTTGAGTGAACTTGATTCGTTGTCAACTTCGGTCAAGGTACATTGGTATAAGTTCTTCTCTTTCTCCCACTCATATTTGCTCGAGTTTTGTGATGGATTGGCAAGGCATTTCCTCTCTGGTCTTCGACAACAACGACGGCGTGAAAAACTACATCACCAAAGCATCTATCTTCGATCTACAATGACAAGTGCAAGGCACACAATCAAGATCACGAGAGCGCATCGAGAACATCTCCATCGACATTCATCACTCCGAAGCAAGGAGAAGGGACTGCATCGACAAGAAGCTTGCCGCACATAAAGAGGAGCAAGATGCAAGGATGGAGGAGATTCGCGCCTTGATCAAGTCTTCTTCCCCTTCGTCATCTTCGAGGCGGCGACATTCAAGCCACAAGTCTTCCGAGCGCGAAAAAGATGCAAGCGCAAGTCGTCCAAGTCAACATCTACATGGCGACCACCATCACGTTCGTGATCAACATCGTCATGAAGGGCAAGTCACCTCCAAGCATCATGTGCACGACGATGACGAACGCCAAGGAGCTCAAGCACGACAACGACATCATCATCATGAAGATTCTCCACAAGTGCAAATGCACAAGTCCCAACAAGCCCTACATCACGCCAAGTCGAAGCTTCATAAGCACAAGAGAAGACCGCGAGACGACCACCACCAAGACGGTGCTACGGCTACATCAACCACTTCGGCATCTTTGCCAAGTGTTCTCAAGGCATCTTCGCCTTTGGACGTACGGCATCTTCGCCTACTTCCCACAAGTACGCCTACATCGACTTCATCAAGTACAAGGCGACCACCTACAAGCGAGGGTGACACTTCCATCTTCGGAAGCCCCCCAAGGAAGATGGCCGAGCATGGGACACTCCCTTCGGTCATGGAAACGAGCTACGAGGTGCCACATCATATGGGCCTCCAACAACAAGACAGCGACAAGACGGTCGAGCAAGGGCCATCCCCTTCGACCACGGCGACGAGCGCGAACCTCTTCAACAACATGAAGACGACGCCCACATTGGACTCCTCCTCCAAGTCAAGCTACGCGACCGCGCATGGAGACATTTGCACCAACATCTCTCCGACACCCACATATGTTGAGATGGCCCAAGTGCCATGTGAGGAGAGCCACAACCATATGAGTGACATGAGTGACTCCACCATACGTGACATTGAGAGCATTTCCTATGAGAGGATGAGTGTGACCACCACTAGCCCCACATATGAGAGCATGCCACACATCCTATGTGAGGTTGAGCGCCATTTGAGTGACTCCACCAACCATGTGAGTGAGAGCATCCTTGAGGGAGTGAGTGAGCCACAACACTTAGAGAGTGAGGTAGTTGACACGGCATGTGAGGCCACTATGATTTCTAACGACTTACCCTCTACTCCTAGTGTGTTTTCTTCTTTGGTGCCAGGTCTCCTACATGACGACACACCTATCCTTGACGAGTCTATTCCTGCATTGGAGACGATGATGGCCATGGTGGACGATGATACACCCCCCACATGGTTCCATCAAGATGACGATGACCATGACTTGATCTTCAACACCTCACCTACAACACATGAGTGACGCTCCAAAGGTAACATAGGTGATGGTGCTTCTCTTGTCCCACTAGTGGACTCTCTTGACAAAGATTGCTTCCATGGTGTTGACCCACCTATTGCCATGCTTCATGCTAGTGAGACTTCTTCATGCCTTGACTTACCAATTTATGATGAATATGATGATGAGCATGTTGAGTTGCCTAGTTGTGATGCTATGCTTCATAGGATATCATGTGAAAATTCTATTGGTCACTTCATGTTTGAAAATCCATTGAACTTGTCATATGCTATGAGTGAGATCTCCCATATTGAATCATTTCAATCTCAACATAGTAACTATGCATGCCCCATTAAAATCAATCCCATTTGCACTTATGGCATAGATGACGAGATGATGGTCATTGGCTTTTGCTTCTCTTGTGATGATATTGCCATGCTTCCTTTACATGATTTGCGCAATTCATCTACTATGTCATGCCATGATCACATTGTTCCAAATAAGCATTGTTTTGGATGTTTTCAATATTCTCCATGTGATGTTTCCATAAATGCTCATGAGGAGACCCCCATAGTTTCCTCATACATATTAGGAGATTTTGATGCATTCCATACTTTGCATGATTCCCATAATTGCGTGCACCATATGCATTTCATGAATAACAATGCTCTAGATATTTCTCGTGATGCATTACACAATTTGAGTCTCCATTATGCCATACATAATAACAAACCTATCATGATGGATGACATGTTTCTATATCACGCATCTCATTTATTTGAGCATTGGATATTTTGTGCTAACCGACACATGCCCGTGCGCATCATGATGGATGATGTGTACATATACCATGCACACACAATTTTCTCTTTGTCTTTGTTTTGTGTAGGTACTTATGAACACTCGTCAACCTCACAATCCCATGAGTTGATGAAACGAGCTCTTGAGAGCAACGACGACTTGGGATCCCGTGGACTATCCTTACCACCGTTCCCTTCGCGCAAGGACTACGCGCATCTCTTCTACTTGGCTCTCACACGGCTATGGGCTATTTACCACTTGTCACCTTATGCTCATTTTCCCGTGTTCACTTTGCATGTTATACTTGCTTCTATGCATTTTCCATGCAATTGTGACCCTTGCTTGCATCTACCCATGATTCACCATTATGATACTTCTATGTGTATTTGCATGCTTGGAGGAGATCCTTGTTGCTATTGCCATGTTTATCATGTGCCTCATACTATTGTTGATTCTTGTGTTGGGAGAGTCATGATGTTCCATTGCTATTTACATAGGACTTCTTGCCAACTCCATGAACCTACTTTCCTCATATCTTGCTTTCATGCTTGTGCTATGACATGTGAATTATTCATGCCCACTATTTGCACACATGACATGCTTGCCATGATTCCTTCTAGTATGTTGCATCTTCGCACTACTAGCTTGCTTAACTTGATTGTTTGCTATGTTGCATCACCCAGGTTCCACTATTACTCGCTTTCTTGGGTTGATGACATATATGCTCATGCCTCTCACATGATATATCTTGTTCATTGTCGCTTGCCTCCAATAGTTTCCTCTATGCTTAATGATCATGGAGCCTTGGACATATTACTTGTGATGCATTCTTGCTTGTTTAAGCCTATTGTCTTTGGTTGTAGTTGCATCATATGCTTTCATACCATACGACACCTTGTCCTTTCTTATGATAAGAATAATGAAAACACTTGTTGGGTATCTCGCCCCTCGAATGATAGGTCTTGCACTAACCTCATTTGTTTTTCCGATGGTTTGTCATGTTCTTTCATTTTGGAGGATTCACAAGGCGGTGCCGTTATGCGACATATTGGTTATGTGAAGGCATACATGATGTACAACTCCAACATCTTCGGGAACTTTCTTGAGGTGAACTCCTTCTCTTTGAGCCATCCTCAAATATGCATATTGGATGGGTCACCCTTTCATTGTTGTTTCCTTCTTGTTGTCTACATGATACATCTCGTGAACGGAGGAGCAACATTGGAGATTGGCAACATGGGCCTTCACATTGAGGAGCGCTCGCACTTATTGGATGCATCTTCGGAACTCCACTCATGCCTCGACATCGAGCTTTGGTACACCAACACCTCCATATTTGTTGATTGTGCTCATACATGTCATGCTCGATGGACTTATCATACTCACCACAAGTTTGCACCCTATGCATGGATTGACTCACATTATGCTTGTCTTGTTGCATCTATTTCCGTGTCATCCATGATATATGAGCTTGTTCACTTCCTTAGCAAATTTGTTGTGATCTTCCTTGATGGCATATTCATACACAATGATCACATTGCCTTCCATCAATTGCATGATAACATACACGTATTGAGCATCCATTGCCATATTCATGCTATTGACAAACCGTCTCACTATGACATCATTTTGCACCGTGGTTGCATTGATCATATTTACAACACATTTGTGTGCATAATGATTGCATTTCCTCCCATGAATGCTTTGCATCTCATTCTAGATCATCTTGATAAGCTTCATGTGTTTTGTCACGACCATTCTTGCCGCACGTACTCATTCTTACATGATGGACACTTTGTGTTTGCTAACCATTGTATTTCCGAGTGTTGCTTGTGTTTGCTCTTTTTGCATGTCTCTCATTCCGGCGACACCTTGGACTACTCGGATGGCGCCATGTCTTCAACTTCGTCCAACTACAAGTCCGTCTACGACAACCGTTTCCATGGTGATGAGGATCACGATCCGAGGTCGGATCTTTCCCAAGGGGGGGGGGAGATGATGCGGAGCATCCCACGTTCATCCCCATTTACACTCCGACTACTCTCCAAACCCCAAGTGGACATATGACGAGACCTCGAACATACGCCATTGGACACAAGGTGAACTTGCTCCTCTCCGAACCATCACTTTCTACATGTGAGATATGGCTACTACCTCCAACGTGTGTTCTATGCATGATCAGGTACTTGGAGGAAAGCCACGAAGCCACCACATCCAACGGAAGAGCTAGTGAGGATGCCAAGTACAAGGACCCAGAGAAGAAGCTGCACGAAGCTACAGCCGCCGGACGACCGGCCCAACCTGGACGTCCGGCCCCTGAGGACCCGAGCCGAATCCACGGACGACCGGAGCCACCGGACGTCCGACCTCTCTCCAGCGCCCAGACGACCGACGCTGACCGGACGTCCGACACCACCTGTCCAGAGCCAAAACGCCGGACGTTCGACATGCACCGGACGACCGGACCCTCGCGAGCCTCCGGACGTCCGGAACCTGTCGGACGTCCGACGCCTGTGCGCTGCCATGTGTTGGGCCGCAGCCCATGTACCCCCTTCACTTACCCCTTCGTGGCCCTAGACTATATATACTCCTCCACCTCCTCCTAATTAGATTTAGCGTTGATTTAGCTCAAGTTAGAGATAGAGCTTCGCTCATCCATCGGATCTCCTCCTCGTGAGAGACTGCGGCCTCCTCGGAGAAGATCCTATCGGATTCAAGACCCCCTCGTGGGAAGATCCCCTTGTGGATTCAAGACCTCCTCACGGAGAAGATCGGTTACCTTTGTATCCTTACCTTTGTTGATTGTGGATCATATGTATCTCTTTGTGTTCGGTGATCTAGCACTTGTGTGACCGATTCCTTGTTGGTTGAGTGTTTTCCTTGTTCCTCCCCGTGATTTCCTCGTGTTCTTCCACGCGTTCTTCGTGTTTCCCCGTAGGATCCACTCCAAACGTGAAAGATCATACACATAGGGTTCCACCCTACATCACTTAGTCTATCTGATTCCGTGAGCTTTCGATTCTCGTCTTTCTCGTCGTTCCTCTCTTCTTATCGAGTGCTCTCGATTCTTTGCTTCTCCTCTTGAGTTCGTGTTTCACCTCATCCCTTTTCTCTTCCGTCTCGGTCCTAAAATCTCGGGACGAGATCTCTTGTTAGTCGAGGAGTGTTGTAACACCCCGGATTCGATGCGCCAGGTGTCTGCCAGTTATTCGCCGTTGTTGCCATGTCATTTTCTTGCATGTTGCATTTTTTTCATGTCATCATGTGCATTGCATTGCATACGTGTTCGTTTCATGCATCCAAGCCAATTCCCCGTTGTCCGTTTTGCAATCCGGCACTCCTATGCCCTCCGGCGTCCCCCTTTTGTCTCTCGTTGTGAGCGGGTGTTAAACGTTCTCGGAATGGACCGAGTCTTGCCAAGCGGCCTTGGTATAGCACCGGTAGACCGCCTGTCAAGTTTTGTGCCATTTGGAGGTCGTTTGATACTCCAACGGTTAACCGCGTAGCCCGCAAAGCCTCTTTTGTCTTGCAGCCCAACACCCTTCCAAAGTGGCCCAAAACCCAGCAAACTCCCCTCCATGCTCTCGGTCGTTCGATCACGATCGTGTGGGTGAAAACCGTGCTCCATTTGGACTCTCCTAGATCCCAGAAACTATAAATATGCCCTGCCCCGAAAATTCACGGACGAAACCCTAGTCCTCTTCCTCCCGCCGCCACCGGACACGTCCGTGACGGCCGGACACGTCCGCCCAGCTCCCCCTGTCCACTCAGCAGCTGCCACGTGGCGAGCCGCCGTCCTCTGTCGCCGCGGCCCGCAGAGCCCATCACGGGCCCATGCGGGCCCACGTGCCGCCGCCGGATCCCCGCGGCGCCGCCTCCTCGCCTCCGCCGGCGACCGCCGCCGCCGGCCGTCGCGCTCGTCCTCCGAGCAGCCCGCGCCCCGCCGCCGTGGTGCGCCGCCGCCATGCGCCGCGGCCTCGGCCCGGGCTTCCCCCGCGCCCGCGGCCTCCAGCCGCCGGTGGCCGCCGCCGCCCCTGCCGACCTCGCCTTGCCGGGGCTGCGCCGCCCCGCCGCCCCCGTCGCCTCCCCGTCGCCTCCTCCGCCTCCGCTCGCCGGGATCTGGCCGGATCCAGCGAGATCCGGCCCGGATCCGCCGCGCGCGCCCGTCCCCGGCCTCTTCTCCAGCCATCCTCGACTCCTGCGCCACCGTTGACTTTTCTAAGGTTGTATAAATCTGCCAAGTCCCCGAAATATTTTGCATAATGTTACACTGTTCATCACATCATAACTCCATGCATACTGCTCCGGTTTGTGCGTGTAATATGTCGAATTGTTTGCCTCAACGAGTACTTCATTTCATTCCATTGCATCATGTTCATTTGAGTCCATCTTGATGCCCGAATCATCATTGCAAGAGTGCTATATGATGTTGTCTGCTGTCTGTTAACAGAACATGCTCATTTGTCATTTTTGCCATGTTTGATGTGTGCATCTTATGAGGTTCATGTCTACATGTGTTTTGAACTATGTCATGCCATATTTACAGGGGTGTATGCCATGTATTTTTGTGATCAATGTGGTGATTAGAACAAGCATGCAAACTAGGCTTCGTGATGTTGCTGATTTTTGTCCCTGTTCTGCTGTTATTTTGATGCCATGTAAACTTGATGCTACAGAGAGATCCATGCTTATTTTGAGATACTTCAGTAAGGATGTTTTGAACATATGGTTATGCTCTATCCATCCCATGCCCCTGGTTGCATTTATAGCTTGCTGTAGATTGTTGTAATCATGCTCCAAAGTTGATAAATAATGTTGCTGTCAGCTTGTTAACATTAAGTTCAGTTGTTGCCATGTGTTTTGCTAGTGATCCATGCACCCTATGGACTTGCTCTTGCCATGCTTAAATTCATAATAATGTCTTCTTACTGTTGGTTACCTTGTCATGGCATGTAATGATCTGTGGTGAGTGGTACTAGCTCACCAACATGCCTACTTATCGTCGTTCCTGCCATGTTTAAATCTGTAATATAACTTGCCATGTTTACATGGGTGCCATCATATTTTTTGATCCTTTTTGGCTTATGGTCAGTAAAGGACTTTTGTTCTATGCTTTTAGTAGATTCATGCCATGCCTTTGTTTTCCATGATATATTCTTGTAACATGTTGTTTGATAGCTCTAAACATTGCAACCTGATGTTATTTCTGCCAAGTCTGAAACTGGTATTATTTGCAATCTTGGCATTTGTGTTTGAGCATGTTCTAGTAGTTTCTGGAGATAGCTCAGTGTTCATGTTTTGTTATGCTTTACGTGTACATCATTCCCATGTCTTTTGTTTTCATGTTGAGATGTTGTAGCTTATTGTTTTGATGCTTGCAATATGCCTAGTTGCTGTTTTGGACAGATTGTTGCTATAACTTGTATAGTGTGTGTGTGTTGAACCGTTGCTCCGTTTTGAGTGTGCTCTATATGAAACTTGCTTAGAATTGCATGTAGTTTCATATTATCATGTTGCATCCTTGTTTGGAGGTGTTTGCTTAATGTTTGTATGCATTTTGCATCAATGCCATGTTTAACTTGTTTTGCTCATATCTTCTAGGCCGTAGCTCCGAACTAAATGAACTTTATATGTAACTTGACTAGAATCTCGTGTAGATCATCTTGGTGCATCTTAACTTGCTGTTTAACAACTTGAACATAACGTTTATTGAGATCTGGAACAATTTCGAAATTTGCATATGAGGACTTACCGAAATTGTTATATGTTGTTCCCAGCCTCATTTAAACTTGCTTTGATGTGTTGTTCTTGAATACATAATCTCTTGCCATGAGTAGCTTCATGTAGTCTTGGCTTGCATCATGTTTGTTGTGCTTCATGTCTTGTCTATGTGTGGTGTGTTTCTTCTTGATAGTTCCCGTTTCGTTGCGATCGTGAGGATTCGTTCGTCTACACTTGGTTCGTCTTCGTGGCTTCATCTTCTTCATGGACTCGTTCTTCTTCCTTGCAGGATTTCAGGCAAGATGACCGCTACCCTGGATCTCAGTACTATCATTGCTATGCTAGTTGCTTCGTTCTATCACTATGCTGCGCTACCTATCACCTGTTTATCAAGCCATCCCAAATTGCCATGAACCTCTAACCTTTGACACCCTTCCTAGCAAACCGTTGCTTGGCTATATTACCGCTTTTGCTCAGCCCTCTTATAGCGTTGCTAGTTGCAGGTGAAGTTAAAGATTGCTCCATGGTGGACAGGATTATGTTTGGGATATCACAATATCTCTTATTTAATTAATGCATCTATATACTTGGTAAAGGGTGGAAGACTCGGCCTTATGCCTGGTGTTTTGTTCCACTCTTGCCGCCCTAGTTTTCGTCATACCGGTGTTATGTTCCCGGATTTTGCGTTCCTTACGCGGTTGGGTGATTTATGGGACCCCCTTGACAGTTCGCTTTGAATAAAACTCCTCCAGCAGGGCCCAACCTTGGTTTTATCATTTGCCCCACCACCACCTATACCCTTCCCTTGGGTCGGCAAACCCAGGGGTCATCTTTATTTTAGCCCCCCCGGGCCAGTGCTTCTCTAAGTGTTGGTCTGAACTGAGCTGCCTGTAGGGCCACCTCGGGGCAACTTGAGGGTTGGTTTTACTTGTAGCTAGTCTCATCCGGTGTTGCCCTGAGAACGAGATATGTGCAGCTCCTATCGGGATTTGTCGATGCATCGGGCGGCTTTGCTGGTCTTGTTTTACCATTGTCGAAATGTCTTGTAAACCGGGATTCCGAGTCTGATCGGGTCATCCTGGGAGAAGGTATATCCTTCGTTGATCGCGAGAGGTTATCATGGGCTAAGTTGGGACACCCCTGCAGGGTATTAATCTTTCGAAAGCCATGCCCGCGGTTATGCGGCAGATGGGAATTTGTTAATGTCCGGTTGTAGATAACTTGACACCAGATCCGAATTAAAACGCATCAACCGCGTGTGTAGCCATGATGGTCTCTTTTCGGTGGAGTCCGGGAAGTGAACATGGTTTTGGGTTATGTTTGACGTAAGTAGGAGTTCAGGATCACTTCTTGATCATTGCTAGCTTCACGACCGTTCCATTTGCTCTCTTCTCGATCTTATTTGCGTATGTTAGCCACCATATATGCTTAGTCACTGCTGCAACCTCACCACTTTACCCTTTCCTTTCCCATTAAGCTTTGCTAGTCTTGATACCCATGGTAATGAGATTGCTGAGTCCTCGTGGCTCACAGATTACTACAACAACAGTTGCAGGTACAGGTTGTGCGATGATCATGATGCGAGAGCGATGCTTGCTTGCGTTGAGTTCTTCTTCTGCTTCTTCTTTGATCACGGGATAGGTTCCAGGTCGGCAGCCTGGGCTAGCAGGGTGGATGTCGTTTGAGTTCCTGTTTGTGTTTCATCCGTAGTCGGATGTTGCTCTTATGTATTGTGATGTTGTATTTGGTGGCTTTGTATGCCTTTTGTATGTATCCCCATCTATTATGTAATGTTGATGTAATGATATCCACCTTGCAAAAGCGTTTCAATATGCGGTTCTATCCTTGGTGGGACCTTCGAGTCTCCTTAGGATAGTATCGCATGTTGGGCGTGACACCGAGGCACCCCAAGATAATATTCAAATAAGTAGCAAGCAACTAAGCTTGGGGATGCCCCCGAGTGGCATCCCCGCTTTCTTCTAACAACCATCGGTATTTTACTTGAAACTATATTTTTATTCGTCACATAACATGAGTTTTGCTTGGAGCATCTTGTATGACATGAGTCTTTGCTTGTTTTTCTTTGTTTTTTAAGTGTAGAATCCTTGCTGGACACACCCTTTTGAGAGAGCCAAAAATTATGTTATGCTTGCTCCTATGCTTCACTTAAATTTTTAGAGCCATGGATTTGCTCTAGTGCTTCACTTATATCTTTTTGAGCATGGTGTGTTTTACTATTTTTGAAGAAATGCTCTCATGTTCACTCAGATTTATTTTGGAGTTAGTAAAATTTTCAGAAATTCTCTCTCGCTTCACTTAGATTATTTTGAGAGAAAGAAAAAAAATTATGCTCATGTTCTTCACTTATATTTGTTTGAGCTTATCAAAAGCAACATATGAAAATAGTCCCAAAGTGATAGATATGCAAGGAGGATATAATAAAAACTTTCATGAAGATCATTGGACAAAATAGACTTGATTCTTAGTAATGGTTTTTAGATATGATGATATGATATGTGAGTCATGTTGATGAGTAATTGTGCTTTAGTAAGAATATTGATATTAAGGTTTGTGATTCCTTATGCAAGCACGAAAGTCAATAGTTATGTAATGAAATTTATATCCTAGTTACGGTGCATTATTCGGTGTTACTTATGCTTAATGCTTGGGTACAAGATTTTTTGCTTTTTGGTTGGTCGCTTCCCAATCTTTTTGCTAGCCTTCATTTTGCACTAAGTATGATCACTACTTGTGCATCCAAAACCCTTTAAACCAGTTTTGCCTTATGAGTCCACTGTACCTACCTATATGCGGTATTTCCATGCCATTCTAAGCAAACTTGCATGTGCCATCTCTAATTTTCAAAATAAATTTCTCTTTTGTGTGTTCTACCGCTTGCAAGGCAGTGAAGGGTGACCAATATTTTCCATGCTAGATGTGTTATTCTCACGATGATTGTTTATTCACTTGTCATTGCACAAGAGTACGACAAAGGTATTAGGGATGCCCAGTCCCAAAATGGAAAATGAATTTACTTTATGTTGTCAAATAATAAATTCCTTGGAAAGTGTTGGTATGGAGGGCAACCGTGGATTCGGCTAGTCATGGAAAGTGAAAGTAATGGTGGAAAAAGGAATAAACTTTATTTTCTTTTTGGGAACCGCCTATGATGTATCTAGCATGGAAAGTATTGAGATCTCTAAGTCGTTTTCATTGGTGGGAAGTATGCCTCTCAAAAATATTTTTATCTCTCAATTTAAGCTTTGAGCGCTGGCACCTCTACAAATCCCTACTTCCCTCTGCGAAGGGCCTTTCTTTTACTGATGAAAATTTTATTTTGAACTTGAGTCTCCATCTTCTCTTATAAAGCACCAACTCAGGGGCACTATGATCATATTTGAGCATTGGGTATAGCTAATATTCGAGTGTGTTTCATGAATGGATCAATGATTGAGCATAATGGGCTAGGGTTAACTTGCTTTAGTGTTGATATTTTGAAAGACATGGTAGCTTGTTGGTATGCTAGAGTATTAAAGTCTTCATGTCAAAACTAGACTATTACTTTCAATCATATAAAAGTCCATATGTCCATGCTACAAAGAAAATAAATGTGATGAACATGTTAGGAAGCATTCCACATCAAAAATTCTGCTTTTTATCATTTACCTACTTGAGGACGAGAAGGAATTAAGCTTGGGGATGCTGATATGTCTCCAACGTACCTATAATTTTTTATTGTTCCATGTTGTTATATTATCATTCTTGGATGTTTCACAATTATTTTATAGTCATTTTATATCATTTTTTGGTATTAACCTATTGACATAGTGCCCAGTGCCAGTTGTTGTTTTCTGCATGTTTTTAAATCACAGGAAATCAATATCAAACGGAGTCCAAATGCAGCAAAACTTCTTGAGGATTTTTTTGGGCCAGAAGACATCAAGTGGGCGAAGGCTGCACCTAGGGGTACCTCGAGGAGGGCGCGCCCTGGTGGGTTGTGCCCACCTCGGGTGCCCCCTGAACCGTCTCTTTACTGTATAAATACCCCAATATTCCTGAAACCATAGGGGAGTCAACGAAAATCAATTCCAGCCGCCACAGAGTCCAGAACCACCATATCCAATCTAGAAACCATCACGGAGGGGTTTACCACTTCCATAGGTGCCTCTCCGAGGATGTGTGAGTAGTTATTTGTAGACCTACGAGTTTGTAGTTAGTAGCTAGATCTCTCTTTTGATTATCAATACAATGGTCTCTTGGAGATCCATATGATGTAAGCCTTTTGCGGTGTGTTTGTTGGGATCCGATGAACTTTGAGTTTATGATCAGATCTATGTTTTTATCCATGAAAGTTATTTGAGTCTTCTTTGATCTCTTATATGCATGGTTGCTTATAGCCTCGTATTTCTTCTTCGATATTTGGGTTTTGTTTGGCCAACTTAATCTATTTATCTTGCAATAGGAAGAGGTGCTTTGTAGTGGGTTCCATCCTACGGTGCTTGATGCCAGTGACAGAAGGGGAACTGACACGTATGTATCGTTGCTACTAAGGATAAAACAATGGGGTCTATCTCTACATAGATAGATCTTGTCTACACCATGTCATCATTCTTATTGCATTACTCCGTTTCTCCATGAACTTAATACACTAGATGCATGCTGGATAGAGGTCGATGTGTGGAGTAATAGTAGTAGATGCAGGCATAAGTCGGTCTACTAATCTTGGGCGTGATGCCTATATAATGATCATTGCCTGGATATCGTCATGATTATTTGAAGTTCTATCAATTGCCCAACAGTAATTGTTTTCCCACCGTTTGCTATTTTTCTCGACAGAAGCCACTAGTGAAACCTACACCCCCCGGGTCTCTTTTCATCATATTTGCCTTTGTGATCTACTTTCGTTTGCATTTATTTTCAGATATATTAAACCAAAAATACAAAAATACCTTATATTTATTTGTTCTGCGATCTATTTATCCTATCTACCACTTTGACCTCACATTATTTGCCTATCTTGAGGCGCCGTACCCGAAAGGGATGACAACCCCTTTAACATGCCGGGTTGTGAGTATTTTTTATTTGTGTGCAGGTGTTGTTTACATGATGTGAGGATGTTCTCCTACTGATTTGATAACCTTGGTCTCATCACTGAGGGAAATACCAACCATCGATATACTACATCATCCCTTCCTCTTTGGGGAAATACCAACGTAGTTCTAGCACACATCAATAAATCATACGTGAAATGTTTTTTCCATGCTGAATAACCTTTGTGTTGTTTGTTCATCTAATCAATCAAACCATTTGTTTTTGGAGATCATGTAATAATTGTTTTTTTGTTTTTTGGTTTGTATTTTTTTAGCACGAGTCTGTATTAATTGAGAAGACTCTGAGACATTTCATTTTTATTGTTGTGCCAGACCTACATATATGCCAATCGGGCTGAATGTGCATTCAGAAATAATAGTAGTATAGATGGTCCTTAAGGGGCACGCATCTGAAAGGGCCAAGATGATGTACTAGCTTCGCTAAAAAAATGATGCTCTTCTAGCAAAAAAAGTACAGCAGCCTGGCTTATGTATGTTAGTTGATATTATTGATCCATATACTCTATAAGTGTTTATATGTCTGTTAGTTTTGTACATTATTGGTTGATTGACATGATATTTTGAATCTTGAGACATCGCTTGTGTACATATCTAAATGGGAGTACACATTATGCTTCATGGGACACTTGAGTTGGACATAAAGTGGTTTCAAATATTTGAATTCATCTTAAACTGGATTCTAGCTTCTGAATTCGAGTATCGGCATTTGTAAATCATATTCATATATCAAAGTGCAATACATCTTTGTTGTGCTTTTGAAGATATATAAGAACACATAGAATGATTTATAAAGATTCGTATAATAATACAAAATGGATTCAAAATTAGTTGCCAGGGTAAACATGGATGCTTATTATCCCAAAATTCGAAAGAGGCGGCAAATAATCCACTCCCACATCGGCTGCCCGGAGCTAGTGTCTGCGAGATGGAAATTACTGTCTACCCCTTACACGGACAATCCATCAGCCTGATTTCTACTGCTCTCAATAGGGGTAGGCTAGTAACTTCAATTAAACGTGACACGACCGCCTCTGAGCCCATTCAGACATGGTGCGCGCCAAACGTGGGTGGCAAAACAAATTTGATTCAAGCTCGTCCGAAAGACCTCTATCTCTCCCTCCATTTACCCATTCATACACGGTGGGCGGTAAAACAAGCTCGACTCGGCCGAAATCGATGAAGGCAAATATTTTCAATAGGGGCACGTTTGTAACTTCACTCAGACATGACACAACCTCCCTACCTGTCAGCCCCGTTCATACACCATGGGAGCCAACCGTGGGCGCCAAAACACCCTCTCCTCGCCCGAAATCGCTCTGGGAAAATATTGGGGAGATGCGAGATTACTGTCCTATCCCAACTAACGAGATGTCCAAATTTTAGATGGGGGCTAAGTTCATAACTTTGCCATATTTTAGACAGGCGCGTCCCAAAAACTTGATTCCCCATACCATCTCCCTCCATTTTCCCATTCATACACCGTCCGTGCTAGAACACCAGCCTCCTCCGTCCGCCACCCCATCCATCGCTGCCGTCCTCTACCCCATCCATCGTCGCCGTCCTCCACCATGTCGGAGCACCTACCAAGACCACGTCGTCCACTACTAGAGATTGACATTTCTCATCCATGGCGACAGACCAGGAGCCTTGCATCGCGTCCTCTCGCTTCATCGGCGTTGTCGTCCTCCTTGCCAGGGCAGTTCCCATGACCTTCTCATCCACCACAACAGGACTTATCCCCCGATGCACCCATCTACCATCGCAGATCTGCTTCAATGCCACCGACATCCCTCGCACCCCCGATGCCTACACGGTGCCGCAAGAGAGGTGGT
Organism: Triticum aestivum; assembly: GCF_018294505.1. Lineage (NCBI taxonomy): Eukaryota > Viridiplantae > Streptophyta > Magnoliopsida > Poales > Poaceae > Triticum > Triticum aestivum. The sequence goes on along the minus strand of NC_057804.1, from coordinate 247,930,279 downwards.
ACTTCATATCTGCTCAACTTTTTTTATCTCAACCAGAAAATAGATCGTAACCTGGTTACTGTACTTTCTTTTCAGCTCTTAGAATTTAGTTCTTAGTTCGAAGCAAACGATGGTTGCCAAAGAGCATTTCTGCGGTTTGCAGCATCAAATCTGCCATGGCATAGTCATAAAAGGGTGTAACTGATCATGCTTAGGGTTTCCCCTCTTTTATGATCACTACACAATCAACATATGTGCTTCGTGTCATAATAGCACTGCAGGGTGCCAAAGGAGGGTCGCGACCCACCCTGGGATTTTGGGTCAAACCAGGCTCCGATTTCCCTCTGTTCTACTGTGCTTCGGATCTCTACTCGCCCCCAGCCGCCTACCTCGCCAGTGACTTGCCGTCTCCGGATGGCATGCCTCTAGGAGGAGACACTGGACTAGCAGGAGTCCAGGAGACGCTTGACCAACAACGCCACTACTACCAGGGCGCGTCGCCGTGCCTACCTTCCCTACCCGTTCAGGGCTCAGGCGTGCAGGAGCCACTAAGCCAACCCAATTTATCCTAAGATACATCGTCAACACTCAGTAGCCACTCCTCATCACCCAGTTTCTAATTGACACATTACTCATTAGGCAGGACTGTCATTAGGGTTTGTTGTGTACTAATGCTACCTACACTTAATGGTTCCGATGTATTTCAGTAACCTTGTGTACCTGTAGATTTCACATGTTTTCAAAATTCCGGCCCTAGGAACAGACACTAGTCATTTTGGATTGTTGGTTATAGTGACATTGACGCATATTACTACTGCAGGCCAGTTTTGTTTTACTTGTCTTTCTTACTCATTCAATATGATATCCAATTATTCACGTCGATTTGTTGCAAACAATAAGTGCAAGACCAGCTTCTTGATTCAGATTTTGGATTGTCTCGTACTGGAGTTACAATTCTGCATACATGTCCTAGTAAGCTCACAAGTAATGATTGATTCACTACCTCTATGCTTGCCTTGTCATATTTGTTGTCAATATTCTTTTAGGGTAGACCACCCCATTTCAAAATACTGGAACCGCGGATAGGAGTGAATAGTATTTCTCTATGTGACCTCGTCCATCATGTGTGGGCAACGAACACTGCATTGTATAGAAAGAAAGTGGCATATCCAATTTTTACATAGACTACGATCTTTTACATGGAATACAATCTGCGTACTTGCTTTGTGTCGCACTACCAGCAATCCACCCTTGAAGATAAACATTATGCCACTCATAATTCCTTAGTTTATTTAATCAAATACGAATTTGATATGATTCTAATGTTCCTACTTCATTTTTGAAATGCGTGTCTGCCTGTTATAGAGACATAAGAGGTTTTTATTTCTGTGTGTGGTCTGGTCAGCACGGTTGGGCGGTGAACATTGTATACGCTAGGGTTTATAGGGAGACACTCTTCGAGTTGAATCTGCAATGCATTCCATAGATAAACTGACTACTTTTTATGTTTTCATGAATCTCAGATACTGAACAACATCATAATGATTATGAGCTTGCGTGCATGAAAAGAATAAAGCAGAACAATGCCATGGCTGTCAAACTTGGCATTAAGGGACTGAAATCAAGTCTGGATGCAATGCAATGCAAACGCTATCCACCTATAGATTCATGCTCAGAATATGATCCTAACAGTGATTCTAAGCTAGAGGGAGACCTAAGTCAATGTAGCTCCCAAGTGGAGGAGTGAGATGCATATGCCCTATCTTATTCACCCATCCAGGTGCTTGCTCTAACTTTCCAAGGTTATATTGGTCGCACATATGTTGGAACTGATGCTTTGCATTTCTTCTACTTTGTTGCACAACCATTAGCTTAGTTTACACATCGTGTTTGTGAATACGCCCTGCCTATCCATTTTCAATACATATTCCAACTGTCATCATACCATATTTATCCATTCAAATGTAGTTCTTCTATATCAGACGTTCAAAATGAAGAGGGCGATTGCTAATCGCGGAGGAGCATGAACAAGGTATTTGGAAAAGGTAGTGACACCTGATAAAAATAGCCCATTAGGTGTAGTTGCAATATCACCAGACCCAGAAAACACGACCACAACTCTAGCAGAATCTAGCCCTACTACACTAGCCATCTCTGATACACCAACTCAGCACACCCCAACTGCCGCAAATAGTATGATGGTGCTAGTTGACATAGCACCAGCTCTATGATGCAAAACCTCAATTCCAGCAAAGAGTACACCTAATCTAGTTGCCAAATCCCTTTTCGAAAGGGAGAGAGCCCCAATTGCAGCAAATAGGACTCCTGTTCCACTTCTTCCAAGTTTAGAAGACGAATCTTATATTGTTGTCAGGAACTTTGTGCGCATCTTTCCTTCATGAAAAGATTATACCACAGACAAAGAACAATTTCCTATCTTCTTCTGCTACTTACGCGTAAGTAATGTACTAATGTTATTCATGGTAATTACTGCATATGTTTCTGCTGACAGAAGACACAAGATTTCATTCTTTTTAAATAAGCGAGGAAAAAACTGGATTGTCAAGGCGAGCAAGGGTTGGTTGCGCTTTTCAAGGACTCGTTGATGAAGTATCGTTCCTACATAAGGCAAGCACACTTCAATGGCAAGCCTCTAAATGAAATTTCTGTAAAGTCTCCAGTGCTACATTTATCAGACAATGACTGGAATAATCTTGTTACACATTGGTCTTGTCTGCAGCGTAAGGTATTGTCTATGATATCACATCAAAATTTGAACTACATTTCTGCTTATGCCTTAACGTCTCACTTGTATGAAAACTTTTTGCAGAAGAATACTCATTCTCAAGGGAACATAGAATCTCACTATTACACTGCACACTAATTGCTCTTGTCAGTACCTCTTGCCCTGTATGACCATACTTACTTTCATAGCTGGTTGATTATGTAGCATCACTGCACATGTTAGCCTCATTATCCACCATTTGGTGGACATTATAAGATCCTTATTGACTCTTACATAGATTTAGAATCAACCCAATGCTTTTGAAGTGGTTTAGCTCTGCAGGCCTCTTGTAAGGATTGAACATCGTCTATCAATGTACTTACATTAACAACTACTCCCTCCGTCCCATAATATAAGAGCATTTTGTACAATACACCAGTATTCAAAACACTCTTATATTATGGGAAGAGGGATTGGTTGATTGTGTAGCATTTTGCATCTTATCTCCCTCGCCCACCAGTTACTAAAAAATATCACATCTATATTTAATCTTACCAAAAAGTTGAATACACAAACAATGCCACTGCAGAAGTGTAGCCCATTGCTCTTGTCAGTACATTTTGTCATGTAACGCTTGTACATCCAGCAATTGGTAGTTGATTATGTAGCATCAATCTGCATCTTATTTTCATTATCCTCTATCCCTTCTAGTATTATCATGTCTATAATTACTCTCTACAAAATGTAGAGTACAGGCAATGCTTATGAAGAAGATTTTGTGCTGAAATTTTTGAGTTATCCTTCCCTTGATATGGAGAAGGGCATTATAACACCAGTGTTAACTGTTAATGTAAGTCAGTCCTTCTAAAGACTTTATCCTCAACTGTTGTTTAATTTTCTCATACTCCCTATCCTCAACTGCTGTTTAGTTTGTTGTTTCTATCAAAATGCATGTTCGCAACAATTGTAGGTTCCATGTTTTACTTGTAAAACCAAATTCCATATTCATACCGTGCACATTACTCAATACTCCCTATATGTATGCTTGTTTTTGTGGATCTATAATCCAGTGTGTGGTGAAGCAACCCATGTTTGCACCTTCTCATCTCCTGTTTTATCTTACTAATGTGGATGATGATAAGAACACCATGCCTTGCACATTAACCAAAATAGATACAATGATTCTCTTTTCCCTTCATCTATGCTTTTTTGTTTACATGGTAATACTTTAGTGTGGTGAAGCTCCTCGCAATATGAACAATGCGAAATTATGCTATTGATATTTTGAAGTTACTCTTTATTTTCTAATTTGAAATTGGATGGAATTGACATCACAATTACCATCTTTGTTTATACACGTGTAGAACCTGTCATATCTCTGTTTGTTTCAGGGTGACATGCCTAATGCCATCCACAAGTCTTCTCAAGGCTATGAGACAAACGCAACATATATTGCAGCAAAGAAGGCAAAACAGCTTGAAGATAGTGAGACAACCCCAAATTCTTGTCTTGATGCAGTGTTCAAGTTATTTGAGACTAGCAGTCAGACAAGCTCACAGAATTCACTGTCTGAATCGCTTTGACTTCTTTAGTCCCAAGTTCTAGCAGAAAGGAATTTTGCAACTCAACTTCGACTTGAAGTCCTATATCTAAGAAAGATTGTGGAGAACACCAATGAGAACCTCATTGCTAAACAGCTACACCTGGAAGCTATGACCGACATGCTAGGCCGGTCTCACAGCCTTGCTGAGCAGCCTGCGCAGCAGTTCCCACGCAAGGCTAACCTCTCTTGAACTGTCTTGGAAGTGGTCTTGGTTCACTATTATTTTGTTACGCTGCAATGGCGCCCAGTTTTTGTAATATGCTTCTTCGTTGCGCTTTGTGATCACTGGTGGCGAACTTCGATGCCCAATGGATGTAATATACCATAAATCCTTTATTGTATAGTGTAGGTTTATTCTAAGTTACTATGCAGTAATTGATTTATTGTATATAGTAGGTTAGTTCTTAATTCTTACTAGTTACTGTATATGCCATCATTCGCTATCTGAAAAAATGGCGAAAATCTTATGTAGTCGACCGGGCTGAAACATTCGCCTCTAACGAGCCTGCACTTGAGCGGGCCACAATTGGGCCGGGCTGCAACTTTCTTTGGCATGAATGACCATTGGGGACTTCACACTTTGCGCTAGGCCCACAACTTACACGGGCCTATATTCGGCCCAAAGTTTAGTTGGGCCTTTAATGGACCCAACGCTTAGTTGGGCCCATGTAGCTTCAGGCCGTCAACATGCTGAATATTCTGCTGGCCTGTTACGGCCCAGAAGAAACAATGGGCCTTTAGCAGGGCGAAATGCTTGTTGGGCCTCAATTTTCACTAGTCATCGATGGGCCTTCAGCAGGCTGAAATGTAGATCGGGCCATTATTGGCCCAGTTATATGATGAGCCATTACTAGGCCGAAACATATCTCATGCCTTAGTTGGCCCACTGATATCATGGGCCTTTAAGAGGCCGAAAGCTTAATAGAGCATCAACGAACTGAACTATACGTCATGCCTTTAACAGGCCCAAAGTCACATTGGGATGAAATGTTGCCACCTTAATCACTACCATTAGAGGGGTGGATGTCGTGTCGGACCATATATGACCCATGGGAAGCACGGGCCATTCCCAGGCCGAAAGACACACCGGGCTGAAATGGGCCCATGTCTACATCGGGCCTCTAATAGGCTGAAATGTCATTGGGCCGTAATTGGACCCAAATATTCGGCAAATAATAAATGGGCCAGATCTGGCTTCGGGCCATAAATGGGCCATGTTTAAATAGGGAGTTAGTGGGCTGGCCCGCTACTACCTGAGGTAATACTACGGGCCTTTGACCGGGTCGGCCTTTTTAACCTATATGGGCCTCTGTTGGGCCCTACCATGTGTCGACGTATCATAGGCACGTCTCCGCCATTGGACGGACGACATCTAGCCCACCGAGGAGCCGACATGTGTTTCCTCCAGCCAATAATAATTTTACACATGGAGAATCCCCATTGGTCCGGGCTGTTAACGGGTTATTGGATCCAAACTGCAACCCGATAGCTTAACGGTGACCCGTTATGGTGGATGCCACATGTAGGTTACCCTTGACGAAAGCACTTCCATGATGTGCTATTTATCATCATGGAAGTGGACACTTCCGTGATGATAATTTTGGTATTGTCATGGAAAACTTCTATGACAACACGGGTATGACTATCTTAGTTCGCTCATAAAATCGTCTTGGATGTACATGCATGACAAAAAAGGGACCTACTATGACAAACACGTATCATCATGGTTTTTTTGTAGTGCAGAGTCCTCGCGAGGCAGCTCACACATTGTACTAGTTCATCCTCAGCCTCCTCGTGAGGCCAATCCACCACAAATCAGGAGTAGGGTTTTACACCGCAAAGTGGCCCGAACCTGTGTAAACTATTGTGTTCATCTTCTTGCCCATTTGCGCGAGCTCGATGAGGCTAGGTTGTGGGGTGGCGAGCTTGAGACTTGAGCTGGTTGAGGTTTTCATATAGGCCCCAGACTTTGATCCATCTTGGGGTCTATGGAGCCCTGAATCCGACAATTGGCATGCCAGGTAGGGGCATGTGGAAATTCTCCTTCCGCTTTGTCTCTCCTTCGCCACTCCCATGTACGATGCACGCCGAGCGCCGGGCTGCTCGCGTCACCCAGATGATGCCCGTGGGACGCGAGGACCCTTGCTGTTCTGCCTCTCCCGCAGCCAACGCTGCCACTGACATTGCTGCTCATGAGCAGCATGATTCGTCGCTGCACCCCTTCATGCGGCGCGATAGCCGCACCGCCACTCCGTCGCCCACTACCGCCATGGCGTCGTCTTCCCACGTCCGTCGCGGGCCCGCGAACACGTAGGCTGCGCTGCTCATGGCGTGCGAGCTGCTGTGCTACCATCCCGCCAACTACCGCTATGACAACTGGCTTGGCCGCATCGCCGAGCTTGTCAACGCCACTGGCGAGGTCCGTGTGCCGTCCCGCTCGCTCCGTGCCCCGCCATCCTAGGCGGGTGACATAGCCTGTGGTGCAACCCCTCCCCCTCCTCTACGTGGCACCAACCAAGAGCCCAGGCATGATGCGACCCTATGCAACCCGCCACGCGGAGCGCCAGCACGGGATGAGGCAAGCTGCCAGGTGGTGCAGCGGCCACAAGGTGACGCGTGCGCTCCCAGTGCCACCATGCCAGCATCAATACTGCGCGCCACAAGAGGCGCCAGTGCGTGGGCGTGGAGCTAGGGTCTCCCCTGTGCGGGCTGCGCCCGTTTGTGCGGCGAGCTGCCGCGCCTTCACCCTGGAGTTGCGTCGCACCGTCTGGCTCGACAAGTTCAAGCCAGACTTGCCTGTACGCTACGACGCACCCCCAAACCCGCGGAGTTCCTCCAGCTCTACTCGCTAAGCATCAACGCGGCCAACAGTGACGAGAATGTCATGGCGAACTGGTTCCCCATGGCTCTCGAACATAGCGCACGCTCCTAACTCCTGCACCTCCTGGAGGGATCAATCTCCTCTTGGGACGAGCTCTGCCAGCGTTTCATCACCAACTTCCAGGGTACTTGTGATCGCGCCCTTGTGGTGGGCAACCTGCGGCGTGTGAAGCAGGTGTCGGGCGAGACCCTACACAAGTACATACAGCGCTTCACGAATGTTCGCCTCAAGATCCCCAAGGCGTCAGAGGAGGGCATCATCTCGGTGTTCACCGATGGCGTCCGAGATGTCAAGATGAAAGAGGAGCTCGCTATCCACAAGGACTTGTGCTCGGCCTTGGAGATGTTCAACCTGGCGAACAAGTGTGCAAGGGTTGAAGAAGACCACATCTCCCTCCTAGAGCTTCCGGAGGCTGACCCTGAAAACAAGAAGGCCAAGGCTAAGGAGGCAAAGCGCAAGGGACCCGCCATGCTCGCAGCTGAGCCTGGGATGAAGCGTGGACATGACCATGATGAACCTCCCAGGGGCAACCACCCGTTCTGCATCTTCCACAACGTTCACAGCCATAACACCAACGACTACCAGGAGCTCAGCGCACTCCGTGATGAGCGTCTTGGCTGCCGCCCCCAGCGCGGCGACCTTGACTACGGCCGTGGAGGAGGCCACTAGGACAACCACGACCCTCATCAGGACTGGCGTGATTAGCCTCATGAGAACCGCTAACAGGATTAGCCTCACGACGGCCCTTGGCGTGACCTGCCTCATGAGGGCCATTCTTAGGGAGATGCCGGCCTCCGTCCGTTGCCGCCGCCAAGTAGAAATGATGATAATCGGTAGGATGATGTGGCTGGGGGCTTCCAAGAACATCGCCCGATCATTTGCATCCTAGGTGGTGCCCAGGACCCTACCTGACATTGCATCTTCAAAAAAAATCGTGAGGTGAACACGGCCCTCCCGAAGCTTGAGGCCGCTCATCCTCATAGGTGGTCGCAGTATGCCATCACCTTCTACTCCAAGGACCACCTCAAGTGTTCAGCCACCGCCTGCACGCTCCCCATGCTCTGCACGCCCACCATCGGCAACATCCTCATCACAAAGACCCTCATCGACGGTGGCACTGGGCTCAATGTTCTTTCTGTCGAGATGTTCGAGACGCTTCAGGTGCCCTATGATCAACTCATGCTAACAAAGCTGTTCTCTCGGGTGACCAACAGCTCCACCATCCCCTGGGGCAGATACGCCTCCCAGTCACATTCGGCAAGTGAGACAACTACCACGCCGAGCTCATCAACTTTGACGTCACCCACATCAGCCTCCCGTACAGGAAGGCATGCCTGGCGCCTCCCTCGGGACAGGCTCGGAGGCTCCCACCTGGTTAGCCTCTGACCTGACAGGTGCTACGAGGGAGGTCCTCGAGCACCACTTGAAGGCGTGCTTTGACGTGCGCCTGCACAAGAAAGAAGCAAGGCGCGAGGTGTCGGGCGCACGAGAATTCGTCACCAAGGCAATTGAGTGCTTCAGGAGGTGTGGGCCATGTGTGGCAGTAGCAATGGAGCGTCGGCTCTGGCATCATGGCGCCTAGTCGGTGTCCTCCTCCTTGACCCAGGCATGTCGGCATGGTGGATCGTCGTAGTCTTCATCGCTTGAGCTCGTCATGGGGGAAGTGCCGACACTGCTAGAGGTGCCGCGGGCGTGGCCAAGGGCATGTATACCACCGAGGGCCTCGCCGCAGTTGTGGTCGCCCACTGGGCAGCACTCCAGGCGCCCGTCGTCTTCCCTGAAGACCTTGAAGAAGAGAGTTGCTGCACCATCATACTTGAAGTGGAGGGCGTGCCTCCCCTTCGAGTCGCAGATACAGGAAATTGCTCCTGAGGGAGTCCTGGACTAGGGGGTGTCCGAATAGCCGAACTATCATCATCGGCCGGACTCCAAGACTATGAAGATACAAGATTGAAGAATTCGTCCCGTGTCCGGATGGGACTTTCCTTGGCGTGGAAGGCAAGCTTGGCGATACGGATATGTAGATCTCCTACCATTTGTAACTGACTCTGTGTAACCCTAGCCCTCTCCGGTGTCTATATAAACCGGATGGCTTTAGTCCATAGGACGAACAACAATCATACCATAGGCTAGCTTCTAGGGTTTAGCCTCCTTGATCTCGTGGTAGATCTACTCTTGTAACACACATCATCAATATTAATCAAGCAGTACGTAGGGTTTTACCTCCATCAAGAGGGCCCGAACCTGGGTAAAACATCGTGTCCCTTGTCTCCTGTTACCATCCGCCTAGACGCACAGTTCGGGACCCCCTACCCGAGATCCGCCGGTTTTGACACCGACATTGGTGCTTTCATTGAGAGTTCCTCTATGTCGTCACCGATAGGCTCGATGGCTTCTTCGATCATCATCAACGACGCAGCCCAGGGTGAGACCTTTCTCCCCGGACAGACCTTCGTATTCGGCGGCTTTGCACTGCGGGCCAATTCGCTTGGCCATCTGGAGCAGATCGAAAGCTACGCCCCTGGCCGTCAGGTCAGATTTGGAAGTTTGAACACGGCTGACATCCGCGGGGACTTGATCTTCGATGGATTCGAGCCACAGCCAAGCGCGCCGCACTGTCACGATGGGCATGATTTAGCTCTGCAGCTGGACAGTACCCTGGAGGGCGCGCTCGAGCTCGTTCCGATCTTCAATTCGGAGCCGGCTGCGCAGATCGAGGACGGATGGCTAGATGCCGCCTCGGGGGCTGCAACCTCTATGGCGATAGAGCCGAACACTAACCTTGTCCCTTATGAAGCTCGTGACTCCGAGGTGCCGGACTCCTTGCCGGACTCCGAACCTCCCGCGCCCCCTCCATTCAAATCCAATTGGGCACCAGTCATGGAGTTCACCGCAGCGGACATCTTTCAACACTCACCTTTCGGCGACATCTTGAGTTCGCTAAAGTGTCTCTCGTTATCATGAGAGCCCTGGCTGGACTGCGGTCAGGATGGTTGGGATGCGGACGATGAAGAAATTCAAAGCCCACCCACCACCCACTTAGTAGCCACTGTCGATGATCTAACCAACATGCTAGACTACGACTCCGAAGACATCGACGGTATGGACGACGATGCCGGAGACGACCAAGAACCAGCGCCTATCGGGCACTGGAAAGCCACCTCATCATATGACATATACATGGTGGATATCCCAAAGGATGGGAATGGCGAAGGAACATCGGAGGATGACCCCTCCAAGAAACAGCCCAAGCGCCGGCGTCAGCGGCGCCGCTCTAAATCCCGCCACAGCAAGAATGAAGATTCCGGCACCAGAGATAATAACACACTAGACAGTGCTGAAGACAACCCACTCCAGCAAGATTCAGCGCAGGAGGACGGAGACGCCAGCCCTCATGAGAGAGCGGCAGAAGAAGAGGTAGAGGATTATATGCCTCCCTCCGGAGACGAGGCAAGCCTCGACGATGACGAATTCGTCGTGCCTGAGGATCCCGTCGAACAAGAGCGTTTTAAACGCAGGCTTATGGCCACGGCAAACAGCCTCAAGAAAAAGCAGCAACATCTTAGAGCTGATCAAGATCTGCTAGCCGATAGATGGACTGAAGTCCTCGCGGCCGAAGAGCATGAGCTAACGCCCCTCCAAAAGCTACCCTAAACGCAAGCTGCTCCCCCGATTAGAGGAGGAGGCGTATGAACCTGCATCACCAGCAGACAATACGGCTGATCGACCACCCCGTGGTCGCGACAGAGAGGCCCCTAGGCCCTTCACTAGAACCGTACCCCGGCATCGCTCGAAAAGCACAAGGCCACAGGGGAATGCTCCGGACTTGCGAGATATATTGGAGGATAAGGTAAGACAATCAAGATCGATCTATGGATTGCGTGGGCGCCCCATGATACGTGACGATAACCGTCGTGCCGGACACAGTAAGTCTGGTCGGGCCAAACAAAATAGACAAAGCTCTTTTGAGCTCTGTCGTGATATCGCCCAGTACAGAGGCACCACACACCTACTATGCTTCACAGATGAAGTAATGGATCATCAAATCCCCAAAGGGTTTAAACCCGTGAATATTGAATCTTACAATGGCACAACAGACCCCACGGTTTGGATCGAAGACTATCTCCTTCACATCCACATGGCCCGCGGTGACGATCTTCATGCCATCAAATATCTCCCCCTCAAGCTTAAAGGACCTGCCCGGCATTGGCTTAACAGCTTGCCAGCAGAGTCAATTGGGAGTTGGGAAGACCTAGAAGCCGCATTCCTCGATAACTTCCAAGGCACGTATGTGCGACCACCAGACACCGATGACCTAAGCCACATAATTCAGCAGCCAGACGAATCGGCCAGACAATTCTAGACACGGTTCTTAACCAAGAAAAACCAAATCGTCGACTGTCCGGATGCGGATGCCCTCGCGGCCTTCAAGCATAACATCCGCGACGAGTGGCTTGCCCGGCACCTGGGACAGGAAAAGCCGAAATCCATGGCAGCCCTCACATCACTCATGACCCGCTTCTGCGCGGGTGAGGACAGCTGGCTAGCACGCAGCAAAAACCTCAGCAAAAATTATGGCAGTCCGGATATCAAGGACTATAATGGCAGGTCGCGTCGCAACAAAAAGAAACGCAGCATTAACGGTGATAATAGTGAAGATACGGCAGTCAATGCCGGATTCAGAGGCTCTAAACCCGGTCAGTGGAAAAAGCCATTCAAAAGAACTACTCCGGGTCTGTCCAATTTGGACCGAATACTCGACCGCTCGTGCCAGATACATGGCACCCCCGAAAAGCCAGCCAACCAGACCAACAGGGACTATTGGGTATTCAAGCAGGCAGGCAAGTTAATTGCCGAAAACAATGACAAGGGGCTACATAGCGATGACGAGGAAGAGACCCGACCGCCGAACAATAGAGGACAGAAGGGTTTCCCCCCACAGGTACGGACGGTGAACATGATATACGCAACACACATACCCAAAAGGGAGCGGAAGCGTACACTCAGGGATGTATACGCGATGGAGCCAGTTGCCCCGAAGTTCAATCCATGGTCCTCCTGCCCGATCACTTTTGATCGCAGGGACCACCCCACTAGCATCCGCCACGGCAGATTCGCCGCATTGGTTTTAGACCCAATCGTCGATGGATTTCACCTCACAAGATCCTGATGGACAGCGGCAACAGCCTGAATCTACTTTATCAGGATATAGTGCGCAATATGGGCATAGACCCCTCAAGGATTAAACCTACCAAGACGACCTTTAAAGGCGTCATACCAGGTGTAGAAGCCAATTGTACAGGCTCAGTTACACTGGAAGTGGTCTTCGGATCCCCGGATAACTTTCGAAGCGAGGAGTTAATCTTCGACATAGTTTCATTCCGCAGCGGCTATCATGCGCTGCTCGGACGTACCAAATTCGCAAAGTTCAACGCGGTGCCGCACTATGCATACCTCAAGCTCAAGATGCCAGGCCCTCGAGGAGTCATCACGGTCAACGGAAACACTGAACGCTCTCTCCGAACGGAGGAACACACAGCGGCTCTCGCGGCAGAAGTACAGTGCAGCCTCTTAAGGCAATTCTCGAGTCCGGCCGTTAAGCGACCGGACATGGCTAAACGCGCCCGGAGTAACCTACAACAAGACCACCTGGCACGTTCCGAGCATGCGTAGCAGTGCGGCCCCAACCCCAGCCCCTGTAAAACGTCAAGACAGGTCCTTCACGTACACCATTACGCTCTGAAGATACCATGGGCATGGGGAGAGGGGCACGACCACGATAGGCCCAGAATGCGGCTCAACCACACCAGGGGCTCTCAAGTGTGTCGTTCTTTTTTTTCTTTTTCCTTTTTTTACCCATAGGACTCCGTTCGTCAAAGGCCCTGTCCGGCAGCAAACCTGCCGAACTCACGATGCAACAACCAGGGAAGGAGAAAGGCTACAACGAATATCCAGGTGGTCTCCATTACGAGCATTAAATCTGTTTCATGCACCATTCCGCAGCCTACCCCTGGAGGGGGACATGTTTAATAGTCCCATCCATTGCTTATCGCACCATTTGTATCGTTCTGCACTTACATCAGTTTTTCTTGAATAAGTAATGCAGCACCTTTTTGCTTCCAATTGCATTTCTTTCTTATACATATGTTCATTTATGACATGTTGCATCCGTACATTTTGGTACGGGCTAAATACACCAGGGGCTTATGTTTCCCGCATCATGGTGTGATAAGTTCGAACACTTTCACAAGTGCGGCACCCCGAACTTATAGCATTATATGCATCGGCTCCGAATCATGTCTTGGGTCAATAGTTGGGTTTGCCCGGCTCCCATGTTTTGGTACCTTACGTTCCGTTGTATCGGCTAAGGTAGCACTGGGAGAACCACTGCGATTGCGCCCTAGTTGAGCTGGGCGAGCGCCTCAGTGGAGAAAGCTAAAACTGACCGTCATGATGAGGCGAGAGATGGTCGCTGTTCGAGAGGTTTTTTGCGAGTCCCTAAAGACTTATGCCGCTCAGAGCGAGGAGCCGGCTTTTGTCCGGCCCAGGCGTGGATAGCGCCCCAAATTCGTCCTTCCGAAGACTAGGGGCTTCGCCGAAATTTAAAATTATAGAATTCTATGGCTAAGTAAGAGTGTTCAAGCATTATAAGTCCAGTTGCCTTGTTCGTTGTGTTGAGCGCCTCCCTAGATGGAGCCAAAAATGGGAACAAGAGTGCTCAAGTTTATGCCGAACACCCCAACACTCGTGGCATGGGGGCTGAAGCCGACGACTTGCCATCTCTCAGATTTGATAAACAGCCGCACAGAAGGTAATATTTTAAATTAACAAGCGTTGCTTAGCGCATATGAACTAAGTTTTCAGTGCACAGGATAACAAAATGCGAGTCTACACAAATATTACATCTTTGGAGCACTCACCCGCAATAGTGCGGGCACCCTTCAGCATAGTCTTATAATACATCTCGGGAGTATGATACTCCTTGCCCTGCGGTGGCGCGTCCGTCACAAGCTTCTGAGCATCCATCTTGCCCTAGTGCACCTTTGCGCGGGCAAGGGCCCGACGGGCACCTTCAATACAGGCGGAGTGCTTGACGACTTCAGCCCATGGACACGCGTCCACCAACTGCCGCACCAGGCCGAAGTAGCTCCCAGGCATGGCCTCCTTCGGCCACAGCCGAACAATGAGGCCCTTCATGGCCTGTTCGGCCGCCTTGTGGAGCTCGACCAGCTGCTTCAGCTGGTCGCTAAGGGGCACCGGATGTTCGGCCTCAGCATACTGAGACCAGAAGACCTTCTCCGTCAAGCTCCCCTCCTCGGCCCGGTAGAACGTGGCAGCATCGAACACGCTATAAGGAAGATCTGCGAACGCTCCTGGAGAGCTCCGAATTCGGGTAAGTAACAGGTAATTAACACTCACATGCTTACTTTGCATGAAAAATGCCTTACCCGCCGCTATTTTCTTCAACTCCTTGATTTCTTGGAGGGCTTTGTAGGCTTCGGCCTTAGCGGCTTTGGCACTCTCAAGAGCCGATGCAAGATCAGACTCTTGAGTCTTCGAGTCACGCTCCAGGCTCTCATGTTTTTCACGAGATCCTGGAGCTCTTGCTGTACCTCCGCCACCCGCGCCTCCTGCTTCTCTCGCTAGGTGCGCTCCACGGCCGCATTACGTTCAGCCGCGGCCACCGCCTCCTTCAGGGTCGCCACCTCGTTAGTGGCCCCTGCAATACCCACGTTAACCTTGTCATTCTTCTTGCAACAAAAATCCTTTTCTGTAAGGTACAATTTTAATAAGGTGTTACTCACCTTCCTTATCCTCGAGCTGCTTCTTGGCACGGCCGAGCTTGTTCTCGGACCGCTCGAGGCTTTGCTTCAAAGCATTGACCTCGCAGTCAATGCGGCAGAGGTCAGCAGCGCAGCCTGCAATCCCATATTGACATATTTTTTATGACTCCTACGTATATATTTTTAGATCCTCAGTCCGGCTTTTCTTTCCGAACACCGAACCGAGCATCAGGGGCTACTGTCTATGCGGTACTATTTTACATATATCAAAATTCTTACCTCAAAGCCTGTTAGAAGGCTGCTGCAGGCTTCGGTCAGCTCGCTATTGGCGAGCTGAACCTTCTGAATCACCACACTCATAACGGTGCGGTGTTCCTCTTTGATGGAGGCGCCATTGAGCGCCTCCAGCAAGATATCCGGCACCTCCGGTTGGACGGAGGCTGCCGGCGTCACGGTCTTGCCCTTCTTACAAAGGGGCCGCCCGCCGGACTCCGGAGCCACTATGGGCTCCGGGGCCGAGTCCGGTGCAAAGTCCGGGAGGTTGTTCTACGACACCTCCGTCAGCCAGCCCTGTCAAAGGAAAGGGAGTTTAGATCCCGCATAGAGCCAAACTATGGAAAACAAGCGTCCCGTAAAGGACAAAATCGCTTACCTCGTCAGCCGGACGCTGCGAGCTGAATCCGCGATCTTCGGTAGCGGATGCGGGAGCCTCGGCGCCCTTGAACAACACCTTCCAGACATCTTCGTACGTAGTGTCGAAGAGCCCGCTCAAAGTCTGGTGCTGCGCCGGATCGAACTCCTACATGTTGAAGCCCCGTCGTTGGCACGGGAGAATCTGGCGAATGAGCATGACCTGGACTACGTTGACGAGCTTGAGCTTCTTGTCCACTAGCTTTTGGATACAGGCTTGGAGTCTGGTCAGCTCCTCCGAATCACCCCAAGTCCGCCGCTCTCTTTCTAGGAGGTGAGCCGTGTGGGGATGCCAGATCTGAATTCGGGGGCTGCTGCCCATTCAGGGTCACGCGGCTCGGTGATGTAGAACCACCCCGATTACCACCCCTTGATGGTTTCCACGAAAGTGCCCTCAAGCCAAGTAACGTGGGACATCCTGCCCACCATGGTGCCTCCGCACTCCGCTTGGCTTCCCTTCACAACCTTCGGCTTGACACTGAAGGTCTTGAGCCACAAGCCGAAGTGGGGCTGGATGCAGAGGAAGGCCTCACACATGATGATAAACGCCGAGATGTTGAGGATGAAATTCGGGGCCAGATCATGGAAATCCAGGCCATAGTAGAACATGAGCCCCCGAACAAAGGGATGGAGTGGGAAGCCCAGTCCGCGGAGGAAATGGGGAAGCAATACTACCCTCTCATGGGGCCTGGGGGTGGTGATGAGCTCTCCCTCGTCAGGGAGCCAGTGCGCGATGTTGCTGGACAAATATCCGGCGCTGCGCAACTTCTGGATCTGTCCCTCTGTGACGGAGGAGGCCATCCACTTGCCTCCCGCTCCGGACATAGTTGGAGGAGGTTGAGGTGAGATGTGCGGACTTGGGCGCTGGATCTCGAGTTCGTGGAGATGGATAAGCCAAGGAGGAAGAAGGCGCAGGTAAAAGGGTTGGATCTTTATCCCCTTATATGGGCGGACACAAACATGCGTCCCCACCGGCCTAATAAAACTCGCTTATCCCCCAAGCGCCGCAATCAATGGTGCGGTTGGGTTACCCACGTCCGTATTGATGGGAATCCCGGAATAAGGGGAACACGATCTCTGCTTCGACAAGACGTGCCAAGGAAACTGCTTCGCTAAACGCGCTGAGGTGGTACAATAAAAACAATTCGAATAAAGGCTTGGTAGTGGTGTGACGTCACGCCACGAGATACGTCAGCAGATTGAACTTATGTAAATGTTATTATCTCTACGGTGGTATGTGGAATTTATTTTGCAGAGCCGGACACTATCCTGGTGTTCACAATTTTCTATAAATTATTTGGAGGAGGAACCCGCCTTGCAATGCCAAAGACAGTATGCACGCCAGACTCGTCGTCATTGAAGCCTGGTTCAGGGGCTACTAAGGGAGTCCTGGACTAGGGGGTGTCCGGATAGCCGAACTATCATCATCGGCCGGACTCCAAGACTATGAAGATACAAGATTGAAGACTTCGTCCCGTGTCCGGATGGGACTTTCCTTGGCGTGGAAGTCAAGCTTGGCGATACGGATATGTAGATCTCCTACCATTGTAACCGACTTTGTGTAACCCTAGCCCTCTCCGGTGTCTATATAAACCGGATGGCTTTAGTCTGTAGGACGAACAACAATCATACCATAGGCTAGCTTCTAGGGTTTAGCCTCCTTGATCTCGTGGTAGATCTACTCTTGTAATACACATCATTAATATTAATGAAGCAGGACGTAGGGTTTTACCTCCATCAAGAGGGCCCGAACCTGGGTAAAACATCGTGTCCCTTGTCTCCTGTTACCATCCGCCTAGACGCACAGTTCGGGACCCCCTACCCGAGATCCGCCGGTTTTGACACGGACAGCTCCCCTTCCCCAGGTCATGAAGACATTGCCGGAGAAGGTGAGCTCGATATCCGCCTGTGAGGACTGGCCACAGCAGCCATTATGCTGCAGCCACAATTTCATGGGCCCCATCGTACTGCAGGAGTTGGATCCAGGTGTGCGGTGGCATCACCACACACACCACAAACTCGCAGGCTATGCTGTCAGCATGGGCTCGCGGATGAGGTGGTCGGATGGCCGCCACCTACCTCTCTCCACAGCCTTGTTCTTCGCAGCTTCGACGGCCGCCCCCACGAGAAGGAACCCTGTGCGCGAACGCTTGAGACGACATGGATTCCTGGCGGGGCGTGCTCGCATTGGAGAGGGACCGCCGCGGACATTGCGGTGATCTTGCGGGGGCGGTCGCGCCCTCTCTTCGGCGAGGGCAACTCTGAATCCCCCCGAGGAGCTTTCCTCTTCTCGGCAACCTTCTCACCGGCGAAATGGATGCTACTGCAAGAATGCGGTGTGGGAGAGCAAGATGAAGATGACCTAGGGGCTCCATCTCCCTCGCCTTCTTATAGGCAGTCGTTGGCCAACTAGAGTCCCTTCACATCCGGGCAATGATGGATCTGTGGTGTGCGCTAGCCTTTTGTCAGCCTGGGCACTTGCCGAGGCGATGTGGCAGAGTGGACGCGTGCGTGTCTCATCGAGTGCCACGCATCAAGCCTGGACCGCAGGTGACTGGGGCTCACTGCGCTTATGCCTTCCCTCTTTGGCTTCACCTCAAAGCCATCTCGAGCGTGCCTTGGGCCCGGGGGCTACTGTTGGCATTCTGGGATCAAGGGTACCCAGATCTATCTGTCCTATGGCCCACTGTGTGGCTCCCTCGATGGCTTGGTACGGCCCAGCAGCGAGGCCTCTAAGTGAAGACCCTTGCGAGGGCCCTGGCCTCACAAGGAGAACGACATCAAGACCTCCTGAAGGCAGCCTCCTGAGGCTTCCTCCCGAGGAGTGGAGATTTCTATGCTAGTACCCAGCCTCACGAGGTTGTGATGACATTAGCCATGATGACCAATACCAGGTGGGCGCCAGCGGGCGTAGAGGAGGCAGTTTCCCTTTCAGTGCTAAGGGAGCAAGGACAGGCATGGGTTCCCAAGGAATCCCGCAAGTCTTTCCATTCTGGTGCAACAAGACCAAGACTATAGGCACAATAGGACGAAGCTCATCACCGAGCCCACAGTTGCGTCACAACCAAAAGCTTTGCAGGCGAAGACCACCTTTCATCAGGATTAGATGTATTTCTTGTCCCCTTTTGAGTTGGCCTTTGTGGGATCCCTTCCCACGTAAGTTTTGAGGGAAGAGGACCAAGGCCACTATAAATATAGGTTAGCCACCACCGTAGTGAGAGAGTTTGACCCACATTGCCAAAGCCCTCGCCAGGCAGCTCATACACTTTATGAGTTCATCCTTAGCCTCCTCATGAGGGCAATCCACCACAAAGTAGGAGTAGGGTTTTACACTGCAATGTGGCTCGAACCTGGGTAAACTGGTGTTTTCATCTTCTTCCCTGTTTGTGTGAGATCGATGAGGCTAGGTTGTGGGGTGGGAAGCTTGAGACTTGAGCTAGTTGAGGTTTTCGCACACGCCCCAGAGTTCGAACCTTGTTCGGTCTGCGGAGCCCTGAATCCTACAAGGGGCGGTAGCTGCACTAGTGGGACGTGCGGGGTGGCACTCACTTTGCAGGGCTTGTGCTTCCTGAAGTTCCTCGATCGCCTTGGTGATGAGCTCTCGTGCTCCTAGCGCCTCACGCCGTGTTCCTTGCTTGTGGGGGCACATCTCGTGGCACACCAAGTTGTACCCAAGCACCTCCCTCATCGCACTTGTCAGGTCAGAGGCTCTCCATATGGAAGCCCCCGAGCCTGCCCTGAGGGAGACGCCAGGCGCGGCTTCCTATGTGGGAGGAAGAGGCAGCTAGGCGGCGGGCGCGACGCCTAAGGCATCTCCAACAGGTGCTTTCTGAGCCTCTGGATGGCTTTTCGGGAGGAGCCGCTTCTTCTTTCCAGGGCTACCTTGGCCGCTGCAGCACGGTAGGCATGCTCAAGGGAGTAGACCGCATCATTCTCATCACAAGCGACAGTGATGATGCCGCTGCACCCTGGCATCTTGAGGACGTTGTAGCCATGATGAGCGATCACCATGAATTTTGCGAGGGCAGGGTACCCAAGGATGGCATTGTACGGGAGGCCGATGTGGGCCACGTCGAGGTCGATCAGCTCGGTGTGGTAGTTGTAGTGCTTGCCGAAGGTGATAGGGAGGCGCACTTGTCCTAGTGGAATGGTGGAGCCGTCGGTCACCACAGAGAACGGCCTGGTGGGCATGAGCTAATCATAGGGCACTTGAAGTGTCTCAAAGGTCTCGACAGAGAGCAAATTAAGGACGGCACCGCCATCGATGAGGGTCTTGGTGACTGAGACATTGCTGATAGAGGGCATGCACAACATGGGGAGCGCGCTGGCGGTGGCTGAGCACCTGAGGTGGTCCTTGGAGTAAAAAGTGATGGCGTACTGCGACCACCTGAGGGGACACACATCCTCAAGCCTCGGGAGGGCTGTGTTCACCTCACAATAAAATTGCTTGAAGATGCGGTTGGATGCCGGGGTCTAAGCCCCGCCGAGGATGCAGGCAATCGCGCGAGAATCCTAATAGCCCTCAGCCCCCTCGTCTTGATGGTTGTCGTCATTCCTTCTGGGCGGTGGCAGCGGAGGGAGGCCAGCGTTGCCCTGAGGATGGGCCTCGAGAGGCTGATCACGCCAGGCGCCATCACGAGGCTGATCGCGCTAGCCACTCTCGCGAGGCTAGTCGCGCCAGCCTTGACGGGGGTTGCGATTGTCCCAGTGGCCTCCTACACAACCTCCACTGCGGCCAAAGCCATAGTCTCTATGCTCGGGGTGGCGGCCCAGGTGCTCGTTCTGGAGTGCCCTGAGCTCCTGACAGACGTCGGTGTTGTGAGTGTGCACATTTTGGAAGACAAAAAATGGGCGACCATCCTTGCCGGGCTCGTCGCGGTCACGGGCGCGCTTTAGCTTAGGCTTCGCCGCCAGCACGGCGGGGCCCTTGCACTTCACTTCCTTAGTCTTTGCCTTCTTGTCTTTGGGATAGTCATTGAAAGTGCAAGTAATCCCTGGGTGGTTTTGGTAATTCTTAACAACATATAGCTCATTGAACTAAGGCTCTTTCAAGATGACCATTTTAGAAAGTTCAATGATTGGCATGGCATGGGCTAGAGATGTGGACCCCTCAAAATGCTAAGGAAACATATTGGCAACAAGCTCAAGACTCTACATTTTCTTTCTAGTGATCCAAGATCATATTGAGTACATAGGAAAGCCAATACTATCAAAAGAGGATGAGGTGTTGCTTAATGGCTTAATTGCTCAAAATGCTTAGTGATATGCTCCAATACCCTCAACCACTTTCTCATTTCCACATATGTCCTAAACCTAAAAGTCAAACTCGGCCCCACTATTTGATCTATCCGGCGCCACTGAGTTCATCTAACATAGCCACTGCCACAAACCCTAATCAATTCGGTTTCACCGATAGGGATCTCGGTCCCACCGATATGGGATTGCAAACTCCTTGTTTCCCTTCGTAACGTTTCGGTCTCACTGAAATGAGCGATCGGTCCCACCGAGTTCTCAATGCAGACTCCCTGTTTCCTTTTCGTAACATTTTGGTCTTACCAAAATGAGCGAATCGGTCCCGCCGAGTTTGCCTGACCAACTCCCTGTGTGCCTATTACTAAAATTTGTCCCATCGAGTTCATGTGATCGGTCTCACCGAGATTAAGTTATGCCCTAACCCTAGCGCATCGGTCCCACCGAGTAGATCATATTGCTCCCACCGAAAAGCCTAACGTTCATATTTTGACCTAAATCAGTCTGACCAAGTTTCACCATTCGGTCTCACTGAGTTTGGGAATCTGTGTGTAACGGTTAGATTTTGTGTGGAGGCTAAATATACACTTCCACCCATTCTTCATTCATGGTGAGAGCTATTAGAACGTGCCTACACTTCCGCTACTCATTTTCTAAGAGAGAACCACCTACTCATGTGTTGAGACCAAGATATTCCATTCCAACCGCAAGAATCATGATCTCTAGCCTTCCCCAAGTTTCTTTCCACTCAAATCATCTTTCCACCATAGCCAAATCTATGAGAGAGAGTTGAGTGTTGGGGAGACTATCATTTGAAGCACAAGATCAAGTAGTTCATCATCAACACACCATCTATTACGTTTTGGAGAGTGGTGTCTCCTAGATTGGTTATGTGTCACATGCGAGCCTCCGTCAAGATTGTGGAGTTGAGCCAAGGAGTTTGTAAGGGCAAGGAGATCGCCTAATTCATGAAGATGTACCCAAGTGAGGCAAGTCCTTCGTGGTCGATGGCCATGGTGAGATAGACAAGGTTGCTTCTTCGTGGACCCTTCATGGGTGGAGCCCTCCGTGGACCCGCGCAGTCGTTACCCTTCGTGAGTTGAAGTCTCCATCAATCTGGATGCACGATAGCACCACCTATCGGAACCATGCCAAAAATATTTGTGTCAACATTGTGGTTGCTCCCTCCAAACTCCTCTCCATTACCTTCATATGTAATAATTTACATTCCGCTGCTATACTCTTAGAATTGCATGTGTAGGTTGATTGCTTGACTAGTGCTAAGTTGCTAACATCTGCCAAGAATTAAAATTGGGAAAAGGCTAGGTTTTTTGGGGTCAAGTAGTCTAATCACCCCCCCCCCTCTAGACAAACTTTCGATCCTACAAGTGATATCAGAGCTTTGGTCTCCATTTGCCTTGATTTCCATAGCTTTGGTGATCATAGCCTTGGTTTCACAACCTAGGAGAGTATGGTGTCCAGCGAGGGAAATTACCACCGTAGAGGTCCTTACTTTGATGGTACTAATTTTGCTAGTTGGAAACATAAGATGAAAATGCATATTCTTGAACATAACCCCGCCGTTTGGGCTATTATGTGTATTGGTTTGCAAGGTGAATTCTTCGATGGGAGAGAACCGAATCATTAAGCTACCGCGGAAGAATTGAGGATGTTGCAATACAATGCTCAAGCTTGCGATATCCTCTTCAACGGATTGTGCCCCGAAGAATTCAATAAAATCAGACATCTTGAGAATGCAAAGGAAATTTGGGGTACTTTGATTGATATGCATGAAGGTACCGACTCTGTCAAGGAATCCAAGTTGGATGTGCTTTAAAGTCACCTTGACAAGTTCAAAATGAAGGATGGTGAAGGTGTCGTTGAAATGTACTCTAGACTTGCTCTCATCACAAATGAGATTGCTGGCTTAGGAAGTGAAGAGATGACCGAAAATATGATATCATGTGCACTTTGATCCAAATGATTCCAAACTACAAAGATCTCAAGCCAACCGAAGTCATTGGAAGAATTCTTGCTCATGAGATGCCACTCAAGGATAAAGAAGAGCTTCACAACGAGTCTAGTGGTGCTTACAAAGCCTCATGTGATGCTCCTACATCATCAAATGGGAAACAAGCCTTCAATGAAGAATTGAGCTTAATGGTGAAGAACTTCAACAAATTCTACAATAGTAGAAGCAAGGAAAGAAGTTCCAAGTCAAGGTCCTACAATGACAAAAGATCTTCTAGTCGTGAGCAAAATTGCTACACTTGTGGAAGATCCAGACACTACTCTAATGAGTGTATGGCTCCCTACAAAAGAAGAGAAGACTCACCTAAAAGGAGAAGCAAAAGGGAAGAATCACCTCCAAGAGATAGAAGGAGTAGATATGATCGCTATGAACGAAGAACCTCTCGAAGAAGCAAGGATTCGGAAAGGAAGGACAAGTCATCAAGGAGCTACACAAAACGAAGACATCAAGCTCATATTGGTAAACGGGTATCCAGCTCCGACTCCGACCACCACTCCGAGAGAAGTCATCACTCCGACTCCGAATATACTCAAGATGAAGGTGTTGCCGGTCTAGCACTTGTATCAACCAACTCCTATGACATATTTGATTCACCAAATGAAGGAATTGTAAGATGCTTCATGGCTAAAGGCCCCAAGGTATCACACCCCGAGTATGTTTATTTCAATAGTGCTGAAGATGATTTGCTAGGTGATGATTATTTACTTGTTGAAAACTCTAGTGATGAATACTATGATGAAAATGCTATTAATCATGCTAATCTAGATGAAACGAATGATAATGATAAGAAGGAGATTGAGCGTCTAACTAAAGAACTAAACACTCTTAAGTTAGCTCATTAAACTACTTTAGAAGATCATCGAGAAATTTTAAAAACTCATGAGAAGCTACACTTCGAGAAGCTCAATCTTGAGCAAGAACATGGGTTCTTAAAAGCCGTCAATGATGATCTTCAGAAGAAAAGTTCTCCTTACATCGCCAAGCATTTACTCTTTTCTACTTACATGCCACAAGTAAAATCTAGCAACAAGAGTAAGAAAGATTCTTCTTCTAGTAGTAACAATAATCATGCTAAATCCAATATTATTGCTTCTAGTAGTTCTCTTGATTCCACTAATGATTCTCTTAGCCAAGTTACACTTGAGCAATAAAATAGCTTATTGAAGGGAATTATAGAGAAAGGTGTTTACAAGAGCCTTACCGGAAGTAAACAATTTGAAGAAATTGTACTCAAGCAAGGAAGGCACCAAAAGAATGAAGGAGTTGGTTTTGAACGAAAGTTCAACACCAATGGAGTTGAGTGGGAAGAAGATTAATACCCCAGGACAAAGTTTGTTCCTCAACAAGAGAAGTATGATCCTACTTCCTTCAAAGAACAAAAGCTCAAGATGATCTTCCACCACAAGACCATAAGATAAAAAGCAAGGACAAGCTTGAAGAGGAGATTGATGCATTTGAAGATGCTCCAAAGGCCTTGGTCAAGTGGGTTCCCAAGACTACATCAAGTTCTACTTCATCAAGTACAGCTACAACCCCAAGGATTCCCATCAAGATGACGTGGATCCCGAAGAAGAAGAACTAGGGAGTTCCTAAGGGTGACTCCACCAACATTCTTCACTCATATTCATTTTGGCAAAGGACAAGTGCAAACAACTTCCACATCTTGCACTAGTTCAAGGAGTCACAAACCCTCTTGTTGGTAAGACAAGGGACAATGTAATCTAATGCTTTCATGGACATCATCATGTGTGTGCTTCACTCTATGTCTATGGATATCATTGTTTGTTCCTTGTGGGACTAACCCATGTAGGTATTAAAAGTGCAACTCACTACAATGGATTGCTCCAAATGATCTACATCAACAATGAGCGTCCACATCTTCAACACCTACATGAAGTCATCATTGACAAAAACCCAAGGTTAGTTCATCCCTCTTAGAGGGGATATCACATCTAGGGGGAGCTTTACTCTAAGAATTGGGCTAAAGAAACTCTAATGGTGTGAACACAACAATGCTTTATGTAAAAGTGGTAACCCCACTTGTGCTTAAACAATGAGTATGACCTGTGATCAAATGCTCTCATTTGACTCCTAAGTCAATATACTCATATATATATATGACATAGTCATCGCAAATTGCTTGATAGATGCTAGAGTGATTGTGCATGCTTTGCCACATATTTCATTTGCCATTTTATTGTGTGAGCATGTTGAATGCATACTTTTCTCATTCAAGGATATCCATTTGTTGTTTTGATTGTCTGGCTCTTATTCTTTTGCCAAATGGATGGAAAAGAATGCCTAAGAACTTCCTCAAGCTATCTATGATTTTCTCATCTCAAACTCTGTTCATGCTACATCAAAAAATTTGAACAAGTCAAATTCAAACCCTCTGGGTGAGGAGCACTCAGAGTCACCAATTCGTCATAGACTTAAACTTCCAAAACCTCTCTGTGCATTTCGGTCTGACCGATTCATCCTTTTCGGACATAACGAGTTCACTGAGTTGATCTAGTCTTTCAATCTCGGTGCAACAAATTAGAACCTTTCATTCACATCGAGTTGCAGTAACCACTTGCGGTTCTGCATATCGGTGCCACCGAGTTGTTCCACTCGGTCACACCGACAGGGTCGGGATATATATACCGACGGGTAAAATTTTGGAAATTTCTCCGAAACCTTTTCACCCGCGCGTGTCCTGCTCTACCGACTCGGGTCTCCAGATCATCCTCTCATCGCCAGCGACCTCCCACCGCTGGTCTCCGTCACCGTCTACGGAAATCTTCACCTCCATTGTCGCCTTAGCAAGCTCATCGCCAAGTTAGGATATGAGTTCAACTCTTTGTGCAATTCTTTACTTCTGATTCTTAGCACAAAGACAATGCCATGTTTCTTTCCAAGTATAAGATCAATCTATCCAGAGAAGACTTCCTTTAGATTAGTTTTAACTCCAAATTTAGGGTTAGGTTTCTGCCGAACTCATCTCAGACTGACCGAGTTGTAGAAATCGGTCTCACCGATTTGGCTTAGGCTATTGCACTTGTAATTGCCGGCCTGGCCGAAACTTGCAAATCGGTGTGACCGAGTTTAGGACTTCGTGAAACCCTAGCAATCTCGGAGTCACGAAACTGTGTCTCGGTCTAACTGATTCCACTAGTTTAGACTCCAAAGTTGCTTCGGTGTCACCGAGTTTAACAAATCGGTAGCTCAGAAATGCTTTCTGTGGAAAAGTAAAACTAAGTTTTTAACTCATTTGTTTTGAAAAACTCTGCACTTTGTTATGCTCATCCACTCTATCTCATCAATAACTATTCACAGGGTCAACTCACAGTTTGCGGTGGCAGTATGTCTGATCAAAGTGACAGCCAGAACAATTCTGTGGAGTAGATGAATATGAGTGAGAGCACTAGTCCCTCTGGCAGCTATGATGAGGGGAGCAGGAGCACTCCCAGTAACCTTCCTAAGGCAACAACTAGGCAGATAAAGAAGAAAACCTCAGATTTAGAGGATGAGGATTTTGAAGTTGAGGAAGTGCCTTCAAAGAAGAAGGTGCTCAAGAAAGAATATGGTGTTGCTGCTACCACCAAGCCAGGTCAGCACAAGAAAGCACTTGCCAAGAGAGTGCCCATGTTTAAGGCTAGAGCATCAACACAAGAGACAATGGAATTTACTCTTGAGCCAGAGAAGATGCTAATGGAAGGAAAAGAAAAGAAGGCTCAGGAAAACTATTGCAAGAGTGATTGGAAATCCTCAATGAGGAGAGATTCTGCAGGAGAGGAAAAAGAAAAGGATGTTGTAAGTGCATCTAGTGCCACCCCTAGTTGGTTTTGGAGGATTGACGACAAACCTGGTTGAGGGACTAATGTGTTTGTGAGAATTGCAGGATAACACAGGTAGTAGTCCCTCATTGATTCGGTTTACCTATCAGAGATGACCCCTAAAAATGTGTGAAGACATTGAAGACAATGGTGGTCTGTGAAGCTATTCACCTTGAAGACTATGACATGAGAAGACATTGCATGAAGACTATGGAGCGCGAAGACTTAGTTATTTCGTTGTTTCCTTTTCTTCTTTGTTGAGTCATAGGAACCACCACACTGTTAAGTGGGGTCGAAGTGAACAAAGCCAGAGTGACTGAAGTGATGCTCAACCTAAACTTATGTCTTCGAGCGAAGACAATGAGAGTAAATCTTATCCAGAGTCAGATGAGTCAGCTTTACTTGTAGCCCAAGTAAGTTGCCGCGTGTTTTTAAATCTGACCGTTGGGACAGGTGTCAGTTCCTTAGTGACCTAGGGTCATTTTGGACATATCAAGTCGGGTTGCCCAGTTGCTATAAATAGCCCACCCCCTACACCATAAATTGGTGGCTGCTCCGAGCTAGTGCACGGCTTTTGTCGTTTGAGAGCAACCCACGTCTGAAGCATTTGAGAGAGAATCCTTGCAAGGACAAAGCCCAAACCACCCTGATCCCAAAGAGTGTTTGGCATCACTGAAGTCTTTCTATCCACGTGATCTAAAGACTTGTTACACTTGAGGACTGTGAATCCTCCAGCCAGTTAAGCGTCGCGTTTTGAGCATCCAAGAGTCATTGTGGATTGCCGGTGAACGAAGTCTGTGAAGGTTTGGAAGTCTACCTTGAAGACTTACCAGAGTGATTCGGCGGGGACTAGGTGTCCTTAGCTCAAGGGTAATAAGGTGAAGACGCGGTCTTCTGAGTTGAATCTCAGCCTCCCTAACCAGACGTACAGTTGTCTCAGCAACTGGAACTGGTCGAACAAATCTCTATCCTCCCGAAGCTACTGGTTCTATCTCTCACTTCTCTTTACTTACAGTTTTTCTTCATGAAGTCATCGCCTGCTAGCATTATCTGTTTGACTTCACTGTGTGACTACATGTCCTGATTGGCTTCATACTATCTTCCATCTTGATCCTTACTATCTATATGCTGATAGTCTTCATGCTTTCACTTCATTGAATACTTGACTATGGCCTGTCTAGTGTAGTCTACCTTCCGCTGCATACGAATAGTGTCATTTCTATTGTTTGTCTTCGAAACTCCCATATTTTGAAGACTTTTATAAAAACCGCCTATTCACCTCCCTCTAGTCAATAACTAGCTCTTTCAATTGGTATCAGAGCAAGGTACTCCCTTGTTCTGTGTGATTCGGTTTAACCACCTGGAGTTTTAGCTATGTCGACTACAGGGATAATCAAAGTCTCCGCTGCGTGCCCCATCTTCGATGGCACTGAGTATCCCCACTGGAAGAATAAGATGCGCATGCATCTTGAAGCCATTGATGTCGATCTGTGGTATGTCGTCAAGAATGGCGTTCCCAAGACTGGTGAAGGTGTCACCCCTGCTGATGTCAAGAAGTTCATTCAACTGGACTCTACTGCCAAGAACATCATCTATGGTTATCTGACCAAAGGACAGTATGGCCGTGTGAGTGCTCTGGAAACATCGAAGCTAGGCTGGGACTGGCTCTCCAAGGTCAATGACGGCGTCTCAACTTAGCAAGATCAAAGGATCAGTGTTCTCGCAACCTCTTCAACCGCTTCAAGAGACACGACAACGAGAACGTCCAACTCACATTTGATCGCCTCACTGATATCACAAATGAGGTCCAAGTACTCGGCGCCACTGAGATCACAAAGCATGAAATAGTCAAGACACTACTGAGATCACTTGATAGCTCATTTGACATCTTAGCCCTGATGATTCAAGAATGCCCTGACTTCAAGACTCTCGATCCGTCTGACATACTTGAGAGGCTCAACACACATGAGTTTTAGCTATCTGAGAAATGAGATATCTATGGCCCCAACTATGGCCGAACTCGCGCTTTGAAGGCAAAGGCTGTTTCCTCATCTGAAGAAGAATCCAACTGCAGTTCTGGTGATCCTTAAGACATTGGAAAGGAGCTTGCTATGCTTGTGAAGAAGTTCCAGAAATTCACCAAGAAGAAAGGCTTCAGAAAGTCTTCACGATCCACCTCAAGAAATGATGAAGCTTCCACACATGACCACAAGAAGAGAACCTGCCACAAGTGCAAGAAACCTGGTCACTACATCTCTGAGTGTCCACAGTGGGACAATGAGAAGAAGAAGAAGAAGAGCAAAGAATATGATTCTGATGACAAGGAGAAGAAGAAATCCTCAAAGTCTCCTTCCAAGTCTTCTTCCAAGTCTTCATCACACAAGAAGAGCTCATCTGGCAAGGCTCGTGCTTTTGTTGGCAAGGAGATGGATTCAGAGGAGGAGTCTGCTTCTGAGGAGGCGGAGGTGGAGTCTGAGGAGG
Source organism: Triticum aestivum (assembly GCF_018294505.1). Classification (NCBI taxonomy): domain Eukaryota; kingdom Viridiplantae; phylum Streptophyta; class Magnoliopsida; order Poales; family Poaceae; genus Triticum; species Triticum aestivum. The sequence goes on along the minus strand of NC_057804.1, from coordinate 247,901,036 downwards.
AGTCCGACTCTGGTGTTGCGAGTCTGGCTCTAGCTACAGCCTACGTTGCCAAGTCCATATTCAACACTAAAGACAATGGCTCCGTCACCAATGCTGATGATAATGATAAGGACGACTCGGCTCCCACCTACTGCTTCATGGCACGTGATGCCACTACTAGGAAAACCCTTATTAGTAGTGCTGGTTATTTGGCTATTAGTAGCATGGGTGGGCGCGCTACTGCTACAGTGCGGGAGGGAGGGCTCTAATGGAGGGGTGGTGGTGGGGGAGCATTGAAAGGAACAAGCAAGGTGCGAGGAAAGGGGGAGAAAGGAAGGGGGAAGAAGAGAGGTGAGGAAGAAGGGGAAAGGTGGTAGGTGGCTGGCGGGCATAGCAGTAGCGCGGGTCACCAACAGGCGCTACTGCTATGGCAGCTTGCAAAATATCTACAGCTAGGGTTGCACTACTTATAGCGCTGGCCAGAAACACACGCTACTGGTAAAATGTTATACATAGAAAAATTACCAGTAGCATGCTTAGTAGAACAGGCGCTATAGATACTATACTAGCAGTAGCGCTGGTCGGAGGACAGGCGCTGCTGCTATTTTTGGACCAGGGGGTGTGGTGTGTTACACTTAGTAGTAGCGTGGGCCCAGGTAACAAGCGTTGCTGCTAACATATACCAATAGCGCTGTTTGCAGCCAGCGCTACTACTAACTACTAGTAGCGTTGGGTTGCAAACAAACGCTACTGGTAAACTTCTATCTATAGGCATTTTCCTAGTAGTGTGCCTAGGTAAAATCACGCGATGCCTACTTTGAAACATCAAGTGAAGATGACTCTGATGGTGAATCCAAACCTAGTTACAAAACACTTGCTAAAATTGCAACTAAACAACAGAAAGCTATGGAACATATTCAAAAACTGTTATACAAAAGCGATAACCTGTTGGACGCGGAAATGACCCGTTCTCAGTCCTTAATTGAAGACATAAAAAATGTTCATGTTAAGTACGAAGAACTTGAAAGTCATCATGAAATGCTCACAACAACTCATGAAAAGCTTTCCTACGATTATCATCAAAGGAAGCAAGATCTTGAGAAATTGAGAGCGATTTGTGAAGATCTTCAAAAAGAGAACGAGTCACTTCGCGCTCAACAGATCAGTTCTGCTCAGGAAGGATTTGAACCACCATGTCTAAAATGCATTGAGCGTGATAACGTTGCCTCTGTTGCTGAATGTTCTACTGCTACTCCTGTTGCAATATCTTCAACTGCCAATGTGGTAACTAACCCCTCTGCTGAGGATACCACTACTATTGCTGATGAGAATGCTAGGTTGAAGACACTGCTTGAGACAGGGATGTACAAAAGTCTCAAAGGGCATCAGACATTATGTGATGTCCTCAAAAAGCAGATTCTAAACTGAAACCCTAGGAAAGAGGGTGTTGGGTTCGAGAGGAAAATGAATGTTGATGGGTCGTACTCGAAGCCTGAGCAGTACCCCAAAACCACATGGGTTGCTGCAAAGGAACCTTTAGTAGATCCATCCACCTTATTTGGTTTCACTTGCAAACTATAAACTGTTTAAGAATCAGAATGGCGAAGTGTTTGCCAGGTATATTGGTACTAAATGCAGTAATGGGCCACCTATGAAGAAGATATGGGTACCCAAAAGTTGTCTTGAGAATCTTCCAGTGGAAGTCATCATGACACCACCTGTGAAGAAGACAAACCCCATAGCAAAGGCTTCATATGTTCCAAAAGCTTCATACAGACCGAGGACTCATCTGAGTCACCCTAACGTCAATGTTTTGCAGGGAAATCATACTCAGACACATGAATATGAGCGTGTTTCTTCAGACTGCTATGTTCATTGAACTAAGAACTTCTCTGCTTATTCCTATGAGTATTATTCACCTCCTGCAAGGCTATTTACTAGGGCTCCAAAGCCGAAGTTCTCAGATGCTGCACTTAGACTCATTGCTTCTAAGCCACCCCTGAAAATGTGGGTGGTTAAGAAAACTTAACTCTCTTTTGCAGGGAAAGGTCTCCAGCCGGAAATCAAAGGCGTCCAATGCTAATGCTGGGGACCTTAAACATCTTATGGGGCGCAAGATAAAATGCCTAAATGGTCTTACTAAGTATTTCATTCTGGGATTCCTTGACACTCATCCTATCTATCCTAACCAAGATCTGAATTTCCATGTTCCACTTGTACGTCAAATGTTTATGCTTCACAACTCGCTTGGTGAAGCCTATCCCCCAAACTGCACTGTAGGCTATGACACCTCATACTTCAAAATGGATTATGGACAGTGGATGCACTAACCACATGACTGGTGATCGAAGTCTTCTGATGGATTCAATGCTACGTCCATTAGAGAAGAGTCACATCACATTTGCTGACACTGGTAAAAGCAAGGTATTGGGTCTAGGTAGAGTTGCAATATCAAGGGATCAGCACATGGATAAAGTGATGCTTGTTGAATCCCTTGGTTTCAACTTAATGTCTGTCTCAATGCTTTGTGACTTAAACATGACTGTGCTATTTGGAAAGTATCGTTGCCTTGTACTAATGGAATCTGGCAAGTCTCTAGTCTTTGAAGGGTATCAGAAAGATGATCTGTACATGGTAGATTTCTCAGCAGGACCACAGATGGCCGTATGTCTTCTAGCAAAAGCTTCCGAGTGCTGGCTTTGGCATCGAAGGCTAGGGCAAGTTGGCATGAGGAACTTGCACGCTCTCGCAAAGAAGAAGCATGTCGTGGGCATCGAAGGCGTAAAGTTCAGGAAGGATCATCTATGTGGTGCCTGCGAAGCTAGAAAGATGACTAGGGCCAAGCATCCCTCGAAGACAATCATGACTACATCTCAACCCTTTGAGCTGCTACACATGGACTTATTTGGCCCTACTCACTACTCTACTCTCACTACCACTGCCTGCCTCTATAGCTTTGTCATTGTTGATGATTACTCTAGATATACTTGGGTGCATATAATCCTCTACAAGAATGAAGTACAGGATGTCTTCAGACGCTTTGCCAATCATGCCATGACGAACTATGGCGTCAAGATCAAGCATATCAGAAGTGACAACGACACTCAGTTCAAGAACACAAGCCTCGACCTTCATCTGGATACTATGGGCATCACTCATGAGTTCTCTGCTCCGTACACACCTTAGCAGAATGGCATCGTGGAGCGCAAGAACAGAACCCTTATTGAGATGGCCCGAACGATGCTCGATGAGTACAAGACTCCACGGAAGTTCTGGCCTGAAGCCATTGATACTGCATGCCACATCATCAACCGTGTTTATCTTCACGAGCTTCTGAAGAAAACATCCTATGAACTCCTAACTGGTAAGAAGCCAAATGTAAGCTATTTAAGAGTATTTGGTGCTAGGTGTTGTATCAAGGATCCACATCACACTTCAAAATTTGCACCGAAAGCACATGAAGGTTTTGTGCTTAGTTATGGAAAGGATTCGCACTCATACAGAGTCTTCAACCTCTTTCACTATAAAGTGGTTGAGACTGTGGATGTGTGGTTCGATGAGACTAACAGCTCGCAAAGAGAGCACCTGCCAAATGTGCTAGATGAAGTACCTCCAAGTGAATCAATCAAGTAGATGGGAATTGGAGAGATCATACCGTCTAAGGCTCAGACTGAAGAGGAACTTATCATTTCTGCACCTAATCAACCTAAAGATAATGCTCAGCCTGAAGACAATCCCCCAAATGATGACATTGATCAGCAAGAGCAAAATCTTCGTCCTGTTCATCCTCGTGTTGCAAATGAAGTACAGATTGAGAAGATAATTGACAACATCAATGCACCTGGTCCACTCACTCATTCAAGAGCTACTCAAAGAGCAACACAGCTAACCAATTTCTGTGGGCATTTTGCATTCGTCTCAATCTCAGAACCCAAGAAAGTTGCTAAAGCCTTCATGAAACCCGATTGGATTCAAGCCATGCAAGAGGAGCTTCAATAGTTCGAGCTAAACAATGTGTGGGAATTGGTCAAGTGTCCCGATCCTCGTAAGCACAATATCATTGGCACCAAATGGATATATCGCAACAAGCAAGATGAGCATGGTCAAGTTGTCAGAAACAAGGCTCATCTCGTTTCTCAAGGATACACTCAAGTGGAAGGGATTGACTTCGATGAAACATTTGCTCCGGCGGCTAGGCTTGAAGCTATTTGCATACTGCTAGCCTAGGCAAATCATCACAACATCCTTCTGTATCAAATGGATGTGAAGAGTGCCTTTCTAAATGGAAAGATTGAAGAAGAAGTATATGTTGCACAACCTCCTGGCTTTGAAGATACAGAACATCCTGATATGGTATACAAGCTCAACAAGGCATTGTATGGCCTCAAACAAGCCCCTCGTGCTTGGTATGACACACTCAAAGACTTCCTGAAGAGCAAAGGCTTCAAACCTAGTTCACTAGATCCTACACTCTTCACAAAGACATATGATGGTGAACTGTTCGTGTGCCAAATCTATGTGGATGACATTATCTTCGGCTGCACTAACAAGAAATACAGTGATGAGTTTGGTCACATGATGAGAGAGAAATATCAGATGTCCATGATGGGTGAGCTAAAGTTCTTTCTGGGTCTCCAAATCCGATAGCAACGCAGCGACATCTTCATATCTCAAGAAAAATACCTCAAAGATTGCCTGAAGAAGTTTGGAATGCAAGACTGCAAAGGATACACGACGCCAATGCCAACCAAAAGTCATCTGGGTCCCGATGCCAATGGTAAAGAGTTCGATCAAAAGGTATACCGCTCCATGATTGGTTCTTTACTTTATTTATGTGCATCTAGGCCAGATATAATGCTTAGTATTTGCATGTGTGCCCGATTCCAAGCGGCACCAAAGGAATCGCATCACTTAGCTGTGAAGCGAATTCTTCGATATTTGGCTTACACCCCAACACTAGGATTATGGTATCCAAAGGGCTCGGAGTTTGATCTAGTTGGATTATCAGATGCTGATTATGCTGGTGACATGGTTGATCGCAAGTCCACATCAGGCACATGTCACTTTCTGGGACGATCTATTGTCTGTTGGTCTTCAAAGAAGCAGAACTGTGTATCTCTCTCCATTGCTCAATCTGAATACATTGCTACTGGATCTTGTTGTGCTCAGCTTCTCTGGATGAAGCAAACTCTCAAGGACTATGGTATGCACCTGAAGAATGTGCCACTCTAATGTGACAATGAGAGCGCCATCAAGATTGCCAACAACCCAGTTCAGCACTCGAAGACAAAGCACATTGAAATTCGTCATCACTTTCTCAGAGATCATGTCATGAAGGAAGATATTGATATCATTCACGTCAAAACTGAAGAGCAATTGGCTGATATCTTCACAAAGCCCTTGGATGAGAAAAGGTTTTGCAAGTTGTGGTGTGAGCTAAATATCTTGGAATCCTCAAATGTCATGTGATTGGACACACATCCTAACACTTATGCATTTTGATGACTTAGATGTGCAACACACGAAGTAATGTATATCTTCAATCAATGAAGACGTACACTCTAAGTGTGAATACATTAATGTGGAATTTGACTTAGGAGCGCCACGATAATTGTGCACCGTGTCTGGGTCTAATACTTCCAATATGGTGGGTAACACCACCACCAAACTTTTGTTTGAAGTGTTTCCCTTGGTGTTATGATTGCAAAGTCTTTGCATGTCATTTGTCTTCATCCTTGACTTCGTTCAAGTTTATCTTCATCTGGTTGATTTGGTCTTATACTTGTTATATACATAATTATGTTCTGTCCTATACAACATTCACTTATAGCTATGACTTCTTGCTGAATCTTTTGATCAAAGTGAATGTGATCGGACCCTAACCTATCTATGCTTCTACCTCAACTCTATCTGTCCAAATCATATGCATTCTATTGAAAACTGTCGATTGTCTTCACTGAGACCTTGTCAGCTGAAGTCAATCTGACAAACATTTATATCTGTTTTTAATGCTATATCCTTATTGCCTGAAAGCTGAAGAATTCGGAACGACCACCCCGACAATCCAGGCATGCGTGGGAACATGGAACAACTTCCAAGGTGTTGCATGCTTGCCACGTGCCCTTCAGATGTGAACCGCCAGGGGCACCTGCGTAATTGCGTTGTGCCGTCCCTTTCCTTATAAATACCCATCACATTGTAGTCAAAATCCTTCTTCCACCTTGCCACCTCTCACAAACCCTAGCGCCACCGCTAGCTCTTGATGACGCCGGCGACGAAGCGCTTAGCTGCCACGACCTCACCGACGTCGTCCTCACGCCGGTCGTGGACCTCGTCTTCTCTGCCGCCGCCGTAGGTGTCTTCCATCACCAAGTTAGGGCACGAGAGAATGAACTGCTCGGCGTCCAACTTCGCTCTGTCTAGCAGTTCATCGTGTGGTAATTAAAATTTACTTTTTACCATCTTTTTGATCTAAAAGATTCATCCTTCTTTACCAAAAGTTGTTTCTATTCTTCCAAAATTGAATCTATCCCGTTCTGCATCTCATATTATGCCTAGTTTGTTCACTTATGCTTCTCTACAAGTTAGATTCCTCACTTGTACTTATACTTGGACTCGTACAAATCAAGAACCAACTCACAACAAATAAGTGAATGTCTTCGCTTCATGAGGTCAATGTCTTCAAACTGATTTATCTTCAAAATCTTCTGAGAATGCATATGACCTCTTCCCCTTCCCTCGCACCTCTAATGCTGTCACAGGTACATGTCCGTGGGAGAATCCCTTGGTTCTCATAGTCTGCATTCATTTGCAGAATTCTTACAGAGTCACATAAATTCTCCTGAAGCCAATTCTTGTTTGACCAGCAGTCGGAAGCCTTTGCTAGTTCTGAAGCCTTTCATGTTAAGCTTCATGGCTATTGAGAAGTCAGCCAGAAAGGGTGGCAGACAGTGCCGAGGAAATACATCCAAAGATTTGCCACCAGATCTGCACGAACTGTACAAGACAGACCCCGAAGAAACCTATGGTGAACGTGAGAATCGAATCCAATGGATTCGAAGATATTGGGTAGAGGAATGGTTCAAATACAGATTTGTCACTGCTAAGTATGCCGAAAGAATGCCATCAAGCAGCCCTGGGGAGATATCCTATAAAAAAATCTTCCTCCCAGGTCCAAGACTGAAGCTATTGATCAAGGCTTCTATCCGTGCATGGTTCGCGGACTACAGCCAGAGAATGCTAACCCTTCTTCTCTACTGTGGTGTAGCAAAGACAATCTGTTCAAGCGCAACTTCAAGTTCGCCAAAGACTCTGCTGTGAAGAACAAGAAGGCGTTTGGACTTGACTTCAACCCAGGTCCATTTGCTCCTTGGGAAGATGGCACCCGTGAAGCCAATGAAAACAAAATCGGCCCCTTCTACAACCTCGAAGGCCTCATCACTCACATTGCCGTCCAAGGTGCAAATGTGGATCACTCTACTGATGATGCTGATTCTGATGATGTGACAGCTGCTCCTCCTAAGGCGCAAAAGCAGAAGAAAACTAAGGTTTCAAAATCTTCTGCTGCTTCAAAAGCTTCACGAGTGAAGCCATTGGCAACTGCCCCTCCTGCTCCAAGTTTCAATTCTGAAGATCTCTCTCGCATCTCCAAGAAGAAAGAGAAGCCCCAGAGAAAGATGTCCAAAGTTCTGGTCAAGCCCTGACACCTGCTACCGTTCTGAGGTACGAAACTGAAGCCATTGATCTGTCATCGGATGATGAGTGTGCTGATGATGCTCTTGAGAAGCTGATAAAGAGCAAGCAAGAGGCAGAGATCTTCAATGATCTTCCCCTCTTCGATGTGAGCATTCTGGACAACTTCATTGATGAGTGGTTTGACAATCCCAATCTCAGCTTTGATGATCTACAACTCACAATTGGCATCATCGTCGCCTTTCAAGGCGCCATTGCTCCTGAGCTGGCTCTGGCTCAGCGGATAGTTGAACTGAAGAACAAAAATGACTTTGAGAAAGACCAGTTCAAGAAGCATGTGGCCAAGCTCAGTGTGGTTGATGTTCCAAACTTCAAGCTGATGCTACATGACCTCAAGGAGGCATTTCACAAGAAGCGCGAAGAAGCCAAAGGTTCATGCGAGTGAATGAAGAATCTAGCTGCTAAGTGTGTTCAAGCTTACAATGATGCTGAGAAGTGCAAGGCACTTGGGCATCCTGGCATAGACCCTAAACTGGCTGCCAAGAAGAAGAAGCCTACTGTGGCCCAAACTAAAGTACCAAGGTGGGAAGAACCTTGCATTGTCTTCCCTGCCAGTATAACAGGCTCGAAGCCTAAGGTCCCCACAGTGGCTTCAGAAAAGAAGAAAACCAGGGCAGCTGATGCCGAAGCCAGAAAGCGCAAACTCAAGAACACCACTAACGATGCCCCACCCACCAAGAAAAGAAAGACCAAGAAGAAAGATCGCGCTAATCCCACAGAGCCCCTCGTTATCGAGCCCATCGCTTTCGCTCGTCCTGCATCCGAACACCAAGAGCGTCAGTTGATAGTTCATGAGCCTGCTTCCATAGAGGCTCCTGAAGCTGAAGAAGTTCCAGCCGTTGACCCCATCACGGCTGGAGACATTGGTCCCCAAGACAATGTAGTTGATGATGAAGTCCTTCCTCAGATCGAGCGCCCAACGGTATCATCGCCTGTTCTCACGAACAGTGAACTCATCAGTATTGGTTGTCCTTTGACACCAATATCTCAGGATGCCTCATGGGCTGATCGCCCCCAACCAGCTACACCAAGTCAAGACTCTCCGCGAACTCCCCCACCTCAAGTCACCAATCCGGTGCTTGATGATAATTACGACTATGTGGTCCATCCCACTCTTACTCCAAAGGCACCGCCGGCATTTCGCCGGCTTCGCAAAGGACCAAGGCCACAAGTCGCTCCATCGAGCATTCCAGAAGGAGAAGTGCAACTCAACATGGCAGCACAGCTAGAGTTTCCTGAAGCCACTCCTACTGCGAATGTCTGTGCGTCTGAAGTGAATGCTGCTGAAGACATACCGACTGCATCAGCAGATGAAAATCAAGAACCCCGTCAAGAAGAAGAACGTGTTGCCACACCTCCTACCAACCAATAAGATGTTCTTGAGGAGAACGTGTTTATGCCCGACCCTCCAGCTACTCAATTGGAGGTTGAAAATCCTGAGGCGGCCACCAACAACACTACTGACACCAATGACGTTGCCATGGCTGAAGATAATGTGGCGCCTGCAATGAACACCATGCATGAAGCCAATGATGCACCTGCAACAAATGTTTAGCCTGACGCCCTTGCTAATGCCACTGCTCCTGTTCCACCACCAAGGCCACACACTATTGAGCAAACATTTTATCAAGGCGAGCTTGTTACTGTTAGATGGCCAATTCTGGTTCCTCCGCCTGATCCCGGGCCTCAGTTTGATTATTATGTGGAGCACAGGCCACAGCTTCAGAAGCCAAAACCGAGGCTGCCAAGGTTTCCAGGTACTGCATCTGCACCAGGATCATTCAATGTCAATGGCTTCATTGCACACAACACTTTCTTTGATAGAGCCAAGAACCCATATTCCAAGCCAATAATATCATCTGATCGGTTCTGGAGTTATCAACAGCGTAGCTATTACTCTTGTGTTCTATACAACCGAGGGCGCATATTTCCACATATGTGTCTGGACTGCGAAGCCATTGCTGGCCTACCCTGCTTAGAAGAAGCCCTCGACTGTTTTAGAGATGCCAGCCTTTCCTGTTTGTCACTGATAAGGAGAATTGGAATGAAGAGCTTCTGCTGCAATTCTGTGCAACTCTCCACCTTCACGGCTACAACAGGGATCCAAAGACATGGGTCCTTGAGTGGATGACAGGCAATATACACCATGAAGCCAAAGCTCTTGATCTCATTGAGCTTACTGGCTTGTCCACTCCAGGTGAACTATATGAGCCTGGTTGTCAGCATCACTGCAATGCATTGGAAAGCATCTTCCAGAAGCTTGAGCCCAATATGAGCCAAATGCTGAGTATGATGAAGCCACTGCCGCAGGATGCTGAATATCCCAAGGAGTTCTTTGTTGAAGACCTAGAGTATCTGCCTGCACCATCTATCACATTATCAGGTGAACTCTATGGCCCATCAAAGGACATTCTTCCTCAGCAAAGCTTGAAGGCACAATGAAGACATTGGTTTTCTATATTGTCAATGGCATCAGCTTCAATGCTCAGGATCTCTTCATTCGCCAATTTGCTGCATCTGGCTCCAACATATTTGGTCTGAAATTCTATGCTCCATGGGTTATGCGTCTGATCAAGCTTCATTCTACTGTTGACTATCAGCCCTCTGCTCGCAACCATCTCATATTCTTGCCAGAGGTTGATATGTCCGTGGAAGCCATATACCCAGAGCCTACCAAGGAGGCAATTTATCTTCACAATGTCGATCGTCAGAGTTTCTCTCAGCATGTTGAAGGAGTTCAGGCTGCTTCTTGTGTTTATCCGCTGGCTGGCAATACTCGCCGTGCATGTACTGAATCCACTGAAAGCACTATTGCTCCAAGACCTCGGAAGCGATCTCGTGTGCTCAATGACCGAGAGCTTCTCGTGTCCTTGCACCAGAAACACAACAAGCATCATTACAGGCTCAAGCGTCAGATGCAAAGCCTCTTGGTGGATATTAATCGCATTCGCAACCTTGCCACCAAGAACGCCTTTGTCACTCACGAAACCTATTGGCGGTCTTGGAAGAGTTTGACATTGCTCAGTGCTGAAGCTGATCTTCAAGACGATGGCTTCACAAAGAGATTCAAGTTCGACACCACTCCTCCCAGGAATGCTGTCTTGCATCAGACTCCATCACTCGAAGATTCTGAGTACTCCTCCTCTGCGGCAACTGTTAATGCCAGAGTTCTTTATGCCGTTGATGATGCTACTTCAGCACCTCCAACTTTAGCGCGCATTGACACTGCACCAAGTTTGTCTGCACCACCAAACCTCAACAATGACCCTACTTCCTCACCTACTCCTCATGGGAATGAGTAGAGACTATGTCTTCAAACCTTTTTGGTCCTTACTGACAAAAGGGGGAGAAGCATATGTTGATAGTCTTCAAGCGGGTCCATGTGGGTGGTTGCTATACTTTTGCCTAGTGTTTACAACTCTCGCTTTTGATACATTTGGTTCTTTGAGTTGTAACACTTAAACTTAATGGTCGTTTGCTTAAACTTGATGGTCATCTGCTACTTCTTCTGTCATTTTGTGATGTGACGATAAATTCCGCATGAGCGATGATAAATCTCGCATGAAGTCATTCTGCAGACATCCATTTTCCATTATGCATGTCATTATTATTGTTATATCTATTCATGCATGATGTATTGTCATCGTAAGGTGAAGAGGGTCTGCACAAGTACAACCTGCCATGTGCATTTGCATTCCAACGCAAAACAGTTATATGCACATCTTCAGGGGGAGCCTTTTTGCCACCTATGAAGACAATATCTTAATCCTTTACAATTTCACATACTTTTATCCCTGTGGAAAACTTCAACCAGTTTGTCATCAATCACCAAAAAGGGGGAGATTGTAAGTGCATCTAGTGCCACCCCTAGTTGGTTTTGGAGTATTAACGACAAACCTGGTTGAGGGACTAATGTGTTTGTGAGAATTGCAGGATAACACAGGTAGTAGTCCCTCATTGATTCGGTTTACCTTCTGGAGATGACCCCAAAAAATGTGTGAAGACATTGAAGACAATGGTGGTCTTTGAAGCTATTCACGTTGAAGACTATGACATGAGAAGACATTGCATGAAGACTATGGAGCGCGAAGACTTAGTTGTTTCGTTGTTTCCCTTTCTTCTTTGTTGAGTCATACGAACCACCGCACTGTTAAGTGGGGTCCAAGTGAACAAAGTCAGAGTGACTGAAGTGATGCTCAACATAATCCTATGTCTTCGAGCGAAGACAATGAGAGCAAATCTTATCCAGAGTCGGATGAGTCAGCTTTACTTGTAGCCCAAGTCAAGCTGCCGCGTGTGTTTGAAATCTGACCGTTGGGACACGTGTCAGTTCCTTAGTGACCCAGGGTCATTTCGGACATATCAGGTCGGGTTGCCTAGTGGCTATAAATAGCCCACCCCCTACACTATAAATTGGTGGCTTCTCCGAGTTAGTGCACGACTTTTGTCGTCTGAGAGAAACCCACCTCCGAAGCATTTGAGAGAGAATCCTTGCGAGGACAAAGCCCAAACCACCCTGAGCCGAAAGAGTGTTTGGCATCACTGAAGTCTTTCTGTCCGCGTGATCTGAAGACTTGTTGCACTTGAGGACTGTGAATCCTCCAGCCGGTTAGGCATCACGTTCTGAGCATCCAAGAGTCATTGTGGATTGCCGGTGAACGAAGTCTGTGAAGGTTTGGAAGTCTACCTTGAACACTTACCAGAGTGATTGGGCGGGGACTAGGTGTCCTTAGCTCAAGTGGAATAAGGTGAAGACGCGGTCTTCCAAGTTGAATCTCAGCCTCCCTAACCAGACGTATAGTTGTCTCAGCAACTGGAACTGGTCGAACAAATCTCTGTCCTCCCGAAGCTACTTGTTCTATCTCGCACTTCTCTTTACTTACAGTTTGTCTCCGTGAAGTCATTGCCTGCTAGCATTATCTATTTGACTTCACTGTGTGACTACTTGTCCTGATTGGCTTCATACTATCTTCCATCTTGATCCTTACTACCTAGCTGCTCATAGTCTTCGTCCTTTCACTTCATTGAATACTTGACTATGGCATGTCTAGTGTAGTCTACCTTCCGCTGCGTACGAATAGTGTCATTTCTATTGTTTGTCTTCGAAACTCCCATGTTTTGAAGACTTTCAGAAAAATCTCCTATTCACCCCCTCTAGTCGATAACTAGCTCTTTAAGATGCTGCACCAACACCCAAGTCACAAAAGCTAATGGTAGTCTGGGGCTGCACCTTGAAAGCCCAAGACTTCCCCCAAAGCTCCAGCTCAAGCTTCCAAGCCCAAAGAGAAGAACAAGTAACATTCCTGCTGCAGAGAAGAACAAGGCCCCAGTGCCTGAGGTTGAAGAAGAAAAAGGATCACAACTCCATGGCCAACATGTACAAGGAGATACCTGACAAAGCCTTGGAGACACACAAGCTAGGCTCAATGTACTACTTGATGTTAGGATTGGCCACCCTAAACACCATTCTGAGGCACACCTTGTTGCCCAAATCAGGAGATCACAGGATGACCATAGGCCACTCCATCAACTTGCTTTAGCTCTTTGATTTTCCCCAGAAGTTCAAAGTCACGAGTTTGATTGTTGAGAGCATCAAGGGAACCGCTGCTGACCAGAAGAGGTCATGTGGGTATGCTCCACACATACAGATGTTGATAAATTCCAAGATGAGCAAAGGTGTCTACTTGTTGGACAAATAGCACCTTCCCTTGAGGCCTGAATTTGAGGCTCAAGAGAAGAGGTAGAAAGCAGAAACTGAGAAGGCAGCAAAGATGCCAAGTGCTGAAGAAGCTTCACAGGTTTTCATCAAGTCAAAGCAAGACCAACTTGGATATCTTATTCAAGCTACTTTGAGGATTGAGAAAGGATTGGCCACCCTAACTCAGAATCAAGAGAGCCTGGAGAGGATCATTGAAACAAAGTTCTATGTTCTTAACTTGAAGGTGACACAAATTCAAACAGCAGTTGAGAAGCTCCAAGAAGAACTTGTGGAGAGGAAAGGGAAAGCAACCATTCAGGTGTTTCAGAGAGTGCCTAGGGCACAGAGATCTGCAATAGTGCCAGTGTCAGACACCAGAGCTAGTGCATCAGTTCCCCTCCAGTGGCAACTCCACCAGCTCCATCAACTTCAACAGATGCATTCATCCTTGGAGTCCTCTCAACGCCACCTCCTGAAGATCAAGCTTAGAGAGCCGCATAGCACTATGCATTTTCAAGCTTTTTTAGGCTGAGAGAGAGAGAGGGAGAGAGAGAGAGAGAGCTTTGCTTCTTTTGCTACTTATTTGCTTGCTTGTTTGGTTGATACTTTATGATTGTGTGTGAGATACTTTGTATGCTCATGTGTCTGATAATATCATACTTAATGCTTGTGCTTGGATGATGGTATTCTCTATCTTTTATGTATGATCATTCACTTTGCCTTGGTGATGAGTGCTTGTTCCTATTTCTATCATCTTGAGCGCTCCACCAAGATGTATGTGATATGGAAGAGTAACCCACGATCCTAATTGGTTGTGCATCTGCATTCAAAAGCAAATCTCAAATAATGCACAAATTTAGGGGGAGCTCTTGCTTATCACATACTTCTCAATGCGACGATTTTTTCATTCTTATTATCATTTGTCGAAGCTTTGATCTATATGTTGTCATCAATTACCAAAAAGGGGGAGATTGAAAGTCCAACTAATCCCTGGGTGGTTTTGGTAATTCTTAACAACATATAGCTCATTGAACTAATGCTCTTTCAAGATGATGATTTCAGAAAGTTCAATGATTTGCATGGCATGGACTAGAGGTGTGGACCCCTAAAAATGCTAAGGACACATATTGGCAACAAGCTCAAGACTCTACATTTTCTTCTAGTGATCCAACATCACATTGAGTCCATATGAAATCCAATACTATTAAAAGGGGATGAGGTGTTTCTTAATGGCTTACTTGCTCAAAATTCTTAGTGATATGCCCCCAAACCCTCAACCACTTTCTCATTTCCACATATGTCCTTAACCTAAAAGTCAAACTTGTCCCCACCGATTTGATCTATCCAGCGCCACCAAGTTCATTTGACATAGCCACTGCCACAAACCCTAATCAGTTCAGTTTCACCGATAGTAATCTCGATCTCACCGAGATGGGATTGCAAATTCCCTGTTTCCCTTCATAACATTTCGATCTCACTGAAATGAGTGATCGGTCCCATCGAGTTCGCAATGCAAACTCCCTGTTTTGCTTTTCATAACATTTTGGTCTTACTGAAATGAGCGAATCGGTCCCATCGAGTTTGCCTGACCAACTCCTTGTGTCCCTATTACTGAAATCGGTCCCACCAAGTTCATGTGATCGGTCTCACCGAGATTAAGTTATGCCCTAACCCTAGCGCATCGGTCCCACCGAGTTGATCATATTGGTCCCACCAAAAAGCCTAACATTCGTATTTTGACCTGAATCGGTATGACCGAGTTTCACCATTCGGTCTCACCGAGTTTGGAAATCTGTGTGTAACGGTTAGATTTTGTGTGGAGGCTATATATACCCCTCCACCCATTCTTTATTTGTGGAGAGAGATATCAAAACGTGCCTACACTTCCACTACTCATTTCCTGAGAGAGAACCACCTACTCATGTGTTGAGACCAAGACATTCCATTCCAACCACAAGCATCTTGATCTCTAGCCTTCCCCAAGTTTCTTTCCACTCAAATCATCTTTCCACCATAGCCAAATTTGTGAGAGAGAGTTGAGTGTTGGGGAGACTATCATTTGAAGCACAAGAGCAAGTAGTTCATCATCAACACACCATCTATTACCTTTTGGAGAGTGGTGTCTCCTAGATTGGTTATGTGTCACATGGGAGCCTCCGTCTTGATTATGGAGTTGAACCGAGGAGTTTGTAAGGGCAAGGAGATTGCCTACTTCGACAAGATCTACCCAAGTGAGGCAAGTCCTTCGTGGGCGACGGCCATGATGGGATAGACAAGGTTGCTTCTTGGTGGACCCTTCGTGGGTGGAGCACTCCATGCACTCGCGCAGCCACTACCCTTCGTGAGTTGAAGTCTCCATCAATGTGGATGTACGATAACACCACCTATCAAAACCACGCCGAAAATCTCCATGTCAACATTGCGTTTTCTCCCTCCAAACACCTCCCCGTTATCTTCATATGCAATGATTTTACATTCCGCTGCTATACTCTTAGAACTGCATTTGTAGGTTGTTTGCTTGACTAGTGCTAAGTTGCTAAAATCTGCCAAGAATTAAAATTGGGAAAAGGCTAGGTTTTAATTTGGTCAAGTAGTCTAATCACCCCCCACTCTAGACATACTTTCGATCCTACAGTCGTCCGGGTGCTTGACGAGGGACCGTCGGCCTTCCTCTACCCTGGAGCACTTGTCCGCCAAGTTAAACATCTCCAATGCCGTGCACAGGTCATTGTGGATGGTGAGCTCCTTGCTCATATTAACATCCATGGCGCCCTCGGTGAACATCGAGATGATGGCTTCGTCCGAGGACTTCGTGATCTTGAGGCGGGCCTGGGTGAAGTGCTGAATGTACTTGCGGAGAGTCTCGCCGGGGCGCAGCTTCACGCATCGTAGGTCATTGATGATGAGAGCGCAATCACGGGTTCCTTAGAAGTTGGCGATGAACCGCTCGTGGAGCTCATCCTACGAGGAGATCGACCCCTCTGGGAGGTGCATGAGCTAGGAGCGCGCGTCGTCCTTGAGAGCCATGGGGAACGTATTCGATGTGACCTTGTCGTCGCCATTCGCCGCCTCGATGCTCAAAGCATATACCACCTAGCACGGCTTGCCGGTGAAAGGACGGTAGCCTACAACACTCATAGGCACGACGCGCACTGGAGGAGCACGGTCTTGGCGCCCACACATCGCAGCTTACTGAATGGCTCGGTCTTGGTTCTGACGCGGTGGTGCAGGGAGCACACGTGCGTCATGTTGTGTCCACTGCACTACCTGGTAGCTGCCTCATCCTAGGCTGGCGCCGGCACTCCACGTGATGGGTCGCTCAGCCATGCTTCATGCTAGGGCTCGATGTCTTTTCTGGGCAAAGGAAGAGGTGGAGGCACACTGTGTGCCGCGTCGCCCGCTCGAGGAGGCTGGGGACGGAGCGAGTCGGAGAGCATTGGGGCCTCAGCTGTAGCATTGACGAGCTCGGTGATACGGCCAAGCCAGGCGTCGTAGCCTTCGTTGTCGATGTGATAGCACAGCGGCTCCCGCACCATTAGTAGCGCTACCTGCACGTTTGTCGCCCGCGGCAAGCATGGGAAGACGAAGCCATGGCCAGAGTAAGGGAAGCCATGGTGGTGTGGTCGTGGCACTACATGGATAGTAGCAGAGAGGAGCCTGCTGCTCGCGAGCAGCAGGGTCAGTGGCGGTGTTGGCCGTGGTAGAAACGGAGTTGCAGGGGGGCAGCACGGCCCACCGGTGCCGTCACGGTTATGCGAGCCATGGCTTCATCTTCCCATTATGCAAAAGAGCTTCGGCACACCCCTACCTGGCGCACCAAATGTAGGAACTGGGGCTCCGTGGACCCAAGAAAGGTTTGAACTTTGGGGCGTGCACGAAGAACTCCATTAAGCTATTGCTTGCCGCTCACTACCTCATAGTGATGCTCTGTCGTGCTCATGCAATAAGGAAGAGGAATGAGGCACCGAGATTTAGCCAGGTTCGGGCCACCTTGCGGTGTAAACCCCTACTCCTGGTTTGTGGTGGATTGCCTCACGAGGAGGATGAAGATGAACTTGTAGGAAGGAAGTATGTCTACCAGAAGGGGGGGGGGGGTGAATGGGAGTTTTAATTTTTCTTTGGAAATCTTAAGTCTCTCATAACCCAGCAGAGGAATGAAAGAAAAAAAACTATAGTGAACTAACACAGAGTACTGAAAAGAAACTATACCATGCATTGAAGTAAATCATACGAATGAAAATGCATGAAGGTAAACATGAGTGACAGAGATAATCGAAAATGTTCGATGGCAACAAGGTATTTGTATGACTAGTTTGTTCTTCTGCATAAGGACTACGTCTGGTTGGAGGGGATGTGACTTAACACGAAAGATAAAGTCTCTTCACCCTATTTTCCTTGACAACCGATTCATCAACCAATGCCGATCACTCGTGGTACATACTTAAAGGAAATCTCCGAACCTTTATAGACATCTTCTTCGATAACCACAATCACTCTTTGTCTCTATAGAAATTGACAATGTCGGGGTACACAATCGGGGGTGTATGTTTCCCCTGACTTGTGCACAGAGGAAAGGCCTCCGCCTCAGCAGCCAAAGCTTGACAAGAAATAGCTACACCAACATACAAAAAAGGCCAAGCCAGAGAAGCAACTCTTAGTGAGATCAAAGAGCAGATCAAGAAGATCAAGACAAACAAGACACCCAAGCATCACCTTGGGAAGGCCTCCCAAGTCGGGCTGGAGAGCCTGGCTCGGTCAAGGCCATCCGAGGGACAAGTCCAAGATTTCCTCGGCAGGCTTGCCAGGTCAGCCAAGGACGAATCTCCCCCCCCCCAAGGCACCACCGCTCCACCGCACCACATCACAAATCAGCTATTAGTGTGGCATCGATCCCCCAAGTGATTAAGTGGCGTCCACTGAGCACATGGCAGCCATTCGAAAGACATATTATCATTCATATGACACCCGTCTAGAGGCATGTCAAGCAGATAAGTAGAAGATGATTAAGCGACACGGCAGGCTTGTTGGGCTGCATCCTCAGCGTGACACCTAGCAGTGCATTTAATGCACTTTGTCCTAACTACTAGAGTTAGGTATGATAGATCTGTTAGCTATCTAATCATTAGATAAAGACTGTTTTTGTCACTATGGTCACCCCTTGAGCTATAAAAGGAGGTCCAAGGCAACCTAGCAAATGATTCGGACCCTTGCATACTTGTACACGCGTAGATGCTACCCCCGAGGCCACCTTGTCGGGTTTGTGGATTGCACGTTCATTGGGTTCCTCCATCAAATCCACCAAATCAAGAGTAGGGTTTTACGCCTCACAGCGGCACAAACCTGGCTAAAAATCACTAGTGTCATCGTCATCGTGGTGCTTCATGGCCTCTGCTCTTTGTGCAACATGACGTTCCCCTTGCCGAACCACAAGGGGCCGATGGCCGCATAGGTGATCGTGTTCCACCATGACATCTTTGCCGCGCCAGGTAAGGGCTGGCGCTTGCGTGAACCCGAGTTTGTGAACAGCGCGTCAAGCTACATCATCAGTTTTATCAACATTCTCTTCGCCAAGGCCTTCAAAGAGGGAGAACATCGTCGCTCCCTAGCCTTTTCCTACCCTGATTTTGCCACTTGTCTCCGCCGCAGCCGCGACGACGATGGGAGTGGAAGACAATGGTGATGAGATGACCACAGGAGGCACGGATGGCATGGCCACCATGCGACCCGCGGCCAAAAAAAGAAGCGAGGCGTGCGGAAACATCGCGCTGATCGCAAGCTCCTATTAAGCATGTCTTATGCCGAAGGGTATCATTTCGACAAACGAGAAAATGGTGCATACCTGACCTCCCTCTTGCTCTTTTCTCTCCAATGGCTCGGTCGCGCCATGGTGGGACTGCCGATGTTGATAAGCCCACGTGGAACTTAGTCGTGTATTAGCTCGATAAGGGTAAATCCTAACTAGAACGCTAGTGCGAATCCGTGGGCTGGCACCTCTGGCAAAGCGGTCCCCAGCAGGGCTTTTTGCGCCCACACGCCCTTCGCGCCAACTGACGAGATGTCTTCGAAAGTGGAAGATCACGGGGAATGGGCTAGTTTTTCTCCTTTTCACCATACGTCATTAGTTGCGAACATGTTGTTGGTTCCTCCAGCCCTTGTCGGGGCTGGGCGCATGACTAATGGACTGCGTAGGCCCTCCCTTGTGTTCCTTCCCGTTTTTTGTCTTTATAGGACAAAGCGGATACGCGAGCATGATCCCATTAAAGAGACGCAGAACAGGAAAGGCAAATGTGAATAGGAGAGAAGATGTTATGCATGACCAAATGCACACCCCGCCAAGGAGGGGAGCACAAATGAAAGATAAGTTAACTTGATTATTAACTTTTCTTCAAAGCTTGCGCTTGCTTATCCCTCGGACAACAAAGGTTTTCGTATGGCTAGTCTTTCGTGTGATGGCACCTTGATGTATTTCTCAAAGCCCCCGCTTTGTTTCAAGCCTGCTCAACGAAGTGGGTGGCAACGTCAAATATTGTTAATGAAAAACCTGACGGTCGCATATCCTCGCCAGCTGAATGCTAAGGACCCACTCCTCATAGCAATCGTGAAGTTCAAGAAGTCTAGTCTCCCTAAGAGGGCTAAACTGTCTAACAACCGATCTATTCCTTCTCATTTTTGACAGAAAAGTAAAGGAGATTTATGTGACGAGTCTTGAAGCTTGAATCGAAGGTCGATGATTTAAAGGAGGAAATTGCTCTCCTCAATTACAATATGAAGAAACTGAGGGCACAATTGTCATCATCATCACCATCACCACCTCCGAAGAAAGAGACATAAACACATGGGTATGGGCACTCCCCTTGTCAACTGCCAGGCTTCGGGGAGGTGCCCCAGTATCGTATCACCATCACACTCCTATCTTTATCATTTTTCTTAGTTCGATCCTTTTGGTAATCTCTTGATCTGTTAGAATTAGTTTAGTATGATTTAGTTTTGAGTTTTGCTTTATGATCCTTCTATGTAATCAAGTCCATGAGCTATATATATAATAAAGATTAGTGTTGAGTCAAGGGCTTGATTATCCTGTTATGATCTTGAGGGAATTAAAGAAAAAAGAGAGAATAAAAAGAAATAACGAGATCATATTGATCTTATGGAGAGTAATGACTTCACATATAAAGAGTATGGTGAATAAAAGTTGTTGAGAGTTGACAAACATAGTTTTGGTCATCATTGCAAGTAATAGGAAGTAATAAAGAAAGGGAGGTTCTCACATACAAATATACTATCTCGGACATCTTTTATGATTGTGGGCACTCATTAAAATATTACATGCTAAAAAGTTGATGTTGGAAAAGGAAGACAACGTAATGGGTTATGTTTTCTTATATGCAAAATAAAGTATATTGTCATGGATCATCCAACATGTTGAGCTTTCCTTTCCCCCTCATGCTAGCCAAATTCTTTGCACCAAGTAGAGATACTACTTGTGCTTCCAAATATCCTTAAACCCATTTTTCCATGAGAGTCCACCATATCTACCCATGGATTGAGTAAGATCCTTCAAGTAAGTTGTCATTGTTACAAGCAATAAAACAATTGCTCTTTAAATATGTATGAATTATTAGTGTGGAGAAAATAAGCTTTATACGATCTTGTGATATGGAAGTAATAAAAGCGACAGACTGCATAATAAAGGTCCATATCACAAGTGGCAATATAAAGTGTCGTTATTTCGCATTAAGATTTTGTGCATCCAACCATAAAAGCATATGACAACCTCTGCTTCCCTCTATGAAGGGCCTATCTTTTATTTTTGTCTTATGCCTTATGCAAGAGTCATGGTGATCTTCACGTTTCCTTTTTACATTTTATCCTTTGGCAAGCACATTGTGTTGGAAAGATCATGATATAAATATCCAACTGGATGTAAGTTATCATAAACAATTATTGTTGACATTACCCTTGAGGTAAAATGTTGTGAGGCAACACTATAAGCCCCTATCTTTCTCTGTGTCCGATTAAAACTGCATACCCAAAAGTATTGCATGAGTGTGAGCAATTGTGAAAGACTAAATGATAGTTGAGTATGTGGACTTGCTGAAAAGCTCTTATACTGACTCTTTCCAATGTTATGATAAATTGCAATTGGTTCAATGACCGAGATTATAGTTTGTTAGTTTTTAATGAAGTTTCTGATTCATACTTGATACTGTGAATAGATTGTCACTTTAGCATAAGAAATCATATGACAATATATATTTATATATGTTGTTGTTTCAAGAATGATCATGATGCCCTCATGTCCGTATTTTATTTTATCGACACCTCCATCTCTAAAACATGTGGACATATTTTTGATTTCGGCTTCCGCTTGAGGACAAGCGAGGTCTAAGCTTAGGGGAGTTGATACGTCCATTTTGCATCATGCTTTGATATTGATATTTATTGCATTATGGGCTGTTATTACACATCATGTCACAATAATTATGCCTTTTCTCTCTTATTTTACAAGGTTTACATGAAGATGGAGAATGGCGGCAGCTGGGATTCTAGACTGGAAAAGGAGCAAATATTAGAAACCTATTCTGCACAACTCCAAAAGTCTTGAAACTTCACAGAGGCATGTTTTGGAATTAATAAAAAATACCGGAGAAATAATCAACCAGAGGGGGCCCACACCCTGGCCACGAGGGTGGGAGCGTGCCCTACCCCCCTGGGTGCGCCCCCTGTGTCGTGGACCCCTGGCAGGCCTCCGGTGCCCATCTTTTGCTATACGAAGTCTTTCGCCCTGGAAAAAAATCATAAGGATGCTATCGGGACGAAGTGCCACCGTCTCGAGGCGGAACCTTGGCGGAACCAATCTAGGGCTCCGGCGGAGCTGTTCTGCCGGGGAAATATCCCCCCGGGAGGGGGAAATCAACACCATCGTCATCACCATCAACCCTCTCATCGGAAGGGGGTCAATCTCCATGAACATGTTCACCAGCACCATCTCATCTCAAACTCTAGTTCATCTCTTCTATACGATCTTTGTCTCAAAACCTCAGATTGGTACCTGTGGGTTGCTAGTAGTGTTGATTACACCTTGTAGTTGATGCTAGTTGGTTTATTCGGTGGAAGATTATATGTTCGGATCCTTAATGCATATTAATATCCCTCTGATTATAAACATGAATATGATTTGTGAGTAGTTACGTTTGTTCCTGAGGACATGGGAGAAGTCTTGCTATAAGTAGTCATGTGAATTTGGTATTCATTCGATATTTTGATAAGATGTATGTGAACATCAACTACATGACACTTCACCATTATTTGGGCCTAGGGGAAGGCATTGGGAAGTAATAAGTAGATGATGGGTTGCTAGAGTGACAGAAGCTTAAACCCTAGTTTATGTGTTGCTTCATAAGGGGCTGATTTGGATCCATATGTTTCATGCTATGGTTAGGTTTACCTTAATTCTTCTTTCGTAGTTGCAGATGCTTGCGAGAGTAGTTAATCATAAGTGGGATGCTTGTCCAAGGAAGCGCAGCACCCAAGCACCGGTCCACCCACATATCAAATTATCAAAGTAACGAACGTGAATCATATGAGCATGATGAAAACTAGCTTGACAATAATTCCCATGTGTCCTCGGGAGCGTGTTCCTTTATATAGGCTTGTCCTTTGCTACAAAAAGGATCAGGCCAGCTTGCTGCACCTTGTTTACTTTTGTTACTTGTTACCCGTTACGAATTACCTTATCAGAAAAATATCTGTTACTGATAATTTCAGTGCTTGCACAGAATACCTTACTGAAAACCGCTTGTCATTTGCTTGTGCTCCTCATTGGGTTCAACACTCTTACTTATCAGAAGGACTATGATAGATCCCCTATACTTGCAGGTCATCAGTCCTCGATCCAATCATTGATAGATTCCTTCTTACGCGAGTCCACATGGACGGTGGCAGCAACCTGAACCTATTCTATCAGGATATAGTGCGCAAAATGGGTGTTGATCCCTCAAGGATCAAGCCCACAAAAACCACCTTTAATGGAGTCAAACCAGGTGTAGAGGCCCGCTGTACAGGCTCAATCACACTAGAGGTGGTCTTCGGATCCCCGAACAACTTCCAAAGCGAAGAGTTGATCTTCGATATCGTCCCCTTCCAGAGTGGCTATCACGCAATGCTCAGACGAACCACATTCGCTCGATTCAATGCGGTGCCACAGTACGCTTATCTCAAGCTCAAGATGCCCGGACCACGCAGTGTCATAACAGTCAATGGAAACACGAAACACTCCCTCCGTACCAAGGAACACACCGCTGCCCTCGCAACAGAAGCACAGAGTGGCCTTTTCAGGCAGAACCTTAATTCGGCGGCCAAGCTCCCGAACACTATCAAACGAGTCCGGACTAATCTGCAGCAGGACAGTCTAGCTCGTCAAAATCTTGACTAGCAATTCGGCCTCCGTCCTAGTCCCGACAAAACGGCGGCATTCGTATCGCGCGTACATAACTACGCACCCAAAATACCATGGGCATAGACGGAGGCACAACTAGATTGTGGTCCATAATACGACTCAACCTCCCCTTGACCCACATACTTTCACTTTTTCTTTTTCTTTTCAGGTTTCTTTTTTCCCAGGCCTTTCGTGGTGGCCTGATTGTCGGATCTATCAAGGGACGGATACACCAAGACGGCAAGAACCATTGACGTACAAGGGAATTTCCAGGTGGTGTTTTTAAACGACCATTATGCCTGTTTAAGGGACCCGCACGCAGCTCTCCCTTGGTCGTGGCATGTTAAATAGCCATGTTGCTTATCGCACTACGTGTACAAATACGCTTTGATGTATTAATCAAACTACAATGGAAAATAGTTTGCGGCCCAATTTCTGCGGCATTAGCCTATTACTTCATTTTTTTATATTATTATCAATTGCACCCATACACTCTGGTACGCCTTAATTCGCCAGGGGATTCATTACGCCCCATAATACGGCAACAAAGTCTGAACACTTTTTTACAGTATAGTTCGGCACCCTGAACTTTAGCATTATATGCATCGGCTCTGAATCATGTCTTTGGTCAATAGTTGGGTTGCCCGGCTCTTGTGCTTACTACCTTATGTTTCGCTATATCGTGTAGGGTAGTAAAGAGAGAACTATTGCGATTGTGTCCTGGTTTATCCGGATTAGCACCTCAGTAGAGAAAGCTGAAAACTGACTGTCATGATGTGGCGTGAGCCGGTCAGCTATTCGACAGGTTACAAATCTTTCGCGATTTTTTCCGCATTATGCGATGAATCAGCCTTTACCCGATCAGGTCTCTACAACACCCTATTCCGGATTAAATACTAACTAGGGGTTGCGCCTACATTTCTATTTGTCAAACTCCTATGGCTAAGTGAGGGTGATAAAGCCACATAGTCTGATTGCCTGGTTCGTTGCGCTAAACACCTCCTGTAATGACCAAACTTTGGGATAAAGAGTGTTTAGATTCATCCTGAACACGCCCATACTACCTATGTGGGGGCTGAAGCCGACGACTGGCCAACTCTCAGATTTTACAAAACGGCCGCACAGGAGGTAAAATTTTAAATAACATGCATTATATTACATAACGGCTCTGTTTTATAATATAGGAAGGGACAATATGAATGACTTCATTCAAAGATAATGTCTTTTGAACACTGCCCCTCTACAATGCGGGATCCCTTCAGGACATCTTCAAAATACCACTCGGGCGTGTGGTGCTCCTTGCCCGCGGGCGGTCCCTCGGTCGCAAGCTTCACGGCGTCCATCTTCGTCCATTGTATATTGACTCGGGTGAAGGCCATTCGCGTGCCTTCGATGCAGACCGACCACTTGATGGCATCAAGCCAAGGGCAGGCATTGACCAGCCGCTTCACGAGCCCGAAGTAGCTGTTGGGTATGGCTTCGGCAAGCCATAGCCAGATTATTAAATCCTTCATGGCTAGTTAGGCCACCCTATGCAGTTCGTCCAGTTGTTTTAGGTGATCGCTAAAGGGCACCGGATGTTCTGGTGCAAGGTATTGAGACCAAAATAGCTTCTCCGTGGAGTTCCCCTCTTTGGCTCAGAAGAACTCGGTAGTGTCTGAAATGCTGCGCGGCAGATCCGCAAACTCTCCTGGAGAAATCCAAATCCGGGTCAGTAAGAGGAACCTTTTCTTCACATATTTGTTCTGCATAATAAAGGCCTTACCCGCTGCAATTTTTCTGGCCTCCTAGACTTCTTGGAGGGCGCCCTGGGCTTCAACCCGAGCATCATGTGCACTTTGGCGGGCCTTGGCAAGTTCGGACTCTTGATCCGCAATGTTGCGCTCCAAGGACTTGCATTTCTTCACGACGTCCTGGAGCTCCTGCTGGACCTCACCGACCTTGGCCTCATGCTTTTCACGTGCGGCTTGTTCCTTGGCCGCTCTCTCCTCGGCCTCGGCCAATGCCTTCTTGAGGGTCTCCACCTCGGTCGCCGCTCCTAATAAATATGATGGCACTTTAGTCAGCACAAATCATTCATCCTTCCTGAATTTAGACAAGGTTATTGCATACCTTGATTGTCTTCCAGCTGTTTCTTCACACGGCCGAGCTCTTCCTCGGTCCGCTCTAGACTCTGCTGCAGTCTGGAGACCTGAGCAGCATGAGAGGTCACAGCCAGCAATGACGCCTGCTTATTCATATAGACATGTCAGGTTAGTCTCCTATGAATTTGATCCTCTGTTCGGCTTTTCTTTCTGAACACCGGACAAAGTCTCAAAGGCTACTGTCTATACTATGACATTCTTTTTATATAATTGTGTTGCTCACGTCAAAACCTGTTAGAAGGCTGGTACAGGCGTCGGTCAGTCTGCTCTTAACATACCACACCCTCTCAACCACCATACCCATAAGGATATAGTGTTCCTCAACAATGGAAGCACCCTGCAGCGCTTCCAGCAAATTATCCGGTGCCTCTGGATGGACAGAGGTCACC
Source organism: Triticum aestivum (assembly GCF_018294505.1). Lineage (NCBI taxonomy): Eukaryota > Viridiplantae > Streptophyta > Magnoliopsida > Poales > Poaceae > Triticum > Triticum aestivum. The sequence continues at coordinate 247,874,636 of NC_057804.1, read as the reverse complement.
GGTGGAATAGGCGCACCTCCTTCTTTCAACAGAGGCTGCTTGCATGATTCCGGAGTCGTATAGGTCTTTGGAATTGTATTTGGCTAGGGGACGAATTCGATATGGCCCCCATCGCGAGTATCCATCGGGATTTGCTCCTCCATGTGTCCGACGACCAAGGTTTCACCCTCTTGCGCTGCCTTGATGGCCTCCTGTGTATGTCCCTGGCCTGGGGTCCTTCAAGACAACACCTCAGTGTCATCCATGGCCTTGGGAGAGGAGGCCGTCGGAAGGGACCCACTGTCCATCACCTTCGGATCCAGCGAATTCCCCATTCATGAGGATAGCTGGAGGACGGTACAGGACGGGCTGCAGCACATGATTTGACATGTAAAAACCATGAAGGAAAAGGGCCGGATATATGAGTGCATCTTCGAGTACTTACGATTCGGCCAGGGGCTTATCCCTTGGGCGCCATTCCGAGCTGTTGTTGGTGTCCGCTGTGGAGTTGTCCGGGAGGGAAGACTTTCCCTTCTTGGACGCTTCGGCCTCCAAACGCGTGGAGGTCGTCCTTTTCTTTCTCCCCCGCCTTACGGGGGAATGGTTTTCTTCTTCTTCCTCCTCTTCTTCGTCGTCCTCGGTGGCGGAGGAATGAGTCTCGGCGTCTCCGGACGTCACGCCCGAAGTGCCCTTATGACGGAGGCCACCTCTGGTCCCCTTGGCCTTCTTCTTGTCCTTCTTCTCCGGCACTTGATAGGGCACCAAAACCAGCATCTTCGTCAAAAGTGGAATTACTGGGTCTTCGGGCAGCGGAGCCGGATAGTGAATCCGCTCTGCCTTCTTTGTCCAGCCCTGAGAGAATCAGTAGGGAGGCTTAGGCATCTTCCTCGATTATGCAAGTAAAGGATACACCTTGAAAACATGAAAAAACTTACCAGATCATACTGTAGCAAGGTCTGGTGCTTGGCCGGATTGTACTCCCACAAATGGCAAGTCAACCTTTAGGACAGAAGGATCCGGCGAACAAGCATCACCTGGATCAATTGACAAGCTTGATATTCTTGTCTATCATGCTCCTGATGCGCGTCTGAAGCGCTATCAGCTCGTTCGACGAAGACCGGTCCAGGCCCTTCTCTATCCAAGAGGTGAGCCGCATCGGGGCTCCAGACTGGAATTCGGGAGCCGCGACTGAGGGAGTCCTGGATTAGGGGGTATCCGGATAGCCGGACTATATACATCGTTCGGACTATTGGAGCGTGAAGATACAAGACTCAAGACTCCGGCCCGTGTCCGGATGGTACTCTCCTTTGCATGGAAGGCAAGCTTGGTGATCCGGATATTGTATTTCCTTCCTTGTAAGTGACTCCATGTAAACCCTAGCCCTCTCCGGTGTCTATATAAATCGGAGAGGTTGGTCCTTAGAAGGCCGATCACAATTACAATCATAATCATCATAGGCTAGCTTCTAGGGTTTAGCCTCTACGATCTCGTGGTAGATGTACTCTTGTACTACTCATATCGTCAATATTAATCAAGCAGGAAGTAGGGTTTTACCTCCATCGAGAGGTCCCGAACCTGGGTAAACATTGTGTCCCTTGCTTCCTGTTACCATCAGCCTAAGATGCACAGATCGGGACCCCCTACCCGACATCCGCCAGTTTTGACACCGACATTGGTGCTTTCATTGAGAGTTCCTCTGTGTCGTCGCTGGCAGGCTTGATGGCGCCTCCAATCTTCAACAACACAGTCCAGGGCGAGACTTTTCTCCCCCGACAGATCTTCGTGTTCGGCGGCTTCGCACTGCGGGTTCAATTCGCTTGGCCATCTGGAGCAGATCGACAGCTACGCCCCTGGCCACCAGGTCAGGTTCGGAAACTTGAACTACACGGCGGATATTTGCGGAGATTTGATCTTCGACGGATTCGGGCCTGTGCCAGGAGCACCGGACAGTCACGATGAGCACGGCCTAGACCTGCTGACGGACAATGTTCGGGACATCACCCCTGCAGTAGCCCTGGACCTAAATCCGGAGCAGGCTGCGTCGCCTAAGGACGGAGGGATGGGCCCCGCCCTGCAGGCTGCACACTCATCAGCGGTAGAGCCGAACACAGGCCACACTTGTGAGGAAGCCTATAACTCCGGACCCCCGGACTCGTATCCGGTTGTTGGTTCCAGTCCGCGCACTCTCGAGCCAGCCGAGCCAGGTTGGGCTCCGGTAATGGAGTTTACCGTGCGGACATCTTCCCTCACTCGCCCTTTGGCGACATGCTTAACTCATTAAAGTCTCTCTCTTTGTCAGGAGGCTCTTGGCCGAACTATGTCCGACTTGAGTTGGAAGCAGGCGACGAAGGAATTCGTTGCCCACCCACCACCCACTTCATTGCCACGGTCGATGACTTAACCGACATGCTTGACTTTGACTCCGAAGCCATCGACGGTATGGACGACGATGCAGGAGAAGAACAGGAACCACCGCTCACTAGGCGGTCGACAACCACCTCCTCCTACATATATGGTGGATACTCCAAAGGAAACCAATGGCGATGAGGCAACGGAGGATAACCCCTCAGGGAAAAAAGCAAAGCATCGGCGTCGTCAACGCCGCTCCAAGCCCCGCCACAGCAATACCGACATAGGAGATGAAAACAATCCGGAGGGCGCCAAAGATGGATACAACCCTGATCATCCTGCCTTTAAGCAGGCCGGGCTAGCCACGGTGGGATACTTGGAAAGGGACAACTATACGCCCCCCTCTGAGGACGAGGTAAGCCTCGGCAATGACGAATTCAGCGTGCCTGAAAACCCGGTGGAACAAGTTCGGTTCAAGTGACGGCTCATGGCCACGGCAAGGAGGCTGCAAAGGAAGCGACAACAGCTTAAAGCTGACCAAGATTTGCTCACGGACAGGTGAACCAAGGTCCTGGCCACCGAAAAATACGGACTCGATCGCCCCGACAAAGGGCAGACACGACACAACTAGCTACCTCAACCTAAGCAGGAGAACCCAAGGCACATACCCCAACGTCAACACATCACTACGGTCCAAGACAATACGAAGGAGACACGAAGAGGCATCCTCAAGCCTCGGCGCAATGGTCATAAACGTCAAGTAATGGAAGCTGGTGCCAAGTCCAATAACTCCCAGTCTGGTCAGCGGACAAAGAATAGCTCAAGCCTATCCGGCCCGAGCCACACACTCGATCAACCATGTGAAATTCTGGTACTCCTAGAAGGACCGCAAAGCATACCAATAGAGAATGCCAGATCCTCAAAACAAAGCGGCTGGTCATGTGCCGGGAACAATGAGGGGAGGCGTCTAGTCCAGAGACCCCCCAGAGCATAAAAGTACGACCGATCTCCACCGATCATACCAACCACATCAATTCAATTGCAGTACCTCTAGACCTAGTAGTTCGGGGGCTCCATAACACATGAAGCCCCCGCGGGTATGAAACCACAAATAACATCTTCTAAAAGATGCCAGGCGCAAAGGCCAAGTTTTATTGGCCCACCACTCTAACGGTTGTCTTTGGAGCACCAAAAAATGCCACGCCAAAGAATAATTCTTCGGCACCTTCCCCTCATACGGTAATTTACCATATGCTAATGGGATGAGCCACGTTGACTACATTCCACGTGGTAAACTATTAGGCCAACACCATGTGATATAATCACACCTACGGGCAAGGCCGAACCCCGCCCTTTGAGCGGAAACCATACGACCACCGGAGCAGCGAGTCGTGCATGCCTATCAACATTTTGATATGACAGCCAACTATCCGGACACCCACTGAGGAGTCCGCGCTACTTCACGGTATAACGGCTGGGTTAACCAGGGTCCGATCAGGAACCCTCGGGTCAGCCACAAGAGGACGTTCAGGTGTCTCCAGGCATCTGCCTTTACAAACTAACTTTGACGCAGAACAAGATTGGCGACGTGGAATCGGCCTAGACACACAAGGGCAGGAACATGCATGTGAACCCCCCCACAAAGAAGGCAGTCCTGATTCACTTCAGATCCACTCAAAGCCCTCTCCAGTCCGGCCATCACAGGTTCCGCCAAAAACACCTCTTTTCATAATCATAAATCGTACTCATATGCATAGACATATCATCCTACCACAATGCGTAGACTGAAATAACACTTGCCGGCCGTCATTTATCGTTAATGCCTCTTTGCCAAAAACGACAGCCATGCCTCGTGTTACGCCCGATGATGCCGGGGCCTTCACAGTACGGCAATAAAGTCCGACCACCTTTTCAGTCGCTCGGCACCCCAAACTTATAGCACTATATGCATCAGCTCTGAATCATGTCTTGGGTCATTGGTTGGGTTTGCCCGCTCCCATGTTTTGGTACCTTACGTTTCGTTCCATCGGCTAAGGTAGCGCTAGGAGAACTACAGCGATTGTGTCCTGGTTCTGCCGGACGAGCACCTCAGTAGAGAAAGCCGAAAACCGACTGTCATGATACAGCGAGAGCTGGTCAGCTGTTCGAGAGGTTGTAAAATCCTTAAAGATTCATTCCGCATAACGCCATTATAAATGCAGAGTGCGACGGATCGGTCTTCCGATCAGGCGCTAATAGAGCCCCTAGTTCGGCCTTCCAAACACTAGGGGCTGCGCCGACCATACTCGAATTCCTATGGCTAAGTGAGAGTGGTAAAGCCCTATAGTCCGATTGCCTGGTTCGTGGTGAGGAACACCTCCTGAAAAGGACCCAACCATGGGATAAAGAGTGTTCAGTTATGTCCCGAACACCCCCGTATTTCTTTCATGGGGGCAGAAGCCAACGACTGGCCAACTCTCAGGATTTACATGCACTAAATAGCCGCACAGGAAGAACATATGTTCAAACAAAACAGGCAATAAATAATAAAAGTGCCATTATCCCATATTACAAAGAACGGCACGAATGCCCTCAGGGAAATATAATGTCTTTAGTACACTTATCCGCCACAAGGCGGGCTCCCTTCAGTACACCTTCATAGTGCAGCTTGGGCTTGCGGTGCTCCTTACCCTCCGGCGGCCCCTCAGTCATCATCTTCTCCGCGTCAAGCTTCCCCCAATGCACTTTTGCACGGGCAAACGCCATGTGCGCACCCTCTATACAGACTGATCGCTTGATAGCATCAAGCCGAGGACAGGCGCCCACAATCTGCTTCACAAGTCTGAAGTAACTGCTTGGAATTGGCTCCGCGGGCCACAGCCGGACAACCAAGTCCTTCATGGCTAGTTCGGCTGCCTGGTGCAGTTCGACCAGTTGCTTCAGCTGATCGATAAAAGGCACCGGATAGTTCGGCACCAAATACTGCGACCAGAAATTCCTCTCTGCAGACTTCTTCTCCTCGGTCCGGTAGAATTGGGCGGCATCTGATATGCTGCGAGGCAGATCCACAAACGCCCCTGTAAAAACAAGAATTCAGCTTGTTGCTTAGAGTTCTCCCCACTATCATGTAAAAATGGCCATGATACAAAAGGCCTTACCAGCCGCAACTTTCTGGGCCTCCTGAATGTCCCGCAAAGCAGCTCGGGCTTCTTCTCGAACATCTTCCGCGGCTTGGAGGGCTTGGGCGAGTTCGGATTCTTTACCTACTAGACTCTGCTCCAAGCCCTCGCTTTTCTTCACAACCTCCTGGAGCTCTCACTCAATTGTGATGACCCTGGCCTCGTGTTTCTCACGAAGCGCATGTTTGGCGGCAGCCTTCTCGTTGGCATCAGCCACAGCCTTCTGTAGTGCCTCATATTCGCCACTCGCTCCTAGGGCATACAATACAAATAGTTTTCAATAGGCACAATTATTCATTCGTGCCTACTTCAAGACAATGTTTCAACATACCTTGCTTATCGTCCAATTACTTCTTCACACGGCCAAGTTCTTCCTTGGCCCGTTCTAGGCTCTGCTTTAGTCCGGACACTTATGCATTATGAGCGGCCGTCTTATCTGCAGACGCCTTCTTTCACACAAAAGGGTATACATCATTAACAAAGGCTCCCGCAAAAGCAGAGGATTTGATCCCCTGCCCGGCTCTCTCTCTTTCGCAGGACAGTGTATTAGGGGCTACTACTCATATTATGACGATTCCTCAAAGGTTTCTTAGAAAACATACCTCAAAAGCCTTTATAAGGCCAAGGCAGGACTCATTTAGCCCGCTCTCGGCGGACTGAATGTTTTCAACCACCGCACCCATGAGGGTCCGATGCTCATCGACGATAGACGCGCTCTTTAACACTGTCGATAGATCGCCTGGCAGCTCCACTTGGACAGAGGTTGTCGGCGGGGTAGGCAATCCTCCCACCGTCGAAGGCGACTGCTCGCCCGACCCTGGAGCCTTAGAGGTCTCCAGGACCTTATCCGGCTGTGGTCCAAACCCGAGATCCCCCCATCGTCGACACGCCGCGGGGCCGCCGCCCCCTTGTGTCCGGCTCCAGAGACATGCCTCCCCTAGTCCGGGTCTCTTTGAGACGACACCTCGGTGTCTCGCCTGGACTTCGGGGAAGGAGCCTCCGGAGGCGTCTCGCTCGCAAAAGCGTCTGAGCTCAGTGAATCCTCCGACGAGGAGTGTCCGGCACGAGATCTCGCCGCGTTGTACGAAATATGGCGACAGTTAAAGCTACTGTACCCAAACGACCCTGGATGCATATGCGCGTTCGGATTTCGGATACTTATGACTTTTCCAGGGGTTGGGCCCTGGGATCCCACTCCGGGCTGTTATCGGCAGCCGTGTGGATGCCTCTGGGTGGGAACTTTTCCCCCTCTTGGGCGATTCGGCCTCTAGGGACGAGGAAGACCGCCTTTCTTCCCACCTCTAGAGTGAGGCTCGTCCTCCTCTACTTCCTCCTCTTCGTCTTCAAAAGAAGGAGCGTGGCTAGAATCTTCGGATTTTGCGTCCGAAGCCTCGCGGTGACGAAGGCCACTCGGGGTCTTTTTGACATTCTTGGGGGCCTCTTTCTTTGCCGCCTCGTAAGGTGCGGGGACCAGCATCTTCGTCAGAAGAGGTCCGGCCGGTTCCTTCGGCAGCGGGGCCGGACAATGTATCCGCTCCACCTTCTTTATCCATCCCTGGGGTCACGATGAAACACGATAAAATGTCTCCCTCAGGGCGTGCCAACTGAAGCATGGATGGACAGAGCGTGGCTGTAACTTACCGGGCTTGCAGAATGGGATAATTGATACCCACGGTCCTCGGCGGAGCACGGCCACGATTTGCTGGACTTAAAGAGCACCTCCAGATATCCTTGTGGGAGGAGTCATAGAGCTCCCGAAGGGTTTGGTGCTCGGTTGGGTCGAACTCCCACAGATTGCAGGCTCGGCGCTGGCACAGGAGAACCAGGCGAACTAGCATCACCTCGACTACATCGACGAGTTTGACGTCCTTGTCGACCACACTCTGAACGCGTGTCTGGAGCAGTGACAACTCATCGGACGAGGACCAGTTCGGGCCCTTCTTGGGCCAGGACGTGAGCCGCTGTGGGGCTCCGGATCTTAACTCAGGAGCTGCGGCCCACTTTTGCCGAGTGGTTCGGTGATATAGAACCACTGCAGCTGCCACTCCTTGACGGAGTCATTGAAGGCACCCTTCGGCCAAACGGCCTTGGGAATCTTGCTCACCATGGCGCCGCCGCACTCGGCGTGCTCACCACTCACCACCTTGGGCTTCACATTGAAAATCTTCAGCCACAGGCCGAAGTGAGGCGAAATCCGGAGAAAAGCCTCGCACACGACGATGAACGTCGAGATATTGAGGAAGGAGTTGGGGGAAAGATCATGAAAATCAATCCCATAATAATACATGAATCCACGGACAAATGGGTGAAGGGGAAACCCGAGCCCATGGACAAAATGGGGAAGGAACACGACTCTCTCGTGAGGCTCTGGAGTAGGGACGACCTGTCCCGCCGGTGGGAGACGGTGGCCGATCTTCTTGGCCAGATACTCAGCTTCTCGGAGCCTCTTGATGTCCTTCTCCTGGACGGTAGAGGCCATCCATTTGCCTCCTGCTCCGGATCCGGACATCTTTGGAAAAACTCTCTTCGATGGATAAGAAGAATGCTCGGGCGTTAGGGCTCAGACAAAGGGGAATGGGCTTGCGGAAGGAGAAGGCGGGTGTAAAGAGGAAGAGACCTTATCTCTTTATAGAGACGGTAAAAGCTTTTTGCGCCTCCGCACTTTCCTGGTGGAACCAGCTCGCTCCCCACTAGCCGCGATTGGCGGTGCGGTTGGATTATCCATGCCCATATTGATGAGAATCCCGCAATAAGGGGACACAATCTCTGCTATGGCAAAACGTGTAGAAGAAACCGCCTCGCGATGTGCACTATGGCTGGTTGTGGGAAAACAGTTCGAATAATGACCGGACCGTGATTACATGTCGCGTGGTCAGCAGATTACGTTTGTGAAATATCACTTTCTCTACGGTTGTATGTGAAGATCATTTTGTAGATCCGGACGCGGTCTATGTGTTCGATGATTACCTTGGAGTATTCGGAGAAGGAACCCACCTTGCAATGCCGAAGACAAGACTGAGCGCCGGACTCATCGTCATTGAAGCCTGGTTCAGGGGCTACTGAGGGAGTCCTGGATTAGGGGGTATCCGGACAGCCGGACTATATACATCGTTCAGACTATTGGAGCGTGAAGATACAAGACTCAAGACTCCGGCCCGTGTCCGGATGGGACTCTCCTTTGCGTGGAAAGCAAGCTTGGCGATCCGATATTGTATTTCCTTCCTTGTAACTGACTCCATGTAAACCCTAGCCCTCTCCGGTGTCTATATAAACCGGAGAGGTTGGTCCTTAGAAGGCCGATCACAATTACAATCATAATCATCATAGGCTAGCTTCTAGGGTTTAGCCTCTACGATCTCGTGGTAGATCTACTCTTTTACTACTCATAGCGTCAATATTAATCAAGCAGGAAGTAGGGTTTTACCTCCATCGTGAGGGCCCAAACCTGGGTAAACATTGTGTCCCTTGCTTCCTGTTACCTTCAGCCTAAGACACACAGATCGGGACCCCCTACCCGAGATTCGCTGGTTTTGACACCGACAGCGGCCCAGGTGTTGACGCGCGGCTCTGTGATGTAGAACCACTACTGCTGCCACCCTTTGATGATCTCCACAAAGGTACCTATTGGCCATGTGATGTCAGGCATCTTGCTAACCATGGCACCTCTGCACTCCGCGTGTTGACTGCCCACGACCTTCGGCTTCACATTGAAGATCTTTAACCATAATCCAAAGTGTGGTGGGATGCGGAGGAAGGCCTCGCACATGACAATGAATGCCGAGATGTTGAGGAAGGAGTTGGGGGCCAGATCATGGAAATCCAGCCCATAGTAGAACATGAGTCCGCGGACGAACGGGTGGAGAGGAAATCCCAACCCGCGGACAAAGTGGGGGATGAATACTACCCTCTCATGGGGCTCCGGGGTGGGGACGATCTGTCCCTTGGCCGAAAGCTGGTGGGCGATTTCCTTGGCCAAATACCCAGCCTCCCGGAGCTTTGCAATGTCCTTCTCCTTAACGGAGGAGACCATCCACTTGCCCTGCGCTCCGGATCCGGACATGGTTGGAGTGCTTTCTTGGGGCGGAAAAGATGATAACTTGGGCGCTGGAGGCGTGGGTGAAAGGGGTGAATCCTTATCTCTTTATAAAGGCAGTGAATATCAAGCGCCTCCCCACTCGCCCTAAAAACTCGCCTATTCCCAAGAGCCGTGCAGATGATACGGTGGGATTACCCATGCCTGTATTGATGAGAATCCCGCAATAAGGGCACACAATCTCTTCTTTGACAAGACGTGCCAATGAAACCGCATCTCGAAATATGGAGTGGTAGGCTCAAAATAGTTCGAAATAATGGTCGGGCGGCGACGTGATGTCACGCTACAAAAAGTTGTCAGCAGATTGGACTCGTGAAATATTGTACTCCCTGCGGTTGTGTGCGGAATTTGTTTTGCAGAGCCGGACACGGTTCTTGTGTTCAAAGACTATTTTGGAGTATTCGGAGAAGGAACCCGCCTTGCAATGTCGAAGACAATTCACACGCCGGACACCTCGTCATTGAAACCTGGTTCAGGTGCTACTGAGGGAGTCCTGGATTAAGGGGTCCTCGGACGACCGAACTATGTGTTGTGGGCAGACTGTTGGGCCGTGAAGATACAAGACAGAAGGCTCTCTCCCATGTCCGGATGGGACTCTCCTTGGCATGGAAGGCAAGCTTGGCGCCCGGATATGAAGATTACTTTCTCTGTAACCGACTTTTACAAACCTAGTCCCCGCCGGTGTCTATATAAACCGGAGGGCTTAGTCCGTAGAGGCAATCTTAATCATACCGGCTAGACTTTTAGGGTTTTAGCCATTACGATCTTGTGGTAGATCAACTCTTGTAATACTCATATTCATCAAGATCAATTAAGCAGGAAGTAGGGTATTACCTCCATAGAGAGGGCCCGAACCTAGGTAAACATCGTGTCCCCCGCCTCCTGTTGCCATCAACCTTAGCACAATTTGGGACCCCTACCCGAGATCCGCCGGTTTTGACACCGACACTAACTCCTCCGTCCGAGGTAAATATCTCGCAGCAAAGAAGATCACAGTCTCTTGCTGGCAAGTATTTGCTCGGAGCTCAAGGAGATTTCTCTCATAAATTCCATAGCATTTTGGTTTAGCATCAGAGAATCAAAGCTTCGAACGCTACACCCCTCTTAATATTACGGTGGTCCTATGACTCAACGAAAGAAGAAGAAGAACAAAATAAATGCTACGCGTTCATCTCGTCTTCATTCCTCCTCGAGCGCATTGCTTGAACTTCAGCAATTTTTAGGGGTCACTCTTGTTAGCTTTATCTTCGGTGATAACCTTTGCTGCCATGCAGGGAGATTATCTTCGTTGTTTGCATCAAACTCCTCGATACTTCTGGGATCTGCTACTCTATGTGCACTAGCAAACACACAAGTCCCACACAAGTCCTATCATTGCACCAACGATCTCCCCCTTTTTGGACGGTTGTTGAAAAAACAGATAAACATCAAAGGGATGATAGATAAGTGAAATCTAAATCAAACAAGAGTGACCTTGCGTTACTTGACTCGATGATGAAATATACTCCCTATTGGTGTCAAAATTGACAGACCTCGGGGTAAGGGGTCCCAAGCTACGGATCTAGGATTGATGGGTAACAAGGGACGAGGAAAACAGTGTTTACCCAAGTTTGGGCCCTCTCGAAGAGGTAAAACCCTAGGTCCTTCTTGTTGTATTGAATGTATAACGTGGTTTACAGAGTAGATCTACCTCGCGATCAAAATGAGCTAAACCCTAAGGCTATGAGGTGATGAATGTAGCTCTACCACTAAAGACTAAAAACCCTCGGTTTATATAGACACCAATAGGGTTAGGGTTACCGGAGATAGATTACAACAAGAGGGAAAGAGATTAGGTCCATCCTTAATTTGGAGGGCACACCACAGCTTCATAGATCTCCGGCCAAGATACGGCTCCACCAGCTCGGCCAATGTACAATGGGCCGTCGCCCCGAGGACCCCTTAGTCCGTGACTCCCTCAGTAGCCCCCGAACTTGCCTCCAATGCTGGGGATCGTCTTCTCAAATCTTCAAATCATCGGATTGCGAGACAAGTTCATTTATTCCGTTTGAAGCCATGTCAATTCCGCCGAACATGATCTGGAACCCGCTCTAATGCACTCGGGTCCAGATAGTCTCAAGATTCTAGGATTTGAAGACATCTCGAGACTGAGGTGGGACCATCAATGTTTAATGCCGTTCCTCGAGGCAAGAGGTTCGCACACATTTCTAGAGGGAGTGTCGCCTAATGCCGTCCTTCCGTGCACCCTTCCTTTCGGCTTCACGATAAGACACTTATTTATAGATCCAGAGGCGCTGAGAATAGGTATCCTCCCCTGCGCCAAGAACGTCACTGAAAAATTCTACAAAGGCATGGCCGACGTCCTAGGTTCTTCCTCGCACCCTCACAGCCTGCTACCAGGCGATTTTTTTTTTGACTGTGAAGACAGTAGGAAAGGTTCCTACTGCATATATATTACTAAAACCTCAGGGTGTACAATTACATGTGTGATTTACATACATGGGTGGTTGAGGCACCACCATGGGACACCCTAGTTTACAAGACGCCTACTGTATGGACCCAACTATGGCAGATACAATATGTTGTTTGGAAGGTTTCACTCTATATCTAAGATTGTCAAAGTCCAACTTAAACCTCTGTTTCCAGGAAGCAACTGATGGCTTAATTTTCCTAAAGTGGTGGTTGTTTCTCTCCTTCCAGAGACTCCAGGCCGACGTCAAAAAAATATCCATCCACATCTTTCTAGGGTGCACGGTCTTCTGATGTTTGATCATGTCAAGTCTGTCATGCTGCAAAGACCAGTTGAAGCCTAGATGTAGCCAACATTCCTGACTAAATGTGCAGTGAAAGAAGAGGTGTTCCACCGTTTCTTCAACATGTTGGCCACAAAGGAGGCAGTCGAAGTTTGTCCCAATGTTGTAGTGCCTCCTCTTGAGCATGTTTCTGGTGTTGAGGCGATCAACCAGCAGGAACCACCCGAATGTTTTGAGCTTGGGAGTACACTTTGCTTTCCATAACCAACCGAAGGCTTCATGGGCAGTTACATCTCTGAAGTAGAATCTGTAGTATGATGATGTCTGAAAAGTATTGCCGCCCCAAATACACTGCCAGGTGTCATGTTCCTCCGTAAGAGTGTTTTCGGCCACTTCAAGTTGGATGGATCGCAGCTCATCATGGGCCTGAATAGAAAGCGGGAGATGAAAGTTTTCCTGCAGATGGGGGGACGTGAAAATGTGTTGTACCGAGACATCTTCAGAGATAGCATATGAGTAGGCTCTCGGGCAACTATCAGCATATATGGACTGGCTCCAATTATCTTTCCAAAAGAGCGTAGAAGATCCATTCCCAATTTTTACGTGCGTGACGCCGCGATATATGGGCATTAGCTGAGTTAAGTCTTTCCACCAGAAGGAGCCACATGCATCATGTGCATGAGGGATGGAGTCACCATAGTAGGAATCCCAAATGAGATGTACCCAAGGGATATCATGCCTGTTGTAAAACTTGTGGAGAAACTTAAGCAGCAAAGCGTCATTCTGTATTTTGAGGTTGACAACTCCCAGTCCACCATTTTTCTTAGGCCTGCAGACCATGTCCCAAGCCGCAAGAGAATTGCTCTTGGTCCCATCTTCGGTCCGTTTTTGCCATAGGCAATGCCTTCTGATCTTGTCTAGTTGGGCCATAATTTTTGGTGGGATGCAAATGGTACCCATAGTGAACATGATAAGAGAGGTTACCAACGAATTCATTAGAGCAAGTTTCCCCGCGTACGACATTAGAGACATAGCAGCCGTAATGTTTCTTTCTGCTTTGCAAACAAGCGGAGCCAGATCCAGCACGGTCGGACGAGTGGTGCCTAGGGGCAGCCCCAGATATGTGAACGGCATGGAACCCACTGTGCAACCTAACAGCTCAGCCAGTTCTTTGCATTTGTCAGGAGGCGTGTTAATTGGCACAAGTGTGGACTTATGGAAGTTGATTTTGAGCCCTACTGACGTGGCGTAATCCTCCAGAATTTCCTTAATCTTGGTGAGTTGCCGGGTGCAAGCTGGCAGGATGATGAGTGTGTCATCCGCGTATTGGATAACTGGGTAATCCCCGTTAGTGTCACGTTGGATTGGTAAGTTCAGGATATTATTCCGAAGAGCTTCGTTGATTGCAGATTGAAGGAGATCCGCAGCTATAACAAATATCAGAGGCGAGAGGGGGTCACCTTGTCGCACACCGCACTTGCATAGGAAAGAACTTCCTGGAGTACCATTTAGAATGATTGAGGATTTGCCAGAATTGAAGATACTTTGCATCCAGTGGAGCCATTTGTCATTGAAACCCACTTTTTTCATAATGTGGAGCATAGCCGAGTGTTGAATAGTGTCAAAGGCTTTGGCAAAATCAAGTTTCAGTAGGATAATCTCATTTTGCGTGGCTTGACACTGGTGAATATACTCGAAGGCCCACGCTAAGCAGTCATGTATGGATCGTCCACGCAAGAACCCGTATTGATTATGGTGGACTATCTGCAAGATGATTTTTTGGAGACGATTGGCCAGTAGTTTGGTGATCAGCTTAAGGCAACAATTGAGCAAAGTGATTGGGCGGAAGTCATTGACCGTCTCCTGGGAGGCATTCTTTGGTATCAGAGTGATATAACCATAATTTACGCTTTCAAGATTCAAGTCTCCTCTGTGAAATTCATTGCATAAGTTGTAGAAATCATTTTTAATGATAGGCCAACAAGCTTTCAGAAAGGCTCCATTGAAACCATCCGGGCCCGGGGCTTTGTCCGGGGGCATTTCCTTAATCGCAGCATCAATTTCATGCGTTGCAAACGGGGCAGTGAGGCGCTCAAAGTCCACTTGGTGACGGAGCAGAGACGATAGGTTGAGTTTCATGTTAGGTTTCGAGCAAGAACCCAGCCTTTGTTTGAAGGCTTGAAATAAGATAGCTTCTTTACTTGCATGATCCTTGATGGTATACCCATTTTCAGATTTTAGGGTAGCAATGCAGTTTCGTCTGAATCGTTCCGTGGCAACAGCTTGAAAAAATTTCGAGTTTTCATCGCCAAACTTAATCCAACGGATTGTGCATCTCTTCTTCCAGTACTCCTTTTGGTAACTAAGGAGTCGTAGGAGGTTTTTTTTGAGGATTTTTTTGAAGTTACGCTCAGGGATCGAAAGTGTACGTCGTTCTTCAAGACTATCCAGCTCAAGAAGGGCCTTATTTGAGTTCTCAATGGCAATTTTTAGGCGGGAAATCTTTTTGCTCCAGTGGGATAGGGCGTATCTGACAGCTTTCAGCTTTTGACAAAGGATCGAAGCTGCATTTTTGTCTTTGCCAAATTTTATGGGTTTATTCCAAGCGTCCTCCACAGTCTGCATAAAGCCAGGGTGCGCAATCCAGTATGTTTCAAACCGGAAGATCTTGCTCCGGGGGATTGTGGATTGAATGACCACGGAGCAGGGAATGTGATCAGATACAGGGCGGCCCAAAGGGTTTACCATGGTATTGGGGAAGGATGTCGTCCAGTTGAGCGAGGTGAAGAACCAGTCTAGTTGTTCAAGCAGGGGGTTGATCTGCATGTTCGACCAGGTGTAAGCCCTACCTTTAATAGGAAGTTCAGTTAAGTCTTGCTCACGGATGAAGTCGTTGAAAGTAAACATATCCTGGGCGTTTCCCCCTAGTAGGTTTCGATTGTTAGGCGATCGAATGAAATTGAAGTCTCCAAGCAGTAGCCAATCTTCAGTCAGCGGAATTGTCAAGTCAAACAACCATTTAGTGTAAGTATTACGCTGCTCCCCTTGACACGGGCCGTAGATGTTAACCAACGTCCAAGTATGCACATTTTGAGTGGAAGTGAAGGTGACGCCTAATGCAAATTGTTCCTCAAAGGCGATCGTACCAGAGAAGAGAGCATTATTCTAGATCGTAACAATTCCCCCCGACGCTCCGACAGACGGGATATACGCAAATTTATCAAAGCGTTTTGGACAAATCAACTTGAGAGTGCTAGCATCAAACGTCTGCATTTTAGTCTCTTGAAGACAGATAATCGCACATCCACTAGACTGGATCGCATTAGATAAGGCTAAGCGCTTTTTGTCCGCATTAAGACCACAAATATTCCAACAAAGTACGTTCCACGACTGCAAAAGAGCCATTAAGCGAAGAAATAAAGCGAGGAATCAAGCTGAGGATGATGAAGAGGTCCCCGCCGGGTCTTCAGTGAAAGCAGCAACCGTGAGCTCCTCCTCCGGGATAGCACATAGATTTGTGTCAATGGCTTGCATTGTGGGAATGTCAGTTAGAGGAGGGAGATCTTCAGGAGCCATCTGATTTGAAGCAGCAGTTGCAGGACCAGCAGAGACGGCTGTAGGAACAGTGCGCGGTTTTACCTTGGACTTAGAGACCTTGGCTTCAGACAGAGAGGTGGTGCGAAATCCATCATATTTGTTAGTACGAGTGCTGCGACGGAGAGTGGAAGTGTCAATGGGGACTGGCGCCTTTCCTTTGCGTTTATGAGCTGAAGAACCCACCGCACTGCTTGTAGTTTCAGAAATGGCACCTGTTGCAATCTGAAGCAGGCCAGTCTGAGTTTCAGAGTGACGTGCAGCCAAGTCCATGAGGTGTGAATCAGTCTCCAAATCAGAACTGAAAGTGTTGGTTTGTACCACCACAGTGGAAGAATCCTCAGTTTCAGTCAGCAGCACATGAGAAGCTTCCATGGATCCCTGTGGTTCCAGCCTGGACTGATCAACAAGTGGTGTCTGGCTGTCAGAAAGTTCCTCAATGAGCAGTGATGCAGTAGTTGCCGGAGCAAGCAGAGTATTTTGTGAGAATTGAATGCCAGTAGGGCCAGAAGTGACCTGAACTTCAAAGTGCATAACCTCGTGTCTGAATCCAAAACCAGCAGCCCATGGTCCCCTTGTAGCAAGTATAGGCCGGATGGCATTGAAAAGTGCAGTATTGAGTTGCTGTCGGGGAACAGGGTTGGCCAAAAGGATTTCCATGAGGGAATCGCCCTGAGCAGATAGACCAAAGCGCATACCTTGGTCATGAATGTCGACAGAGATGGTAACCACGTCAGCAGCAGTAGATGGAGCCGCCAGAGCAGCAGAAAAGGCTCCTGGAGAAGTCACTGGCATAACAAGCAAGTCGGAGACAGTGGCATCAGATTCTTCCGAGGATGTATATTCAGAAGATTCAGTAATTGCCTCATGCCATGCTTGCATAGGATTGTCAGTGACATTATTGTCAGGAACCACTCCATGCATAACAGTCAAACCCTGAGAGGCCAGCCAGGCTTGGAAGTTCATTAGGTGGGGTGGCATAGGAGGAGCTGGAGGTTCAGGCCAGGGAGCCCACTCTTGGTTGGGAGCTTCTGCATTGTTGTGATGCACAGGGTGATTGGGGGCAGCATTCTGTACCAGCCAGTTGTGAACTTGCTGCTGGTAAAGCTGTTCAGCAGTGAGTTCAGGCCCGAACTGAGGATGTGGATTGCCATCTGCGGGAGGAGGTTCTTCATTTGGAGGTAGCACATCAGGCAGCAACCCATTCCAGTCATTGCTTCTCAAAATAGTAACCTGGACCGTCCAGTCATTGCTCCCAGGCGATTGGTCCAGCTGTTCGATCTCACATATCCAGCTGATTCGCTTGCAGACGCAGCGCTTCCTCCCTTCGGTCGATCTAGTGCCAGTCTATGCTAGTCTCATCTCCATTGATGGTCGTGCCCTTGCCGAGAACTCCCCTGCCCCAACCAAGGAGGAGAGGGAATGCCTCATGCCCTTCCTTCTAAGAGGTTAGGGTTTCCTATTCATCCCTTTCTATGAGGTCTGCTAGAGTTCTATGAATCTAGTTCCACAACCTCACCCCGGGGTCCATATTGCACATTTATGGCTTTGTAGCCTTGTGCGACATATTTTTGAGTTGCGAGCCCACTTTGACTTGTGGAGGAAGTATTTTTGTCTTGTCCCCCGCCTCCAGGAGGGATCTATATTTGAGGTAGGCGGCACCGAAGTAGGGCGAATTGCTAGGACAGCGTACCTAATCGGGACCCCACAGAAAGATCCCGAAGGATGGACTTCAGAGTGGTTTTATATTGAAGACATTCCCCCGATGCAATTCGCCAAGGGCTGCCCGAATATTCAAATGACCCACCTATAAACTGGTACAACTGGCGGCCTAGAGGCCCTTATCAATGGGACGGTGAAGAAGTGCGTGCACTGGCGGCCAAGATCAGACTGCTAACTAGTAGCAACCTAACCATGATCAAAGTTATGTCCATCGCCATTACCCGATGCGTGCAACCTGCCCAACAGCATGGTCAACCTTTATGGTGCTATAAGGGGACCAACGATGTGACACATCACCAGCGGCAAGGGCCAGACAACAAGGCAGCCCTAGCCAAAATACTGGCTGATCTCTTCAAGGGAGACAAAGCAGAGTTCGCTCGCATGAGTATTTGAGAAGGCTACTCTAGATACAATTCGGCGGACTTGGTAAGTCACAATCCATTACTTTGAGCCCGCGTATCAAGCCGAATTCTTACTGATGACCACTTAATACGGGATGGAGGCTGTCAGGACCCCGATCCAATGCCACACCGATCTAGCATGTAACACCTCATATCACTTTGCGGCCTCACGCACGGTATCCCCACGGGTGTCACCTTACCAGGCCCGGGACCATTTGCGCCTTTTGGCTCATGTATATGATAGTGTCGCTAGCATCCATATGACAAGGAACCCGGGATGACATGGCTAGTCGTAAACCTAAAGTGGCACTAACTTACAGGGACAGGCATACCTGACCCAGCAATGAACGTGTCCGTCATCAGCGAGTGAATTCGGGCTGTAGCAACTGGGCTAGCAGGACTCCGGTAAACCGGGCTGTAGCAGGCTAACATGACTCCGGTAAACACTGCGTGACATTTCCCCGAAGGGACAGACACAGGAACGAAGAAGGACACATGCCGGCCAGCCTAAGTGTTCCGGAGCAGTAGCAAGCTACCAAGGCTCAGTGGAAGCACTAGGAGACATTTCCTGGTAAGAGAGGCTACCAAGGATAGACAACTAGATAGTCAGATCCCACACATACCAAGCATTTCAATAACAAACACACAATATGCTCGATATGTGCAAATACAACATGGCATCACAACATGACTCTACAACTCAAGTATTTTATTCAATAGGCTCCAAGGAGCGAGATGTTACAAACATGGGTCTCTCGACCCAGCATTCAGAGCATACAAGTCAAAACACATGCGGAAGCTTAACATGTCTGAGTACAGACATCTACAAATGGAAAAGGCTGAGAAGCCTGACTATCTACCAGATCCTACCGAGGGCACAAGATCGTAGCTGAGGTAACAAGCTAAACGTCGAAGTCCATGTGAAACTACTAGTGAGACTGAAGTCTCTCTGCAAAAACATAAAATAGGCAAACGTGAGTACAAATGTACCCAGCAAGACTTACATAAAAACTAACTACATATGCATCAGTATCAATAAAGGGGGGTGGTGGAGTTTAACTGCAGCAAGCCAGCTTTGACTCGGTGGCTATCCTGAACTACGACTGCAAGTAACTCTTTTGAGGTGGCGCACACGAGTCCACATATTCACCATATCAATACACCACTATGGATCTACTCCCGTCTCCCTACGAGAACGCCATCCATAGCACTCACGCTTATCTTGCGCATTTTAGAGTACCCACTTTCACTTGTCTATGAACTGTACATGCAACCCAGAAGTCCTTTACCATGGACACGGCTATTCGAATAGATAATGTTAACCCTGCAGGGGTGTACTTCTTCACACACGCTCTCGCCACTTACCACCATGTACACCTCGTGTATCTCGGCAACCTTCAAGCGGAAGCCTGGCGAGGGAGTCGGCCACGACCTGACTAACCACACAAGTCTCTCGTCCAGGTTTATCGCCTATTCGGGTTCCATCCGCAAGGAGATCCGGCCGGGGTGTCTCTCACGGCCCCAAACGATGTGTGCAGGGTTCCCAAGCCCACCATTCGGGTGCCACTTGGTACACCGGGCCACTGTGCCTAGTCTGTCCCAAGCTCACCTATACCGGGTGCCACTTGGTAGACTACTAACACTACCTACAAACACCAGAAACTAGTTGCAATTCCTGGACAGAGATCGAGTTGATTAATAAGTCGAGAGGGGTCGAGTTACCAGAACCCAATGTGTGGTAGTAACTGTTCGTGGATCACAAACACAGAACTCAGTTCCTGAGGACGGTTTCAATGAGACAACCCACCATGTACTCCTACATGGCCTCTCACCGCTACCTTTACCAAATCGTGTTCACACACTTAGCTCACACACAGTAGGACATGTTCACACACCTTCGATTCATCCCCGATGAATCAGACCTGACTCAACTCTAAGTAGTAGCAGGCATGATAGACAAGCATGAATGAGTAGGCACATCAGGGCTCAAACAATTCCTACTCATGCTAGTGGGTTTCATCTATTTACTGTGGCAATGACAAGTCATGCAGAGGATAAAGGGGTTCAACTACCGCAACATGTAACAGTTGAATAGTTGTTGTCCTAATGTAGTAAAAGAGAGCAGGAGCGAGAGAGTGGGATTGTATCGAAATGAACAAGGGGTTTTGCTTGCCTGGCACTTCTGAAGATAATATAGTTTCTTCATCGGTGTCATTGATCACATTGTCGGTACACGTCTAATGGGAGGGGACAAGCACCGTCAAACAAAGAAGAAACACAATCAATGCAATGCACAATATGATGCATGATCATGACATGGGAAAATGAGTGTGTTGGGCTAATGCAACTACAAACAAATTAAATGAAGTTGGTTTGAATCCAAGATTCAAATTCAAACTCCACATATGGTTATTTAAATGCCATTCATATGATTTGTACTAAACAGTAGTCATAATTTGTTCTATCATGCATGAAATTAGTACAGATGGATAGATTGGATTTTTCTGATCATTTTTCATATATAAATTATTTCATTTGGAGTTACGGTTGAATTTATATGATTTTTAGAAGTTTATACTATTTTCTGGAATTTCCTGGATTATTTTTAATCCAGAAAACGATTAACTGCGTCAGCAATGTGTAAGCATGACGTCAGCGGGTCAAAGGGGCTGGTCCAAGTCAAACCTAACAGTGGGGCCCGGGTCAACACTGAGGTGGCGGGGTCAAAGCATTAGCTTAATTTAAGCAGGGAAATAACCCTATGGTTAATTATGGGGTGGGGCCCGGCTGTTTGTGATTCTAGGGTTTGATTAGGAGGTGGTTAACGCCTAATTAACATTGCCACATCAGCACGACCGGGGTTAGACCGTCGGCGACCATCCAGCGCGGCGGAGGCACGCCGGAAACGCGCTACGAGCATCGGCTGCACGTGCCGAGGGCACCAGGGCGCAACCCTTTCTTACCCGCATCGTGGAGCAGGGGGGGTTGGACGCGGGGGTCGCCTGAATCAACGCCGGCGACGAGGTTTGCAGCGGCCGTGGTTCGGACGTGCTCGAGTTCCTCGCTAGGGGTGTTCGGGAGGAGGAGCTGGTGGTGGCTACGGGTGCACGAAGACACGCTGTACACGGTGGTGCGCTCGGTTGCGGCTCTAGGTGACGGTGGCCACGGCGGCGACATGGCTGGGCCGCGGTGAGCTTCGGGCACGGCGGCACTAGTGCTAGGGGACGTGCGAGGCAACGGGGAAAAAGGGCGAACGGAAGAGGAGCTCATAGAGGACTCAGAGAGAAGCGCAGCGGGGTTGGGGAAGCGTCGGAGTTGGCGGATCAACGAGCGGCGTCCGGCGGCCGTGCGTGAAGGAGACAGCTCGACGGCGGCGATGCAAGGCGTCC
The DNA here is from genome assembly GCF_018294505.1 of Triticum aestivum. Lineage (NCBI taxonomy): Eukaryota > Viridiplantae > Streptophyta > Magnoliopsida > Poales > Poaceae > Triticum > Triticum aestivum. The sequence goes on along the minus strand of NC_057804.1, from coordinate 247,853,198 downwards.
GAGGTCGCTTGACTCGGCGGAGAGGATGAGTGCGAGGTAGCCGAGCTACTAGGCATGCCGAGGGGTCGAGGAGGAGGCTCTGGGTGCGGCAACCGCGAGCGGTGGCGATGAGCTCCGCTCGGGCTGCGCGAGAGAGAGCAGGGGAGGGGGAAGGGTCCAGGGAGAGTGAGAGAGGGGCCAGGGGTGTCGTGGCGTCTCCAGGCGCATCAGAGAAGCGGAAGGAAGCAGGAGGTGGCGCGCGCGTGTGCGCGCACGGCGGCCACATGCCCTCCTTCCTACTGGTAGGAGGTTGAACGCGGTGGCTGCTGCGGTGGGCTGGGCTGGTCCTAGGAGGCCGGCTGCCTACTGGGCCACTAGTGGGCTGCCAGGTATGGCCGGGTGAGTTTTTGTTCTTTTATTGTTTTCTGTTTTCTGTTTTTATTTATTCTTTTGCCATTGTTTTGAATTTAAAACAATTCAAACAATGCCAAAAACTCCTCTGAATATTTTTATTTTGCTAGATGGACTTTTCCAAAAGCTCATAAAATATTTCAGGGGTATTTGAAATTATATTCTAATTATATGAATATAATTCAAATTCAAATAGCTAGTGATTTAAATTCAAAGTCCCAAAATTAAGTCCTTAAAAATGTTCAATAATTTTGGTTGGGACCGGAACCCTTGCCAAAACTATCAAACATTCAAGGAGAGCATTTTGGAAACAATGAATGAGATTTTAGGGGTTTTCCCCTTCTTTTATTTAAGTTTTTGAGGCTTCCAAAATTCCTCAGTTCAACTTTCAGAAATTTAACATGATGCATGAACGCTTTAAAGCAACTAGTTACAAGCAATGCTAGGGCTGTGACAGAGGCGTCAGGTTGGGTCCATTAGTTCGCCTCTTCCTCAACCAGAGAATCATTCTCGTGATGGCGATCTGAGGTATCATGACGACCCAGAGACATCAATCGAATTTGAAGAAGGGGTGTTCTATCAGGAGGGCCTTGACGGTTTCAAGGTGGCTGTAACAACCGATGAACCCGGGGCTCTTCCTTCTTCCTTAGTAAGTGAAAAGAAGACCCTCTCCCGAATAGGGTGCTCATCTCGCGCTACCCCTCACGTGCAGACTTCTGCTCCCAAGGTTCACCGCACTTCGTGTAAGGATGCCTTGGGAGGAGCAGGGACCGCGCCAGCTCCGGCCCTTGACGGGAGATCAAAGTGGAATGCTTCTGCCGAAGCGAAGGCGATCAAAGTGGAATGCTTCTGCCGAAGCGAAGGCACCTCCCTCCTCAGCCTAGAGGTAACGTATTTCATAATCGCATTGAGGGTTGCCGTTGGCACTTTTTTATTAAAGATTGCTCAATTTTGAAGAAGGCTCATGCCTCTACACCAATCCGAAGATTACTCGGATGCGCCGAACCGTGACTCCAGGCCCAAGTCTTCGGCACAAGCCAAAGCATCCTCCGAACATGCGACAACTGGCGTACCCCCGGTGGACTCTAACGATGATTCAGTCACTAATTCTGAAGTCGAGAGTGTAATGAACCATCACCACCAGAGGGAGACTTTCCATCATTCTGCCTTTGCCAAACAAGAATTCAGTGCTTTTAATTTGGTGGACGCGTACCTTGGAGCGTCCTGAACATGTCTTGACGGGGTCGCCGGTCTTTTTGTCACTAAGGTGCACATATATAGCTTGAAAGCAGATCATGTTCCCTAACCAACTAGCCCCCAAGCCTTAATTTGGGCGGGACGGCCCAGTTAAGGGTGTCTCATGATATTATTTTTGTAGGCCGCAAGAGAGTAGAACAAAAAGCTGTCCGAGGACCTTGCAGCGAGTCAGACTCAGTTGGTCAAAGCCAAGGCTGAACTAGATGCGGCTCGAAAAGCCAGCAACGAATTGTCCGGTGAGTAGTAAAGACTGTTTTTGTAGGTATACGTTGTATGCCAAGCGTTAACACCATATTCTCCGTACATTTGCAGGAGCTGTAAGCGAGCTGCAGAGGGAGCTGGAGGCTGGTAAACGAGTACTTATGCAAAGTTAAGAGGAGAAAAATGAGCTCAAGGCAGAAAATCAACGGCAAGCCGAGGAAATTAAGAGTTTGAGAGCTCACCTGGGCCAAACCACCGAGGAAAACCAGAAGCTGAAAGGTGGCATATTCGGTAAGTGTTGATCGTACCATGCAGTTGGCAAGTGTCATTGATGTGTTATTGGTGATGTGCAACACCTGCTTATTAGGTCTCCTGACTAGGCGGCCTGAGGAAGAAGTAAGCGCTTATGATGGGAACCTTCTAAAGGAACTGTCGAAGACCTATGAAAAGGCCCACAAAGCCATGAAGAGCATGGTGAAGGCGTTATGGCGTCAGATGCGCCACCAGAGAGTATGGCCGAACTAGTGAGTCGCTTTAAAGGGGCTCGGTGAAGGTTTGAGTTATGGAAGATCTCGGCCTGCCAAGAAGGAGCGTGCGAGGCATGGGCTATGGTATAGACCCGCTTCACCAAGCTATACCCGGTGCATATGGCCCGGGTTGGTCCCGTGGGCCCTAATGGTCAAGAGATACCACTAAGCTTGGTGTATGTTGAAGTAATCCAAGCCGCTCGCTATTCTCAAAAGGATTGTGCTTTAGAACAATTGATAGACAATGTGGAAAATGAGTAGTCTTGTCAATTCTATGTATCTATGTACTTTACATTGACCGTGCTCAATCTACATTATTATTATTATTTTTGAAAGAATGTTGTCTTGGCCGGCCATTGGCTTCTGCCTCTCCGACCAGAGACCGGGGAGTGTTCCATACTGTGTGCCATGGGAAACAAGGCAATCATTTGGGAACTAGGCAATCCGGCCCTCTGGTTTAAACAGACGAAACATATGCGGAGAGTGATGTTATATTACTGTTTAACGTAAGAAACATATTCCGATGAAAATAGTTCCTCCAAGAGTTCCTTTCAGCATGGAAAATTATAGTGCAGACACATAAGGTCAACGGACACCAATGGCTTTAAAAAAGAACCCTGGTAGTAAGCTCGAGGCTATATTCACCTCCCTTGGCCGACTTGTTAAATTCTATAAGAACGCTAGCTTTCGGCTTCACCCGTCTGGGGTACAGTCACAGGTGACCTAGTTGTAACAATCGCAGAGGTGCTCCCTTTATGCCCCAGCCAAACAATCGGGAACATAGGGGTAAGCTTAGGAGCCAGGCAACCCAGGTAAAGATCTTAAGGCAAACAAATGCATATGTTGGCTTAACAGATGTGAGAAGTATGCAATCAGTACGAATGTGAATTATACATTTATACGGATCTTCTGAGGTAGCCCCTAGGCGAAGCTCGGTGTTACCTTCAATGATGTATATAATGCGAGATTGGTATGGTTCAGTTTAGCCGGACTAGCACCATGCAAAGAGAAAAAAAGGAAAATTAAAGAAGGGAAAGGTGGAGTTGTATGTCAAACTCAGGCATAAATACGCCGCAGCCTTGCTGCGTTCCACTGGTTTGGCTCTAGGCCATCATTAGACGGGCGACAAAGACAATATGCTCCTCCTATGAGTACTACTTCATCGATGATGTATAGTCCCTCCCATTTAGGCGACAATTTATTCTTCTGTTTCTTGGGGAGTCAGAGGACAAGGTCTCCCCCGTTATATGTCATCACCCGGACTTCACGGTTGTGGTGACGCTGCGCTTGCTACTGATAGAACACGGACTGAGCTCGAGCTATGTCCCGTTCTTCTTCTAGAGTGTCCAGATCAACCTATCGATTGAGCTCGGCTTCCTTTTCTTCGTACATGTGCACTCTAGTCTTGTCATGGCCAAGAAGTGCCTGGTTAGGTAGGGCGTCGGCTGCGTCGGATGACGCCGACGGTGATGGCGGCATCGGCGCTACGGGGTACGAGTTTAGGGGAAGAAGAGGGGGAAAGTCTCGTCGTGTCTATGGGGTTTCCTAGTGGAGAAATGAGGGGAGGAGGAGGCCTTGCTCATGGTAATTTGAGTGGAGGCTGACGGCTTAGCTCCGATCATGGGGAGGCGATGGAAAAGCTCTGGGAGGAGTGAGTGGTCCGGGAGATAGCTAGGGCGAAGAGAGGCCACGTCCTAGGCTATGCCAGGGGCCAAATAGGTGCTCTGGGTTGTGTCTAGGGTGCTCGTGGGGGTCATCCAGGTCAAGGGGGAGAGAAAGGCAAAGTCGGGCGCTCTCTAGGAGGGCCCCAATCTCATGCGCCAACTGGCCGAGCCGGCGGCGCTCGGGCGTGCTCGGCAGGGCAAGAGGAGAGACGGGAAGGAAGGGGACAGCGAGGTGACGTGTCTCGGACCCCGAGGCAGCCTCGAAGACACGGGGGGAGGTCCTAGGTCATCGGGGGCGTCGGGCAAGGTGCGGCTACAGTGTGGGAGCGCATTGTAGCACGCTCCACAACGCGTGTGTGACCGGTATGGCCATTGTTTAGGCAATGTGGGTGCGGCCAAGTGTGTCTGGTAGTGCTATGGGGTAGTAAAGTAGTGGGGAGGGGCATTGGATGCTCTGGAGGCACACTGGAAGAGGGTGAGGTAGAAAGGGAGAGGAAATAGTGTTGTCTAGGGGCGAAAAATGAGGTTTTCACCCTCAAATAATTGAGCTGGTGTTGGGTGGAAGCTACTAGAGGTGGAAGGGGTGTAAGGCAGGCTCTGGTAAAAATTTGAACTAAAGTGGAATTCATTTGGGGCTCCAAACAGTGATCACAAAAATGTGGCAGAAGGTGTTTGATGTTGTTTTGGGCAATCAAATGAATTCCACTTGACATGAGAATTAACAGGATCAAATGGAATATAGAGTTAAGGTGGATCACCAAGTTTTAGTCCATTTGGAGAAAGTTTCCAATGTAACTTTGGCAGACCCCAGAAATGGGTCTTCCAAGATTTAGTCATGCAAATATTTCCTCCTTGATGCACCACTTTGTGTAGTCCCACCATTTGAGGATCTTAACATGTCCACAAAAAATGGGATTAAAATGAGGCAGTTGGCAATGTAAAATTTTCATACTTGGATCTGGTCAAAGAGGGTTTTGGGGCACTTTTGTGTAGCAAAACTATTTGGATGGGAATGAAACTTGGCAAGGTCATGACATTAGGCATGTGTGACTTGCTAGAAATTTCCTGGATTTATTTGAAAATATTTCAAATACTTGAAATGAGCAGAAATGGTTTTGGATGGTTTTGTCCAATATTTTCAACATGACCATGTGTTGAAACTCATATATATGAAAAATATATGTCCACTGAGTTTCCCTAAATTTCTCAAATTTTTTTGAAACTTTAAAATAATTTTTGCCTATTAAAGACCATTTCTAGCCTAAAGAAAAAACCTTTAAATAAAATAACAAAATTACTTTTAAAATAATATTTACATGGTTTTAGGGAGTCCTATATCTAATAGGATTCAAATATAATTTTTGAAAGATTTTTCACATCCCAGATTAAGTACTTGTAGTTCAAGCCTTAACTCAGGGGTTTTTGGAAAACATAATTTAGAAAATACTTTTTGGCCAAATTATTTTTGAAAGAAAATACTATGTTGTCCTATACACATGGCATGATCATTGGGCAAAGTTTTGGATCAATGAGAGGGAGTATAAGAGTTGGAGGATTTATTTGATTTTTAGAGCACTTGCAAACAACATGCACAAAATCAAAAACACTCAAAAGTTTTTGTCAAACCAAATTTTATCATGATTTATTAGCTTAAGTGTTGTGGCATGAAAATCAGGGTGTGACATATATAGGTTGCCTGCAAGCTTTCCTTGGGTGAAGCACGTAGTGTAGCTCTCTAGAGCGTCCTGTCATGATAAGGCAGAATAGCTCATGCAAGGAATAGATGAAACATGACATTGCACATTGGCCTAAGAGAGAGTGAAGAATAGTGCACTCTAGGTCATTGTTGCTTGCATATGTCGTTTTGACTAAACATAATGTAATAAGAAGACGATGTCTCTCAAGTGCACACCTGTGTCATGCAGATACTGGTGAAATTTGGGGTCATTTGAAGCCGCACGGCAAAAATGTGAAACAAAGAGAGTGCATTACATGTTTGTGATATGACCTTCATTCTGGATCGTATGTGGTAATTACTACTTATAAGGGACGCATAAATGTGGCACAACACATGACTAGTTGGGATAGTAGTTTTATATGGTGTTTCATAATTGGTGTTAGTATAGTGAACATTAGTCGGGATCGCGACTTTTCTAGTTCAAATGTGTGGTCCATAAACCATTGATCATTAATGCTATAAGACATGATCCATGTCCCTTACTGTCCATGTGACATGAACAATATGGTCGATCAACCTTTTCGAAAGCATAGGTGAACTAACTATGGAAATAATCTATAGTGTGTTGTCTACATCATGGAGAACAAGTGCATACTAGATGGTAGTCTTTCGGTAGGTGTTTCATAATGATCCTGCATATTAGGTGTTATTTTCGTGAGAATTGGTCAATATTAGGCTTGTCAAGTTCAAACATGAGGTTCATAATGTTGATATGAGCAATGTTTCAAGACATGATCCATGTCCATTATGATATCCCTCTTCAACTTTCATACAATTGATTCTGCTTTTGTTCACTCCTCGCTTTTTTCATGGTGACCCTATCTTGTTTGTTGAGTGTGAAAGCCCTTTTGTGTGGGACATTGACACCTATGCCCCTTGCACGGTCGGGGGGCTCTCTTGTTTCCAGAGCATCGGACAGAATGCCATAGGTCCCTATGTTCCTCTAGAACCTTCAAGAGATGTTGGTTGCCTTTAACATCATGCGATATAGTTCTTTGTCATTTGAGTTTTCAAAGTAATAAGTTTCATCATCATGCCTCCTTGCACGTGCTCACAAAGTCCCTAGCACGCTCACCCCTGATTTCACTGAAGCCCAGTTTTCCACCCGCAGCTACTACTTCTTTTTCCTCCTGGTCCCATATCGGTTTCATGTCATAGTATCCTGCCAAACCCATATGGTGAGTGTGTGTATTCCTCTTCTGAAGTTTTGGCACTCTTCTTATTAAACTCTGTAGTTGCCTTGACCCTTGTGATTTTTGCCCAGTCTGCCTTTGTAATTTGGGGGTATGCGGGGATTGGGCCCTTGCCTTCACTCAAGTACTTCTTGTACAACACGTGCTTCCAGTGTCTCCAAGCATCCCTTGCCTTCTTCAATGTAGCATGTTCCACCTACATTCTCCACTGCTCTGGAACGTTGAAGTGGTAAATGATCTCCCGGACTATCATGTCCCGTGTTTCTGTGTCAGCCTTCCGAAACCCTGGCAGATTAATGTTGATCCTTGCCATGCCAATAAATCCACACACATTCTTGAACCACGTGTGTGCTATATTTGGTTTAGTTGGATCCCAAGGCTTTAAATTGGTGTCGGTTACTTCATATACATCTTTAGGATGGTGTGTTGGTTTTCTTGGAGCATTCTTCTATGCCCTGACTGGAAGGGTGATTACGGTAGCTCTATCCTGTTCCAGATTACTTGATACCTGATCGTCTGCTAGAGATCTAGGGTTGTTGGACTAAGATGAAGATACATCTCCTGAAGCATGAGTGTTGTCGCTGCTACTCGACATCTATAGAGAACACATGCAAAATTCAGAAAAGGGGGATAAACATAAAGCTAGTAACTTGGTAGCAAGTTGTCTAAACATGTCATGTAATAATTTTGAAAATGTACGGCTAATTTGTTCATTTTATGTGACTCGGGCTCCCACAACCTCTAAATCGACAGTAACTAATTCAAACAAATAAAACATATATGTACTAGTTAGGAAGATAGATAATGAACATATATACACTCTTCATTATTTTGCAGCCAATTTGGGAACGTACATAACCAAATAGGAAGAAGGATCGTGAGGGAATACGCCTTGCCATGATAGAGAGCAGTAACTGAAAGGTTTTTGATATAGAGCATGCTACAGTAATCCCCATGGACATACCTACGTCTCCCCAAGACATGAGACCGTGCAAGATCTCTCGAAATCGAGGTAACATCACTCCTTTATGATATTCCGTATGACCCGTACGAGACATGGTTACTAGCTATGTCCAGAATGCTATGTGTGAAAAGGCATCAAGAAGATCCTCTCGGAGCTGCTTGTGTAGACGAAGAAGTTACCAAGTGCACGAATGAAGAAGAAAACGAACTAGAGAAGTCTCTAGGACCCGGACACCCGGCCCCTGGAGTGTGCAGCCCAGCCGCAGGCCAACAACCAAGGCTACAAGGCTCAGAAATTCGGCCTAGCCTCAGACATCCGGCGCCAGCCTGGAAATCCGGCACGTCCATCACAGAATGCAACTGAGCTGCCCGAAGACCAGCCCTGTACATCTGGTCCCCCACTGAAGGCCCAGACATCGGGCCCGACGCTCGAATATCCGGCCCCCTATGTCTGCGCACAGTCACGAGCCGAAGCCCATGTACACTTTCGCCCCCTAGACTATATATACTCCTTCACCCCCAACGTTTTAGGGTTAGCATTGTGTTATCTCATTTTGGAGATAGAGCTTTGCCTATCCACTTGTACCCCTACTCCTTTGGAGATCAAGGCCTCCTAGGAAATATCCCCCAACTGGATTCAAGACCCTGTCTAGGTAAGATCCATCTCGGATTCAAGACCTCAACTCCTCATAGATTGGAATGAACTAGCTCCTCTTCGTATCCTCCTTTTTTATATTTTGACCTTTGTTACCTATTTGTGTATGTGGATCTAGCACATGTGTGACTGGATCAAGTCAATTCGAGTGTTTTCTCTCTTTTGCACTCTTGTGTTCTTCGTGTGTTCATCATGTTCTTCGGGAATTCCCTCCAAATCGTGAAAGATCAGCCCCACTCCACATCATCTTGGTACCATGAGCCACGTTGATTATAATTTTGGAGTCTCCCACTTCCTTTTCTAGCCTAATTTCGCTTTGTTTTGTCCCAATTTTAAAAATCCCCACAAAAATAGCCCTCCCAAAAAAACTATGATTTGTTGGTTAGATGAAGTTTTGTTGAATTTGATCCGTGGATTTGATGTGTTACTCATTGGTCTAGCAGCCCTCAACTTTTTACTCAGTTCCATCAAAGAAATTCCATGAATATTGCCCCAAAATTTTCGTATCCCACCTAATTCTTCGAGTTCGTCCTAGATTTGGAGCCCCGGACATCCGGCACGTGGCCCCCGGACATCTGGTCCAGTAGCCCAAACATCCGGCCTCCCACAGCAACACCTCCTCCACCACTTCTTTTTTCGCCTAACTTTCATCAGTTTTGATCGGGTTTGCACCAATACTTCCACACACCACGACCGCTTTCCGCAACCAGGATCGCTTACATGCTACCACCTCCGACAATTTTGACACGTTTTGTTCTTTGAGAATTTGAGTTGCAGTTTTCGTCTCCTAACATGTTTCGGCTACTTGGGGACGGTTCGACACCGACATCATCGCCACTCATCTTCGTCATCGACTATGACCACTTCATCATTTGACACCCAACCGTAAGCAAGGATGGTAACCTTGATGACACCATTGTATATTCGCTTGCCATTGCATTGTTAACCCCTAGGCCAATTTGCATCACTTGCCTATCGAGACTAGCCATTGACTACTGTCGACAATGTTACTTGTGCACTTTAGAGATACTCGACCCGGACCTTCCATTGCATACATACCATACTTGGTATCCGCATCTTGGTATCATCATATCATCTCTTGTGCCACAAGTTTGTTCCTGCATATACATAATTGCTAGCTTGGTTTGTGCATTTCGCATAAGTGGACATAAGAAAAGAAAGAGGGAAAAGCTTTTAAGCATAGAGAGACAAAGAGCTTGTAAGCAATAGACATAGCATCATACCACATTGCATATCAAATTTTCATATGATATCATCTTGGATCATCGTGAGAGAATCTACTGGGAACATCATACATACATCTACTGGGAATCTATCTGTGCGTGTGTTTTTGTGTGCCACATTTAGCTATTGGTCTACTTGTTTCACTTGCAAATTTGCGAGTATCTCTTAACATTATTGACTCTTGCTAAGAATTGCATAAATTTTGTGCCACCATCCTCACCAAGCTACCCCAAAAAGCTTTACTTGTGTAGGTGTGAGAATTGACAAGATCCGGTACCAATTGTGTTATTTCCATAATACATTATTGAGTGATCATTGATCCATCTTCAACACTGAATAAGGTACATTTGGTCTAGTTCTTTCCTTTCTTCCACTCACATATTTTCTTGAAATGATGGATAGGCCAACTACTTCTTCCAACCCACTCATCATTGAACAAGAAGAGGAATCGACCAACAACATCACCAAGAATCAACTATTCGGCGCACAAAGAGCTTTGCATCAAGAGAATGAAGCTTTGGGCGATCGCACCGATCAACTCGCCACCGACTTGCGTCAATCCAAGCAACGTACAAGAGACTACTTCACCACATCAATGGCAACTCTCAAGGATGACCTATGAGTAATGTTGGCAAATCACTCTTCTACAACTTCATCATCTGCAAGACGACGCCATTCAAGTCGATACTCTTCGGACACGTCTTTGAATGTAAGTCCCCCACGAGCTCGTCCGCATCGTTGCCAAGACCATGAAGATCATCAAGCTCCAGAAAATCCATTTCATGGCAATGGTTTACAAGACCACCTTCAGGAACGTGAATGACTGCGTCGCTAATCTAATGATCCTACAGTCCATGAGCAAGCTCCAATACACTAACATCAAGAAGAAAATCAAGATGGCAATGACCTTCAACAAGAGCGACGACGCCGTGAGGAACAAAGCCTTGAAGCCCAACATGCTCTACGTGAATTAGCACAAGACATCAATGAGCGCAACCGCCAAGTACGTCTACAAGAAGAGGCCCTCCAACGAGAGCGACAAGAAGAAGCCGCATGCCTCGAGGAGCGCCAAGAGACGAGGAATCATGCAAGAATTCCAAACCCTCCCCATCAAGCTAAACTACCGGAGCACAAGGAACAAGTGGTTGAAGACCCTCAACCACGACACGAGCATTATAACAATCGACCGGCACACATTGAAGAGCAACGCTATGGCAAGCTCAAGTTCACCATGCCGAAGTTCTCCAGAAGCAATGATCTCAAAGACTACCTTTCATGGGCATTGAAAGTCGACAAGATCTTTTTCTTACACAACAATGAAGAAGAGAAGAAAATTTCCATGGCATTACAAGCAACTTCAAGCCAAGAGCTTCATCATCAATGACTCCAACCAATGAGACCGACAAGACAAGTTCCATCAAGTGTTTTACTTGCCAAGGCCAAGGACACAAGACATACTAATGTCCCACTCGGTGCACCATGATTGCCAATGACGACGACACCTATACTCTATGTGCAAAGAAGAAATGAAAGCCCTTGAGCATGTGGACATGCACCAGCAAGTGAACGAACATGAAGACAATCAAGACTTTTGTGACAATGATTCGAGCCCCGCTCTTGTTATCTTCAAGGTCTTGATACTTCAACACCAACAAGAGGAAGCCCAACATTGCCACATCTTACACACCAAAGCGGGCACCAATGGTTGTTCCGTGAAGGCCAACATTGACAGAGGAAGTTGCCACAACTTGGAAAGTAAAGAGCTATGTTCAAATCTAGAATTGCTCAAGATGAATCATCCTCACCCCTATGAGGTACAATGGCTTAGCGATTCCGACACCATTCAAGTGCAGCATACCGTCCAAGTCTCCTTCAAGATTGGATCATATGAAGACACCTTGGAGTGTGATGTGGTTCCCATGTCTGTTTGCCACCTCCTACTTGGATGACCTTGGAAATTTGACCGCGACATCATCCACAATGGGCGAACCAATCATCATAGTTTCAAGATGAAGCGAAAGGAGTTCGTGCTCTGACCCATGTCGCCAAGTCAAGTGATCACCGACAAGCAAGAAACCACCCATCATGGAGAGAATAGTGAGTGAGTGAGCCACCAAGAAGAGAGTGAGAGCCACAAGCCAAAAATGAGTGCCTCCATGATAAGCAACAAGAAAAACATAGCGTTTTTAGCTACCAGAAGACATGCGAGAAGTGTGTGAGAATCCCACAAGTGTTATGCACTGTGTCCTAGTGTGCAAAGATGAAGCGGCAAGAACTAACACCTCTCACCATCTACCTTTAGTGTTGTCTAATCTATCGCAGGAGTTCGCGGACGTCTTCCATGACGAGCTACCTCCAGGACTACATCCACTACGAGGCATGGAACACCGCATCGACTTCATCCCATGGGCACCCTTACAGAACAAGGTACCCTACCACGTCAACCACGAAGAAACCAAGGAAATACAAAGGCAAGTACAACACCTCACTGACAATGGGCAAGTACGTGAAAGCTTAAGTCCTTGTGTCATTCCGGTTATTCTTGTGTCCAAGAAAGATGGTAGTGTTCGCATGTGTTCCGATTGTCGTCCCATAAATGCTATCACCATTTGATATCGACGCCCTATTCCATGACTTGATGATATGCTAGATGAATTGAGCGGAGCCACAATTTTCTCTAAAATTGATCTTAAAATGGCTATTAGCAAATTTGCATTCAAAAAGGGGATGAATGGAAAACCGCTTTCAAAACCAAGTTTGCTTATATGAGTGGTTAGTTATGCATATGCGTTTATCTGAAGCACCTGGTACCTTCAAATGTGTGATGCATTATGTTCTTCGCAAATACATTGGCATATGTGTTGTGGTCTATTTTCATGATATACTTGTGTTTAGCGATCTCTAGAAGGTCATGTCACCCATCTTCAGGACGTTTTGCAAGCTCTTAGAAATGAGCGCCTTTACGCTAATATGGAGAAATGCACATTTGTTGTTGCCAAGATTGTTTTCTTAGGTTTTGTTGTGTCCTCTAAGGGTGTTCATGTAGATGAAGATAAAACCGATTCTAGTAAAACTTTGCCGCAACCAACCAACTTGCAACAAGTGTGTAGCTTCCTTGGCTTAGCCGGATACTATTATAGATTCATGAAGGACTTTAGCACCATTGCATCACCATTGCACGCATTGAGTAAGAAGAATGCATCATTTGTTTGGGGACCATCCCAAGATACCGCATTTAACGAGCTTAAGAATTTGCTTACACATGCTCCATTACTTGCATTACCCAACTTTGATAAAACTTTTGAAGTAATTTGCGACGCTAGTGGTAATGGCATAGGAGGTGTGTTAATGCAAGAGAAGCGCCCAATTGCTTACTTTAGCGAGAAACTTTCTGGAGAGAAACTTAATTATCCCATTAATGACAAGGAGCTCTATGGTTTAGTACGAGTATTGCGTGTGTGGGAGTATTATCTTCGCCCTATTGAATTTTTCATCCATACGGATCATGAGATGCTTAAATACCTTAAAGGTCAAACCAAATTGAATAAGTGACATGTCAAATGCAATAAGTTCATTGAGTCATTTCCTTATGTTATCAAGTATGTCAAGGGTAAGGAAAATGTTGCGGCGGACACTCTTTCCCCCAAATGTGTGCTTGTAAATCAACTTGAATTGAATGTCATAGGATTTGAGCACATAAAAGACTTGTATGTGCATGATGCCTCCTTTGCTACACCTTATGCTAAGTGTCAAGAAAAAAACATTTTGGGATCGATACGATCTCAAAGATGGCTACCTCATACGGACTAACAAGCTTTGCATACCAAAGTCTCCTCTTTGATGTTGATTTTGCACGAAGCTCATGGTGGAGAACCTATGGGACATTTTGGCCAAAAAATGAAGTATGACATGCTCTCCAACTACTACTCTTGGCCAAAGATGCTTCGTGACGTCTCCCGCTAAACTAACCGATGCTCTACATGTCACAAAGCTAAGTCTACAGCTCAATAACATGGTCTCTATATGCCACTTCCTATTTCGTATCACCCATGGGAAGGTATTACTATGGACTTTGCACATGGTTTGCCAAGAATAAAAAATGGCAAGATTTTGTACTTGTTATTATGGACCATTTCTCCAAGATGGCACATTTTATTCCATGTAGCAAGATAGACGATGCTTCACATGTTGCGAATATCTTTTGAAGGAAATATTGTATCTACATTGAGTGCCCAAGACTATTGCATCGGACCGCGATGTCAAGTTCCTTAACTACTTTGGGAAGACGGTATGCACCAAGCTCGGAATCAAGCTCTTATTCTCTTCAGCATACCATCCACAAACCGACGGCCGAGCGGTGGTCACGATCGAATTGGATGCTATCTACTCTCATATGTGTGTTGATCAACAAGAATATCAAGGAGTGGGAGGAATGCTTACCCATCACCGAGCACACCTACAATTAAGCAAGACATTTGACTACCGGTAAGTCCCCCTTCGAGGTCGTCTATTGTTTCAACCTGTTATCTCCATTAGACATTCTACTGCTACCTCTACAAGAGCGCATCAACATGGACGCGAGTGCTCGAACGAGCAATCCGAGAAGATGCATGAAGATACAAGGCACATCATCAGACAAGATCAACACCACAAGCAACCCATGATATTCAACATTAGAGATCTTGTGTGGTTACACCTCTGCAAGGACTGCTTCCCTAACGAACACAAGTCCAAGATACTACCTCGAGCCAACGGACCCTTCAAGGTGCTAGCACGCTACAACAAAAATGCCTACAAGATCAACATTCCAAGCGACAAATACAACATGAGTGATATCTTCAACGTGAAGGATCTCTCTATATACCATGGTGATGAGGTTTTCAATTTGAGGTCGGATATTTCCCAAGTGGGGAGACGATGTGAAGCATCCTACGGTCATCCCCATGGACCTACCTACATATCCCCAAGTGCCTACTAGACCAATGACATGAGCCCGTGCAAGAGATATGGAAACTAAGGTGACATCTCTCCTTTGTGATATTCCATATCACCCGTATGAGACATGGTTAATACCTAAGTCCGGAATGCTATGTGTCATCAGGCATCAAGAAGACCCTCTCGGAGATGATTGTGTAGACGGACAAGTTCTCAAGAGAACGGACGAAGAGTACCAACTTAAGGAACTGGAGAAGTCTCCAGGACCCGTACATTCGGCCCCTAGAGTAAGAAACCCAGCTGCAGGCCAGCAGTCGAGGCTACAAGGCCCGGACATCCGGCCTAGACCCGTACATCCAACCCGTCTGACCCGGACATCCGGCGCCAGCCCGGAAATACGGCTCGTCCATCACAGAACGCAATCGAGACACCCGAAGACCGGTCCCGGACATCCGGGCCCCATGGCTCGGACATCCCCACAACCCTCGAAGGCCCAGACATCTAGCTCCCTCTGTCTGCGCATAGTAACGGGTTGAAGCCCATGTACCCTTTCGCCCCCCTAGACTATATATACTCCTTCTCCCCCAACGTTCTAGGTTTAGCTTTGTGATAGCTCATTTTGGAGACAGAGCCTTGCTCATCCACTTGTACCCCTACTCCTTTGGAGATCAATGCCTCCTAGGAGAAGATCCCCCAAGTGGATTCAAGACCCCATCTAGGGAAGATCCATCTCAGATTCAAGACCTCAACTCCTCACAGATTGGGATGAACTAGCTCCTCTTCATATCCTACTTTGTTGAATTTGGATCTTTGTTACCTCTTTGTGTGTGTGGATCTAGCACATGTGTGATTGGATCAAGTCAATTCGAGTGTTTCCTCTCCTTCCCGTCTTGTGTTCTTCGTGTGTTCATCGTGTTCTTCAGGAATTCCCTCCAAATTGTGAAAGATCGTGACCACTCCTCATTAGTTTTTGTGCAAACTCGGCAAGAGAGGCGAGGTTTATAAGATAGATATACTCGAGGGCGGCTAGCAAGCAAACGAAGACCAAGGCATGGGTAGCCACGTGTTGGGAATGGTAGTGAAGGTAGGGTTGATGCCGAAGAGTGGGTACATGGCTGGGTTGAGCACGTCAGTGCTGGAAAGCGTCCTAGTGTGGATCTAGGGAAGGAGGAGCTGGTGACGGACTTTGGGTAGAATATGAAGATTATTGAGAGAAATGGGACGGGCGGTGGGGGGATCTTGCCGGCTTCGGTGAAAAAAGTGAAAAAAGAGTGTCGGTCGCCGCGCAAAAAGGCCGATGCACACTGATACGTCTCCATCATATCTATAATTTTTGATTGTTCCATGCCAATATTATTCAACTTTCATATACTTTTGGCAACTTTTTATACTATTTTTGGGACTAACATATTGATCCAGTGCCCAGTGCCAGTTCCTATTTGTTGCATGTTTTTTGTTTTGCAGAAACCCAATATCAAACTGAGTCCAAACAGAATAAGAACAGACGGAGATTTTTTTTGGAATATTTATGATTTTTGGGAAGTAAAATCAACGTGAGACGGTGCCCGAGGGGGCCAAGAGATAGGGGCGCCCCCCAGGGAGGCAGGTGCACCCTGGACACTCCTGGGCCCCCGTAAGGCGGTTGACGCCCTTACTTTGTCGCAAGAAAGCTAATTTGATGAGAAAGATCTGGCCGAAAGATTCACCCCAATCGGAGTTATGAATCTCCAGATATAAAGGAAATGGTGAAGGGGCAGAATCTGGGAACGCAGAAACAGAGAGAAACAGAGAGATAGATCCAATCTCAGAGGGGCTCTCGCCCCTCCCACGCCATGGTAGCCAAGGACCAGAGGGTAAACCCTTCTCCCATCTAGGGAGAAGGTCAAGGAAGAAGAAGAAGAAGGGGGGCTCTCTCTCCCTTGCTTCCGGTGGCGCCGGAACGCCGCCGGGGGCCATCATCATCACCGCGATCTTCACCAATACCTCCATCATCTTCACCAACATCTCCATCACCTTCCCCCATCTATATTCAGCGGTCCACTCTCCCGCAACCTGCTGTACCCTCTACTTGAACATGGTGCTTTATGCTTCATATTATTTTCCAATGATGTGTTGCCATCCTATGATGTCTGAGTAGATTTTCGTTCTCCTATCGGTGATTGATGAATTGCTATGATTGGTTTGAATTGCATGTTTTATTATTGGTGCTGTCCTATTGTGCCCTCCGTGTCGCACAAGCGTGAGGGATTACCGCTGTAGGGTTTGCAATATGTTTATGATTTGCTTATGGTGGGTGGCGTGAGTGACAGAAGCACATGCCCCGAGTAAGTAGGTTGTTTGCTTATGGGATAAATGGGACTTGATACTTTAATGCTATGGTTGGGTTTTACCTTAATGAATCTTTAGTGGTTGCGGATGATTGCTAGAGTTCCAATCATAAGTGCATATGATCCAAGTAGAGAAAGTATGTTAGCTTATGCCTCTCCCTCAAATAGAATTGCAGTAGTGATTACCGATCTAGTAAGATAGTCAATTGCTTAGGGACAATTCCACAACTCCTACCACCACTTTTCCACACTCGCTTTATTTACTTTATTGCATCTTTATCTAAACATCCCCTAGTTTTTATTTATGCGTTCTTTATTATCTTGCAAACCAATCCTATCACACCTACAAAGTACTTCTAGTTTCATACTTGTTCTAGGTAAAGCGAACGTCAAGCGTGCGTAGAGTCGTATCAGTGGCCGATAGGACTTGAGAGAGTATTTGTTCTACCTTTAGCTCATCATTGGGTTCGACACTCTTACTTAACCAAAGAGGCTACAACTATCCCGTGTACTTGCGGGTCATCAAGACCTTTTTCTGTCGCTGTTGCCGGGGAGTCATAGTGTGGGGTGAATATTCTCGTGTGTGCTTGTTTGCTTTATCACTAAGTAATTTTTATTTGCTATTCTTAGTTGTTCTTCATATTTAGTTATGGATATGGAACACGAAATACCAAAAATATTAGGTGTACTTGCTACTCATGGAGGTGGGGTAACTCCTACCTAAAACCCTCGATTCTCATTATGTTCGAGATATTATGTACTACTTTGATAATCCTGAGAAAACCCCATTCAACTTTATAATGGGAGACACATTGGATCAACGTGAATACTTTAGGGATTATCGCTCGACACAAAAAGGGAAACTATTATGGGATCAATTTATTATGTTGCGTTGGTATGCCCGGGATCTATGCTTGAGATATGATTATAATTGTTGCTCTAGGATGAAGGCTTCGCACCTTCCCTTTTCATGCAAATTTAATGATAATGAAATCTTAGCTTCTTATGATAATGGTAGATATGATTACTATGATGTTGAACAAATAGAAGAATTTGTTGCTTTTAAAGCTGCTTATGAAATTGAATCTTTGTTTGAAAAGTATGAAGCTTTTGATGATGGTGGTGTTTATAGGCCTGCAAATCTTGCTATACTTAGATATTGCTATGAAAATTATGAATACAATTACTATATTAATGCATTTATTGAGAAAGTCTCCGCTGTCCAAGAAGAGATTAATATTTTGCAGGAAGCTATGGAAGAAGAAATTGATGAAACTGTGAGCTCATTAGATGAAAAAGATGGCGAGGGGAGCGAAGAACAAAAGGAGGAACAGCGGATTGATCACCCGTGCCCACCTTCTAATGAGAGTAACTCTTCAACTCATACATTGTTTAATTCCCCTTCGGGCTTACCGAAGGATGATTTCTATGATCCTGTTGATTCTCTTGAAATATCCCTTTTTGATGATACTTGCTATGCTTGTGGCCAAGATGCCAATATGAATTATGCTTATGGATATGACCTTGCTATAGTTCCTTATGTTAAACATGAAATTTTTGCTATTGCACCCACGCATGATAGTCATATTATCTTTTTGAACTCTCCAAACTACACTATATCGGAGAAGTTTGCGCTTAGTAAGGATTATATTGATGGGTTGCCTTTTACCGTTGCACATGATGATTTTGATGAATGTAATATGCATGTGCTTGCTGCTCCTACTTGCAATTATTATGAGAGAGGAACTATATCTCCGCCTCTCTATGTTTCCAATACGATAGAATTGCAAGAAACTGCTTATACTATGCATTGGCCTTTACTATGTGTGCATGAATTGTTCTTTTTTGACATGCCTATGCATAGGAAGAGAGTTAGACTTCGTCATTGCTTGATATATGTTGCTTTGTGCTCACTACTAAATTACAAATCATTGTTAATTAAAATTGGCTTTGATATACCTTGGGATCCGGGTGGATCCATTACTTGAGCACTAATTGCCTAGCTTAATGGCTTTAAAGAAAGCGCGGCCAAGGAGACAACCCAGATGTTTTGGAGGGTCATTTATTTCTGTTGAGTGCTTTTATATAGTTTAAAAACACAAAAATAAAGAGGGGAACATAAAAACTTTTCAAAAAGGAAAGTGAAAGTGAGAAAGACAAGCATTGTTGAAGTGGGAGCTAGTCTTGAACTTTGTTCATGCTCACGGAAACTTTGTGAATCTTGATTACAGAAACTTTTCAACAAGAATAATTATCCCCTTGTACAAGCCATTGTATTATAACAATAATGTGCCAAGGTTTGCCTTTAGGATGTTTACAATGCTTGTTGGTTTGTACGGTGCAGGACAGAAACTTTGGCTGTAGTGCGCGATTTTACATTTTTAACTGGAACGTCAAACGGTTTTGGTCCTTTTGCACTGTCTTTCTGTACACCATTTTTATTTTTCCTAATTTTGGTAGATTTTTTGGCATACCAGAAGTATGGTGGATGTTCAGATTTCTACAGACTGTTCTATTTTTGACAGATTCTGTTTTTGATGCATAGGCTGCTTGTTTAGATGAAACTATCAATTTATATTAGTGGATTAAGCTATGGAAAAGTTATATTACAGTAGACACAATGAAAAAACAAAATATGAATTGGTTTGCAACAGTACTTAGAGTGGTGATTTGCTTTAATATACTAACGGATCTTACCGAGTTTTCTGTTGAAGTTTTGTGTGGATAAGTGTCTAAACGAGGAGGTCTCGATATGAGAAAAAGGAAGAGAGGCAAGAGCTCAAGCTTGGCGATGCCCGAGGCACCCCAAGTAAAATATTCAAGGAGACTCAAGCGTCTAAGATTGGGGATGCCCCGGAAGGCATCCCCTCTTTCTTCAACAAGTATCGGTATTTATTCGTATTCGTTTCGTTTATGCATTATGTGCAAGTCTTGGAGCGTCTTTTGCATTTAGTTTTCACTTTTCTTTTATGCACCATGCTGGTATGAGATAGTCCTTGGTTGATTTATAGAATGCTCATTGCACTTCACTTAAATCTTTTGAGTATGGCTTTATAGAATGCTTCATGTGCTTCACTTATATCATTTGAAGTTTGGATTGCCTGTTTCTCTTCACATTGAAAACCGCCATTTGTAGAATGCTCTTTTGATTCACTTATATTTGTTAGAGTGTGGGCATATCATTTGTACAACGGATTAAACTCTCTTGCTTCACTTATATCTATTTAGAGAGATGACATGAATTGGTCATTCACATGGTTAGTCATAAAATCCTTCATAAACTTGTAGATCGTTGAATATTGATATGTTTGATTCCTTGCAATAGTTTTTCGATATAAAGTGGGTGGTTGTGGATTGTAGAGACACTTGTGTTGAGGTTTGCAAGTCCCGTAGCATGCACGTATGGTAACCGTTGTGTGACAAATTTGAAGCATGGGGTGTTTCTTTGATTGTCTTCCTTATGAGTGGCGGTCGGGGACGAGCGATGGTCTTTTCCTACCAATCTATCCCCCTAGGGGCATGCGTAGTAGTACTTTGCTTTGAGGGCTAATAAATTTTTGCAATAAGTATATGAGTTCTTTATGACTAATGTCAGTCCATGGATTATACGCACTTTTACCTTTCCATCATTGCTAGCCTCTTCGGTACCGTGCATTGCCCTTTCTCACCTCGAGAGTTGGTGCAAACTTCGCCGGTGCATCCAAAACCCATGATACGATACACTCTATCACACATAAACCTCCTTATATCTTCCTCAAAAAAGCCACCATACCTACCTATTATGGCATTTCCATAGCCATTCCGAGATATATTTCCACGCAACATTCCACCGTTCCGTTCATCATCATGACATACATTACTTTTGTCATATTGCCGTTGCATGATCATGTAGTTGACATCGTATTTGTGGCAAATCCACCATGCATAATTTTTCATACATGTCACTCTCGATTCATTGCACCATCCCGGTACACCACCGGAGGCATTCATATAGTCATATCTTGTTCTAGTTTTGAGTTGTAATTCATATGTTGTAATCAATAAAAGTGTGATGATCATCATTATTAGAGCATTGTGCCAAAGAAACAAAAAAAGGCCAAAAGAAAAAAAAGAAAGGCCAAAGAAAAAAAAGAAGAAAAAATAAAAAAATAAATAAAAAGGGGCAATGTTACTATCTCTTTTTCCACACTTGTGCTTCAAAGTAGCACCATGTTTTTCATATAGTGAGTCTCATAGGTTGTCATTTTCATATACTAGTGGGAATTTTTCATTATAGAACTTGGCTTGTATATTCCTACGATGGGCTTCCCAAATGCCCTAGGTCTTCGTGAGCAAGCAAGTTGGATGCACACCCACTAGTTTTCTTTTGTTGAGCATTCATTTATAGCTCTAGTGCATCCGTTGCATGGCAATCCCTACTCCTCGCATTGACATCAATTGATGGGCATCTCCATAGCCCGTTGATTAGCCGCATCAATGTGAGACTTTCTCCTTTTTTGTCTTCTCCACATAACCTCCATCATTATATTCTATTCCACCTATAGTGCTATATCCATGGCTTGCGCTCATGTATTGCGTGAGGGTTGAAAAAGCTGAAGCGTGTTAAAAAGTATGAACCAATTGCTCGGCTTGTCATCGGGGTCGTGCATGATGGGGGCATTTTGGGTGACGAAAATGAAGCATGGCCAAACTATATGATTTTGTAGGGATAAGCTTGCTTTTGCCTTGTTGTTTGTAAAAGACATGATTGCTTTATTGGTACGCTCGAAATATTATTGTTTTTATGTCAAATGATAGACTATTGCTTTGAATCACTCGTGTCTTAATATTCATGCCATGATTAGATTACATTGTCAAGATTATGCTAGGTAGCATTCCACATCAAAAATTATATTTTTTATCATTTACCTACTCGAGGACGAGCAGGAATTAAGCTTGGGGATGCTGATACGTCTCCGTCATATCTATATTTTTTGATTGTTCCATGCCAATATTATTCAACTTTCATATACTTTTGGCAACTTTTTATACTATTTTTAGGACTAACATATTGATCTAGTGCCCAGTGTCAGTTCCGGTTTGTTGCATGTTTTTTGTTTCAAACGGGATAAAAACGGACGAAGATTTTTTTTGGAATATTTATGATTTTTGGGAAGTAAAATAAACGCGAGACGGTGCCCGAGGGGGCCGGGAGATAGGGGGCGCGCCCTGGACTCTCCTGGGCCCCCCATGTGGTGTTAAAACCGGTGGATCTCGGGTAGGGGGTCCTGATCTATGCGTCTTAGGCTGATGGTAACAGGAAGCAAGGGACACAATGTTTACCCAGGTTCGGGCCCTCTCTGTGGAGGTAAAACCCTAATATGAGTAGTACAAGAGTAGATCTACCACGAGATCGTAGAGGCTAAACCCTAGAAACTAGCCTATGATGATTATGATTATAATTGTGATCGTCCTTCTAAGGACCAACCTCTCCAGTTTATATAGACACCGGAGAGGGCTAGGGTTTACATGGAGTCGGTTACAAGGAAGGGAATACAATATCCGTATCGCCAAGCTTGTCTTCCATGCAAAGGAGAGTCCCATCCAGACACGGGATTAAGTCTTGAGTCTTGTATCTTCACGCTCCAATAGTCCGGACGATGTATATAGTCCGGCTATCCGGACACCCCCTAATCCAGGACTCCCTCAGTAGCCCCTGAACCAGGCTTCAATAATGATGAGTCCGGCGCACAGTCTTGTCTTCGGCATTGCAAGGCGGGTTCCTTCTTCGAATACTCCAAGGTAACCATCGAACATGTAAACCGTGTCCGGATCCGCAAAATGATCTTCACATACCATCGTAGAGAAAATGATATTTCACAAACGTAATCCGCTGACCACGTGACATGTCATTACGGTCGGGTCATTATTCGAACCGTTTTCGCACAACCAGCCATAGCGCATATCGCGAGGTGGTTTCTTCTGCACGTTTTGCCATAGCAGAGATTGTGTCCCCTTATTGTGGGATTCTCATCAACACGGGTATGGATAATCCAACTGCACCGCCAATCGCGGTGAGTGGGGAGCGAGCGGGTTCCACTAGGCAAGTGGGGAGGCGCAAAAAGCTTTTACCGTCTCTATAAAGAGACAAGGTCTCTTCCTCTTTACCCACGCCTTCTCCTTCCGCTAGCCCATTCCCCTCTGTTTGAGCCCTAACGCCCGGGCATCCTTCTTTTCCATCAAAGAGTGTCTTTCCAGAGATGTCCGGATCCAGAGCAGGAGGCAGATTGATGGCCTCTACCGTCTAGGAGAAGGATATCAAGAGGCTCCGGGAGGCCGGGTTTGTGGCCAAGAAGATCGGCCACCGCCTCCCACCGGCGGGACAAGTCGCCCCTAATCCGGAGCCTCACGAGAGAGTTGTGTTCCTTCCCCATTTTGTCCGCGGGCTCGGGTTTCCCCTTCACCATTTGTTCATGGAGTCATGTATTACTATGGGATTGATTTTCATGATCTTTCGCCCAACTACTTCCTCAATATCTCGACGTTCATCATCGTGTGCGAGGCTTTTCTCCGGGTTTCGCCTCACTTCGGCCTGTGGCTGAATATTTTCAATGTGAAGCCCAAGGTGGTGAGTGGAGAGCACGCCGAGTGCGGTGGTGCCATGGTGAGCAACCTTCAACGACTTCGTCAAGGACTGGCTGCAGCAGTGGTTCTATATCACCGAACCACGCGGAAAAAAGTGGGTTGTAGCTCCTGAGTTCATATCCGGAGCCCCACTTCGGCTCACGTCCTGGCCCAAGAAGGGCCCGAACTGGTCCTCGTCCGATGAGCTGTCACCGCTCTAGACGCGCGTTCAGAGTGTGGTCGACAAGGACGTCAAGCTTGTCAACGTAGTCCAGGTGATGCTAGTTCGTCTGATTCTCCCTTGCCAGTGCCGAGCCTGCAATTTGTGGGAGTACGACCCAACCGAGCACCGAACCCTTCGGGAGCTTTATGATTCCTCCCACAAGGATATCTGGAAGGTGCTCTTTAAGTCCGGCAAATCGTGGCCGGGCTCCGCCGAGGACCGTGGGTATCAATTATCCCATTCTGCAAGCCCGGTAAGTTAAAGCCACGCTCCGTCCATCCATGATTCAATTGGCATGTCTTGATGGAGACATTTTTATCGTGTTTCATCGTGACCCCAGGGATGGATAAAGAAGGTGGAGCGGATACATAGTCCGGGCCCGCTGCCGGAGGAACCGGCTGGACCCCTTCTGACGAAGATGCTGGTCCCCGTGCCTTACGCGGCACCAAAGAAAGAGGCCTCCAAGAAGGTCAAAAAGACCCGGAGTGGCCTCCGTCGCCGTGAGGCTTTGGATGCAAAATCCGAAAACTCCAGCGATGCTCCTTCTTCCGAAGACAAAGAGGAGGAGGCAGAGGAGGACGAGCCTCACTCTGGAGGTGGGAAGAAAAGGGAGGCTTCCTCGTCCCTAGAGGCCGAATCGCCCAAGAGGGGGAGAGGTTCCCACCCAGAGGCATCTACCACGGCTGCCGATAACAGCCCAGAGTGGGATCCCAGGGCCCGGCCCTTGGAAAAGTCGTAAGTGTCCGAAATCGGAACGCGCATATACATATAGGGTCGTTTGGGTACAGTAGTTTTAACTGTCGCCATATTTCATACAGCCCGGTGAGGTCTCGCGTCGGACAATCCTCATCAGAGGATTCACTGAGCTCAGACGGTTTGGCGAGTGAGATGCCTCTGGAGGCTCCTTCCCCGAAGTCCAGGCGCGACACCGAGGTGTCGTCTCAAAGAGACCCGGACCAGGGGAGGCATGTCTCTGGGGCCGGACACACGGGGGCAGCGGCCCCCCGGCGTGTCGACAATGGGGCGATCTCGGATTCGGACCATAGCCGGATAAGGTCCTGGAGACCTCTAAGGCTTCAGGCTCGGGCGAGCAGCCACCTTCGACGGTGGGAGGCTTGCCTACTCCGCGGCAACCTCTATCCAAGCAGAGCCGCCAGGCGGTCTATCGACAGCGTTAAAGAGCACATCTATCGTCGATGAACATCGGACCCTCATGGGTGCGGTGGTTGAAAAGATTCAGTCTGCCGAGAGCGGGCTGAATGAGTCCTGCCTTGGCCTTATAAAGGCTTTTGAGGTATGTTTTCTAAGAAACCTATGAGGAATCGTCATAGTATGAGTAGTAGCCCCTGATACACTGTCCGACGAAAGAGAGAGAGCCTGGCAGGGGATCAAATCCTCTGTTTTTGCAGGAGCCTTTGTTAATGATGTATACCCCTTTGTTTGAAAACAGGCGTCTGCAGAGAGGACGGCCGCTCATAATGCGGAAGTGTCCGGACTGAAGCAGAGCCTGGAACGGGGCAAGGAGGAGCTTGGCAGTGTGTAGAAGCAATTGGAGGACAAGCAAGGTATGTTGAAACATTGTCTTGAATTTGGCACGAATGAGTAATTTATGCTCCAGGAGCGAGTGCCGAATATGAGGCACTGAAGAAGGCTCTGGCTGATGCCAACAAGAAGGCTGCCGCCGAACAGGCGCTTCGTGAGAAACACGAGGCCAGGGTCATCACAGCTGAGAGGGAGCTCCAGGAGGTTGTGAAGAAAAGCGAGGGCTTGGAGCAGAGTCTAGTAGGGAAAGAATCCGAACTCACTCAAGCTCTCCAAGCTGCGGAAGATGCTCGGGAAGAAGCCCGAGGTCCTGTGCGGGACATTCAAGAGGCCCGGAAAGTTGCGGCTGGTCAGGCCTTTTGTATTCATGGCCATTTTTACATGATAGTGGGAAGAACTCTAAGCGACAAGCTGAATTCTTGTTTTTACAGGGGTGTTTGCGGATCTGCCTCGCAGCATATCAGATGCCGCCCAGTTCTACCGGACCGAGGAGAAGAAGTCTGCGGAGATGAATTTCTAGTCGCAGTATTTGGCGCCGAACTATCCGGTGCCCTTTATCGATCAGCTGAAGCAGCTGGTCGAACTGCACCAGGCGGCCGAACTAGCCATGATGGACTTGGTTGTCCGGCTGTGGCCCGCGGAGCCAATTCCAAGTAGTTACTTCGGACTCATGAAACGGATTGTGGGCGCCTGTCCTCGGCTTGATGTTGTTAAGCGATCGGTCTGCATAGAGGGTCCGCGCATGGCGTTTGCCCGTGCAAAAGTGCATTGGGGGAAGCTTGACGCGGAGAAGCTGATGACGGAGGGGCCACCAGAGGGTAAGGAGCACCGCAAGCCCGAGCTGTTCTATGAAGGTGTACTGAAGGGAGCCCGCCTTGTGGCGGATAAGTGTACCAAATACATTATATTTCCCTGAGATCATTCCTGCCGTTCTTTGTAATATGGGATAATGGCACTTTTATTATTTATTGCCTGTTTTGTATGAACATTTGTTCTTCCTGTGCGGCTGTTTAGTGTATGTAAATACTGAGAGTTGGCCAGTCGTCGGCTTCTGCCCCCACGAAAAAAATACGGGGGTGTTTGGGGCATACCTGAACACTCTTTATCCCATGGCTGGGTCCTTTTAAGGAGGTGTTCTTCACCACGAACCAGGCAATCATACTATAGGGCTTTACCACTCTCACTTAGCCATAGGAATTCGAGTATGGTCGGCGTAGCCCCTAGTGTTCGGAAGGCCGAACTAGGGGCTCTATTGGCGCCTGATCGGAAGGCTGATCCGTCGCACTCTGCATTTATAATGGCGTTATGCGGAATAAATCTTTAAGGATTTTACAACCTCTCGAACAGCTGACCAGCTCTCACTGTATCATGACACTCAGTTTTCGGTTTTCTACTGAGGTGCTCGTCCGGCAGAACCGGGACACAATCGCAGTAGTTCTCCCAGCGCTACCTTAGCCGACGGGGCGGAACGTAAGGTACCAAAACATGGGAGCCGGGCAAACCCAACCATTGACCCAAGACATGATTCGGAGCTGATGCATATAGTGCTATAAGTTCGGGGTGCCGAGCGACCGAAAAGGTTGTCGGACTTTATTGCCGTACTGTGAAGCCCCTGGTATAATCGGGCGTAACACGAGGCATGGCTGCCGTCTTTTAGAAAGAGGTGTCGACGAGAAACGACGGCTGGTAAGTGTTATTTAAGTATACGCATTGTAGTAGAATGATATGCCTATGCATACGAGTACGATTTATGATTATGAAAAGAGGTGTTTTTGGCGGAACCTGTGATGGCCGGACTGGAGGGGGTTGTGAGTGGATCCGAAGTGAACCCGGACTGCCTTCTGGGGGGGGGAGGGGGTCACATGCATGTTCCTACCCTTGTATATCCGGGCCGATTCCACGTCGCCAATCCTGTTCTGCGTCAAAGTTTGTTTGTAAAGGCAAATACTTGGAGGCAGCTGAACGTCCTCTTGTGGTTGGTCCAAGGGTTCCTGATCGGACCCTGGTTAACCCAGCAGTTATACCGTGAAGTAGCGCGGACTCCTCAGTTGGTGTCCGGATAGTTGGCTGTCATATCAAAATTTTGATAGGCATGCACGACTCACTACTCCGGCAGCTGTATGATTTCCGCTCCAAGGGCGGGGTTCGTCCTTGCCCATAGGTGTGATTATATCACACGGTGTTGGCCTAATGGTTTACCATGTGGAATCGAGTCAATGTAATTCATCCTGTTAGCATATGGTAAATCACCGTATGAGGGGAAGGTGCCGAAGAATTTATTCTTTGGCGTGGCATTTTTTGGTGATCGGAAGACAACCGTTAGAGTGGTGGGCCAATAAAACTTGGCCTTTGCACCTGGCATCTTTTAGAAGATGTTATTTGTGGTTTTACACCCACGGGGCTTTATGTGAGATGGAGCCCCCGGACTACTAGCTTTCGAGGTACTGCAATTGACTTGCTGTGGTTGATGTTGTCCGGACGGTTGATATAATCGGGGGAGATCGGCTCTACTTTTATAATCTGGAGGATCTTTTGACTTTGCCGTTTGTTGGGCCCCTCATTGTTTCCGGCACATAACCGGCCGCTTTGTTTTGAGGATCCGGCATTCTCTATTGGTGTGCTTGGCCGTCCTTCTAGTAGTACCATGAATTTCACATGGTTGGTCGAGTACGTTGCTCGGGCCATATAGGCTTGAGCTGTTCTTTGTCCGCTGAACAAACTGGGAGTTGCTGGATTTGGCACCAACTTCCCTGACTTGACGCTTATGACAATTGCGCCAAGGCTTGAGGATGCCTCTTCGTGTATCCTTCGTATTGTCTTGGATCGTTTTGGTGTGTTGACGTCGGGGTATGTACCTTGGGTTCTCCTGCTGAGGTTGGGGTAGTGGATTATGCCGTGTGTGTCCTTCGTCAGGGCGGTCGAGTTTTCATTTTTCGGTGGCCAGGACCTTGGTCCATCTATCCACGAGCAAATCTTGGTCAGCTTTGAGCTGCTGTTGTTTCCTTTGCAGGCTCCTTGCCGTGGCCATGAGTCGTCGCTTGAAGCGAACTTGCTCCACTGGATCTTCAGGCACGCCGCCTTCGGAATTGCCGAGACTAATCTCATCTTCGGAGGGGGGCATGTGGTTGTCCTCCTCCGGATATCCGTATGTCGCATGTTCGGCCTGCTCGAAGGTAGGCTGGTCGGGGTTGTATTCCTCTTCGGCAGCATCCGGATTGTTTTCGTCTCCTGGGCCAGCATTGCTGTGGCGGGGCTTGGAGCGGCACCGACAATGCCCATGCTTTGTTTTTCTCCCTGAGGGCTTATCCTCCGTTGCCTTATCGCCATTTGTTTGCTTTCGAGTGTCCACCATATATATTTCGTATGAGGAGGTGGCTGTCCACCGCCCTGTGAGCGGTGGTTCCTGTACTTCTCCTGCATCGTCGTCCATACCATCGATGTCTTCGGAGTCGAAGTCAAGCACGTCGGTTAGATCATCAACCGTGGCAATGAAGTGGGTGGTGGGTGGGCAACGAGTTCCTTTGTTGCCTACTTCCCACTCGAGCCGGACATAGTTCGGCCAAGAGCCTCCTGACAAAGAGAGAGACTTTAATGATTTCAGCATGTCGCCAAAGGGCGAGTGCTGAAAGATATCCGCAGTAGTAAACTCCATTACTGGAGCCTGGCTTGGCTGGCTCGAGAGTGGGCGGACTGGAACCAACAACCAGATATGAGTCCGGGGGTCCGGAGTCATAGGCCTCCACAGAGGAGAGACCTGTGTTCGGCTCCACCACTGATGAGTGTGCGGCCTGCGGGGCGGGGTCCATCCCTCCGTCCTTAGGCGACGCAGCCTGCTCCGGATTTAGGTCTGGGGCTACTACCGGGGTGATATCCCGGGCATTGTCCGACAGCAGGTCTAACCCGTGCTCATCGTGTCTGTCCGGTGCTCTTGGCACAGGCCCGAATCCGTTGAAGATCAAGTCTCTGCAAATGTCCGCCATGTAGTTCAGGTTTCTGAATCTGACCTGGTGGCTAGGGGTGTAGCTATCGATCTGCTCCAGATGGCCAAGCGAATTAGCCCGCAGTGCAAAGCCGCCGAACACAAAGATCTATCCGGGAAGAGAAGTCTCGCACTGGGACGTGTTGTCGATGATTGAAGGTGCCAACAAGCCTTGGAGTGACGACACAAAGGAACTCTCAATGAAAGCACCAATGTCGGTGTCAAAACCGGCGGATCTCGGGTAGGGGGTCCCGATCTGTGCGTCTTAGGCTGATGGTAACAGGAAGCAAGGGACACAATGTTTACCCAGGTTCGGGCCCTCTCTATGGAGGTAAAACCCTACTTCCTGCTTGATTAATATCGACGATATGAGTAGTACAAGAGTAGATCTACCACGAGATCGTAGAGGCTAAACCCTAGAAGCTAGCCTATGATGATTATGATTGTAATTGTGATCGTCCTTTTAAGGACCAACCTCTCCGGTTTATATAGACACGAAGAGGGCTAGAGTTTACACGGAATCTGTTACAGGGAAGGAAATACAATATCTGGATCGCCAAGCTTGTCTTCCACGCAAAGGAGAGTCCCATCCGGACACGGGACGGAGTCTTGAGTCTTGTATCTTCACGCTCCAATAGTCCGGATGAAGTATATAGTCCAGCTGTCCGGACACACCCTAATCGAGGACACCCTCACCCCGTAAGGCGGTTGATGCTCTTCTTTTGCCGCAAGAAAGCTAATTTTACGAGAAAGATCTGGGCGAAAGATTCACCCCAATCGGAGTTACGTATCTCCAGATATAAAGGAAACAGTGAAGGGGCAGAATCTGGGAACGCAGAAATAGAGAGAAACGGAGAGACATATCCAATCTCGGAGGGGCTCTCGCCCCTCCCACGCCATGGGAGCCAAAGACCAGAGGAGAAACCCTTCTCCCATCTAGGGAGAAGGTCAAGGAATAATAAGAAGGGGGGGCTCTCTCCCCCTTGCTTCCGGTGGCGCCGGAATGCCGCCGGGGGCCATCATCATCACCGCGATCTTCACCAACACCTCCATCATTTTCACCAACATCTCCATCACCTTCCCCCATCTATGTTCAGCGGTCCACTCTCCCGCAACCCGCTGTACCCTCTACTTGAACATGGTGCTTTATGCTTCATATTATTTTCCAATGATGTGTTGCCATCCTATGATGTCTGAGTAGATTTTCGTTGTCCTATCGGTGATTGATGAATTGCTATGATTGGTTTGAATTGCATGTTTTATTATTGGTGCTGTCCTATTATGCCCTCCGTGTCGCGCAAGCATGAGGGATTCCCGCTATAGGGTTTGCAATATGTTTATGATTTGCTTATGGTGGGTGGCGTGAGAGAGAGAAGCACATACCTGAGTAAGTAGGTTGTTTGCGTATGGGATAAAGGGGACTTGATACTTTAATGCTATGATTGGGTTTTACCTTAATGAATCTTTAGTAGTTGCGGATGCTTGCTAGCGTTCCAATCATAAGTGCATATGATCCAAGTAGAGAAAGTATGTTAGCTTATGCCTCTCCCTCAAATAGAATTGCAGTAGTGATTACCGATCTAGTAACATAGTCAATTGCTTAGGGACAATTCCACAACTCCTACCACCACTTTTCCACACACACTATATTTACTTTATTGCATCTTTATTTAAACAGCCCCTACTTTTTATTTACGTGTTCTTTATTATATTGCAAACCTATTCCAACAACACCTACAAAGTACCTCTAGTTTCATACTTGTTCTAGGTAAAGCGAACGTCAAGCGTGCGTAGAGTCGTATCAGTGGCCGATAGGACTTGAGAGAGTATTTGTTCTACCTTTAGCTCCTCATTGGGTTCGACACTCTTACTTATCGAAAGAGGCTACAACTACCCCGTGTACTTGCGGGTCATCACACACGGTTTGCGTCTACGAACCCGTGTGCATAAATAGCACAATTCCATTTGAAATGGAGACGTGCAATTTGGAAACAAAGACATAGCCTCATTGTTTCGCCTCAATTTTTTTCCATGGTACATAATCACCATTATACCCTAGGTTTAATTTGTTGGCGCATTTCAGGTCGTGTTTGCTATATTTAAGCCATATTTTTGCATTTACCATGCATTTAGTGTATATAAAGCAAAACCTTACAGCAACTACATGTGGGTGTGAGAAAAGAAGGTGTAAAAATCATTTCTGTGTCACTTTGTGAATTTTCATTCATTGTCCGAGAAAGAGGGAGAATTTTCCAACAGTTCTGCCGCGATATGTGGCTACTGACATAGATCTTGTAGTAATTTAATTTAAGGAAATGCGGATGGACTTCGAAAATCACGAAAATCAGAATTTCACTTTGCCGTCATCTCAAGACCCAGTGATTTTTTTTGTATAGTTTGGCACAGATTACAATGATAGATCCTTGGATACGGAAGCATCTAAGAAGAAGGATCATAGTTTCCAAAAGGAGATGTGGCAATTGGGACTCCAATCTTGGTGACTTCATCATTTAACCTCAAATTGTTTCCACGACACACAATCACCATGACAACTCAATATTGGTTTTCTGGCGCATTTTGGGGCTCATTTGCTATTTAAGCTATTTTTGCATTTACCGGGCATTTGGTACATACAAATCAAATCCAGACTCCAACTGCATGTACGGATGAAATGGATGATGATTTTTTTCGATCTGGGTGCATCTAGTGGTGTAGACGTATGATATATGGGGTTCGGGTTCTGGCCAATCACAAAGCATGATTCACATATCGCACAAGCTAGGGGTCCTTTGTGATTGTTTGGTATGCACACAGCTTTCATGAATGAATTGTGTGCTATTGGAAAACATTTGCATCAAGTAACAACATAATTTTGTTTGAAATGAAGACGTGGGTCCATCGTTTTGCCTCAAAAAATTCCACGCTACGCAATCACCATTATACCTAAGGTTTGATTTTTTTGGCACATTTCATGTCTTGTTTACTATATTTTTAAGCCATTTTTTGCATTTACCATGATTTTAGTGCATATAAATCAAAACCCTGCTGCAACTACATGTGGGTGTTAGCAAAGAATGTGTAAAAATCATTTGTGTGTCGCTTTGCGAGTTCTCATTCATTGTCCGAGAAATAGGAAGAATTTTCAAACATTTTGTCTGTGAGATGTTGCCACCAGCGTAGGTCTTGTTGGCATTTTAATTACAAGAAATACAGGTGGACTTCAAAAGTCATGAAAGTCCGTGTGTCACTATGGCGCGATCTCAAGATCTAGTGGAATTTTTTTCGTAAAGTTTGGCCCAGGTTACGAAGATCGCTCCTTGGAAATCGGAGCATCTCATAAGAATGATCATAGTTTCCAAAATGAGACATGGCAATTCGGACTCCAATCATCATTGTCTTCATTGTTTCGCCTCAAAAATAATTCCATAGTATCCAACCACCATTACGCCCTAGTATTGATTTTCTGGTGCATTTCGGGGCGCATTTACCATATTTAAGCAATTTTTTGCATTTATCATGCATTTTGTGCATATAAATCAAATCCCACCGGTAACTACATGTGCGTGTTGGCAAGAAGTTCTAAAAAATCATTTGTGTTTTGCTTTGCATGTTTTTATTTGCTTCTTGTGAGATGCAACCACCGGCATAGGTATTGTTGGTATTTTAATTACTGGAAATGCAGATGGAGTCTAAAAATCATGAAAATCAGTGTGTCACTGTGGCGTGCTCTCAAGACCCATGGAAAAAATTGCTAAAGTTTGGCACAAGTTTTGATGATTGCTCCATGGAAATCGGAGCATCTCACAAGAGGGATCATAGTTTCCAAATGGAGGCATGGTAATTCGAACTCTAGTCGCCAGTAAAACGATTGTTTCGCCTCGAAATTTTTTCCACGGTATGCAATCACTATTATATCGTAGGTTTGATTTTCTGGTAGATTTCAAGGCTTTTTTGTTGTATTTAAGCCATTTTTGCATTTACCGAGAAATAGTGCATATAAATCAAATCACAACTACAACTGCATGTGCTGATGAAAAGGGTGAGGATTGCCATTCGATCTGGGTGCATCGAACAATGCAGACATACGATCCGTGGGGTTTGGCTTCTAGCCAATCAGAACACATGACTCACATACGTGCAAGGTAGAGGTCCTCAGCGACGGTTTGTAGGCACACGACTTTCCTGAATAAACCATGCTATTGGAAAACATTTGCATCAAGCAACACCATAATTTCATTAGACATGAAGACGTGGTAATTTTGAAATGAAGACGTGAGTTCATTGTTTTGCCTCGAATGTTTTTCCATGGTACGCAATCACCACTATACCCTAGGTTTTATTTTCTGGCGCATTTCAGGTCTTGTTTGCTATTTTTAGGACGTTTAATGCATTTACCACACTTTTAGTGCATATAAATCAAAACCCTGCTGCAACTTCATGTGGGTGTTAGAAAAGAAGGTGTAAGAATCATTTGTGTATTTCTTTACGAGTTTTCATTCATTGTGCGAGAAACGGGAAGAATTTCCAAACATTTCTTCTGCGAGATGCGGCCACCGGCGTAGGTGTTGCTAGTATTTTAATTATAGGAAATGTGGATGGAGTCTGAAAATCTCAAAAATTGGTGTGCCACCTGGTGTACTCCCAATATCCATTGGAGAAACTTTTGGTAAAGTTTGGAACAAGTTACAATGACCGCTCCTTGGAAACCTGAGCATCTCACAAGATGGATCATTGTTTTCAAAAGGAGGCGTGGCAATTCTGAATCCAATGTCGATGACTTCATCATTTTTCCTCAAAAAAATTCCATGGTACGCAATCGCCATTACACCCCAATACTGATTTTCTGGCACACCTTAGGGCTAGTTTGCTATATAAGTCATTTTTCCATTTACCGTGCATTTTGTGCATATAAATCAAATCCCAACCGCAACTACATGTGGGTGTAGATAAAGGTCTAAAAAATTATTTGTGTGTCGCTTTGCGTGTCTTAATTCATTGTCCAAGGAATGGAAATAATTTTCAAACATTTCAGCTGCCAGATGCAGCCACCGGCATGGTTCTTGTTGGTATTTTAATTTCAGGAAATGCATATGTTATCTGGAAATCACAAAAATCGGTGTGTCACAATGGCGTCCTCTCAAGACACCATGGAAAAAATTGAGAAATTTGGCACAAGTTTCTATGATTGCTCCTCGGAAACCGGAGCATCTCGGAAGAAGGATCGTAGTTTCCAAATCGAGAAGTGGCAATTCGAACTCCAGTCGCTGATGATATCATCGTTTTGACTCGATTTTTTCCACAGTACGCAATCACTATTATACCCTAGGTTTTATTTTCTGTCGCATTTCGGGGCTCGTTTGCTATACTTAAGCCATTTTTTACATTTACCGAGCATTTAGTGCATATAAATCAAATACCAGCCGCAACTACATGTGCTGATGAAAGGGACAAGGATTGTTGTTCGATCTGGGTTCATCTAGCGATGCAGACGTACGATCCATGGGGTTTGAGTTCTGGCCAATCAGAATGCATGACTCACATCGTCTGCAAGGTAGGTGTCGTCGGCGATGATTTGGTGGGCACATGACTTTCATGAATGAACCGTGTGCTACTAGAAAACATTTGCACCAAGCAACAACATAATTTTGTTTGAAATAAAGACGTGGTACTTTTGAAATGAAACATGAGTTCATCATTTTGCCTCGAAATGTTTTCCATGGTACATAATCACCACTATACACTAGGTTTGATTTTCTAGCGCATTTCAGGTCTCGTTTACTATATTTAAGACATTTTTTCATTTACAGTGGTTTTAGTGCATATAAATAAAAACCATGCTTCAACTACATGTGTGTGTTAGCAAAGAAGGTGTAAAAATCATTTGTGTGTCGCTTTGTGAGTTTTCATTCATTGTCCGAGAAACAAGAAGAATTTTAAATATTTCGTCCCCAAGATGCGGCCACTAGCGTAGGTGTTGTTGGTATTTTAATTACAGGAAATGCTAATGGACTCTGAAAATCTTGAAAATCGATGTATCGCCGTGGCGTGCTCTCAATATCCATTCACTACTGCAGGATGGTCCAAACACGACACTATAATCAGAGACCCTTCGATGAAACTATGTGTGATGCATTAATCACAAATGGTGATGTAAAAAACCATCAAAAATGATGTGAAACGTTTGCGATGGAGGAGGAATCAAACACGATTCAGATTATAGTTGCGCGTGTGATGTGTGGCATACTGTTCAGTCCAATTAACTATTTACGATGAGGCAGAACAACAGAAACGGGCAGCCAGATGAAGGTGTGTGTGATATATGGCATACAGTTCACCCAGATGAACTGTTTGTGATTAGGCAACACAATGGAAACAGTCACCCAAATCTAGGTGTGTGCGATAGAAGGCATATAGTTCACTCAGATGAACTATTTGCTTTCAGCCAAGAGAACAGTAACATTTTGTGTAAACAAGATGTGTGTGATACATGACAAACAGGTCCATACTCAGAAATGTGTGTGAAGACCGATAATAACACAGACGAATGTTGCTAATAAGCCGTGTGTGTTGTGGGCAAAAGCTTCCTGGTATACAATTATCAGTGATTGATGAATTCATCACCGATGGTTTCCCTAGTATGGTCTCTATGTGATGTGAGTGCATATAGAACAACAACATATACTTATAAGGACTTGATTGCATAACCAAATTAAACATCCAATTACATAGGTGTATAGTACACACATCACATTTGCACACACCAAAGTAAACTATTACATGCATAATTAACTAGGATAACAATCATCTGATCATCATCCACTTCTTGTTGTGACGCTTGCCGCAACTACTCTACTAGTGGCTCAATTTGGCCTCATCGATTACAAGAAGGAGGCACTCCATCATGTCAACGATCTACCTATGCATCTCATAGCATGTGTACACATTCTTGGCCGCGAACTTGAGGTGAGCTTCATCCAGTTTCCCCATCCAGGCCCCGTACCAGGATACGGGATGTATTCTCTTGGCATCCTGCTTCATCTTTTCATAGTAGAGGTCGATGATGGCCGAGGCAACTTCAAGACGGAGTCCTTCTTTGTGCTGCCCCAGACCTTGTAGTGGCCACGGATTTCGACAAGGTTCTGGCAGGCCAAGGCCCTAACCTTGAGCACTTTTACAGCGTCAATGGTTTCCCTGTAGCGAAGTTGTAGTCAGTGCTGTTGACAAATCTAGCGAAACGGTCGCCAGGCTCTGTGGCCATGCAGTAGTGTGGTAGATGAGGACATGATGGTGCATGCACAACTGGGTGATGGCAACCTTCTGACCTATCCCGGGATGAGCGTCGGTGTACTGGAGGTCGATGCTGACTACTTTGTACTTGTCTCGAGCAAGCAACTGCTCCATTGTGTTGATGTAGTCCTCCACCACAGCCGGGTCGATGGTGTACACCACCAAGAGATCCATATCCCTCGCGTGAGTCTCCGCTTTATACACACCAAACTCCATTGGGGCACCGCCAGATATCCTCTCTGTAAGTGTCGTCATGGGTGTGCTTGTTGTGCTGTGGGGCGCGATTGAAAGGTTGAAGAGACTAAGGTTATAATAGTCACAAAAATTAATGGGGAAGCCGGACGGCCTGAAATATCAGCATGCACAGATGGCGGTTTTTGTAGCACGTAACTCCATCGTGCCGCATGTGACTGCATTGTGGCAATGCGCATGGCGCAACCGCATGAATATGGGGCCCCCAACGTGATCATGCACCAGCCCCAACCGCTGGCAGAGCATTGCGAAGGGACGCGAGACCAGAGTGCACGGAGGGATGCAAGCAAAGCGCTCCACGGCTGCCTCAACGGCGAACAACCATATACATATAGAAGTTGAAGACATAGGGAAAAACCATCCACAGCCGAGCGCGTGGAGGTATGCGAGCAGAACGCCCCACGGCGCCTAACAGTGAGCAGAGCGAGCCGAGGGGCACGAGCAGAGGTCGGCACGGTGATACGTGGAAAATAAGACAAACTCTGCGTGGGATGACGGAGACATCAAGCACGATTCAGATTAGAGTTGCGTGTGCGATACGTGGCATACAGTTGATCCATACGAGTTGTTTGTGATGAAATAAGCCATGTGTGTTGTGGGAAAACGCTTGTCGGTATACAATTGTCTGCAATTGATGAAATCATCACCGACGGGTTCCCTAGTATAGCCCGTGTGCGATGTGATATGCTCTGTGTGCACAACATCTATTCTCTGTCTACAGAAGAACAACATATATACTTAGAACAAGACATGATTCCTAACCAAATTAAACATCTAATTATGTTATATAACAAATACCATAAATATTGCAAGGTTCAAATTCCAGCATTACAAGGACCAAATTCAAAGATTACAAGGTCCAAACTATTCTAACAAATCAAATTCATCTTCTTTATGGACTCTAGGCGACTCCTAGGCAATCTTGCACCGGTGTCCACTCCCGCCCCGCAGCCACCCTACTTTTTAGTTACGTGTTCTTTATTATCTTGCAAACATATTCCAACAACACCTACAAAGTACCTCTAGTTTCATACTTGTTCTAGGTAAAGCGAACGTCAAGCGTGCGTAGAGTCGTATCAGTGGCCGATAGGACCTGATAGAGTATTTGTTCTACCTTTAGCTCCTCATTGGGTTCGACACTCTTACTTATCG